>NW_026652283.1:21412715-21446917 GCF_009828535.3 Hylobates moloch | reverse complement strand
CTATAGGATATAGACTATTTCTATAGAATGTTTCTATAGGATATAGAAGATTTCTATAGAATGTTTCTATAGGATATAGACGATTTCTATAGAATGTTTCTATAGGATATAGAATATTTCTATAGAATGTTTCTATAGGATATAGAATATTTCTATAGAATATTTGAAAAAATGGCACAATGAACTTACAATGAACTTATATATACTGCTCACATTGATTTCCCAGTTATTAACATCCTACTGTATTTGTATTGTACATATGTGTGTGTGTGCATACAAAGTATGTATTGTATTTAAAGTATATATGTATCTTAACATATGTATAATTGGTTGAACTATTTGAAAGTAAGTTTCAGACATTTTGAACTTTTTATATTTATTGCAATGAGTTGTCCAAGTTTTCAAAGCTGGCCAGTTAAAGTGCTGGGCCTGAAACCCTGACAGTCAAATTTGGAGTCTACAGTCTTCTGATTCAGTTAGTGGAAGGTGAGAGAAGTGCTGATAGTGGGTTAGATACGCATAGTCAGCATGAAAGCAGCACCAGAGAGCTAAGGGATGAGGGGTTGGGGGAGAGCAGAGGAATTAAAGATCATAAACAAGGGAGTGGCAAGAGAGGAGAATTTTTATGAGGAGAGATGATTATCAAATGAGGAGTGCCACTAAGACAAAAATCTCCCACTTTGCCTTTTATCTGGGGTGAAAAATATTTATTTTGGACTTGATATCATAGAGTATAAACCTCCAAAGGGCAGAGAGTAGGTTCTGTTTGCTTTGAGTCTAGCACTATATTGCATACAGTCAGATACTTAGACACTTAGTCACTGCTTCTGATGTTAATGGGCACAGATTTCTGAATCACTGAGTTTTCCAGTCATTAGAATTATCCTTAACGTTATATGAACACTACGCCAATCCTCATGAAAGCGTTTTAAATTTATCCCTTTAACTGTCATGAATATAGCCCTCGGGATCTGTAGTACAGGAACGATTACAGAGGATCCATTTTACAACATGAATATACATTAACCCTTGTTCATCATTGCTGAAAAAGCAGTCCCAAAGTGTTATTTAAAAATTATGATTCCTTAAAGATTATGTACACAAGATTATATCAGAGTTATTCATTATGTTTAAGATCAAGAAACTAACTCCATCACTGTAATCAACACTTGACATAGCTATTGTATATCTATAATGTGATTGGAGGACTCAAATCATTCTTGAAAAAAAAAAAAAGTTGAGGGAAGAAAACAAAAGCAATCCTATGGGTTTGCCTAATAATTTACTAATAAAACTAAATACAAATAAGTTAGGACTGCATATTCTATTTTACCTACTTGCCTCTGAAGGCAAGTTTCAATTTTTTTGGGGGGGGTTCTTATTTATTTATTTTTACTTTAAGTTCTGGGATACATGTGCAGAATGTGCAGGTTTGTTACATAGGTATATGTGTGCCATGGTGGTTTGCTGCACCTGTCAACCCATCACCTAAGTTTTAAGCCCTGCATGTATTAGCAATTTATTCTGTTGCTCTCCCTCCCCTCGCCCCCTCTCCGATAGGCCCCTATGTGTGTTTTTCCCCTCCCTGTGTCCATGTGTTCTCATTGTTCAACTCCCACTTGTGAGTGGGAACATGCAGTGTTTGGTTTTCTGTTCCTGTGTTAGTTTGCTGTGGATGATGGCTTCCAGCTTCAACCATGTCCCTGCATGATCCCATTCCTTTTTGTGGCTGCATAGTATTCGATGTGTCACATTTTCTTTATCCAGTCTATCACTGATGGGCATTTGGGTTGGTTCCATGTCTTTGCTATTGTGAATAGTGCTGTAATAAACATATGTGTGCATATATCTTTATAATAGAATGATTTATATTCCTTTGGATATATACCCAGTAATGGGATCGCTGGGTCAAATGGTAGGTCTGCTTCTAGATCCTTGGGGAATTGCCATACTGTCTTCCACAATGGTTGAACTAATTTACGCTCCTACCAACAATGTAAAAGCATTCCTATCTCTCCACAGCCTCACCAGCATCTGCTGTTTCTGACTGACATGAGGTGGTATCTCATTGGGGTTTTGATTTGCATTTCTCTAATGATCAGTGATGAGCTTTTTTTCCATATGTTTGTTGGCTGCATAAAAGTTTCAATTCTTGGCCGGACGCGGTGGCTCACGCTTGTAATCCCAGCACTTTGGGAGGCCAAGGCAGTTGGATCACCTGAGGTCAGGAGTTCAAGACCAGCCTGACCAACATGGTGAAACCCTGCCTCTACTAAAAATATAAAAATTAGCCAGAGGTGGTGGCACATACCTATAATCCCAGTTACTCGGGAGGCTGAGGCAGGAGATTCACTTGAACCTAGGAGGTGGAGGTTGCAGTGAGCCGAGATCGTGCCATTGCACTCCAGCCTGGGCAACAGTACAAGACTCCATCTCAAAAAAAAAAAAAAACAAAACAAAACAAAAAAAACAATGTTCAACAGTTCACTATTTTATGGCAATTGCACACTGAAAAACATTGCAGTCTACGGGGGCATGAATAACTCCCCTTATCTTTAAGAATATTTTATTGTAGTATTCATAGTGTTGGAAGTTTTCATTATGTCACATCTCAGTTTCTTACCCTCTAGCTCAGAGAAAATGAGTTTGAGAAGTGTGACTCAACAATGTGAAGCTACACAAAGAGCCATGTTGAAGTGTGGAAAAAAGAAATCCGAATTATGATTCTCCACTCATCCTTAGACCACTGGCACAGAAAAGATAGACAATATAGCAAATACCACAAAAGCAACACCACTTGTTGCTTATACTTGTAAGGAACTACCTATGAGGGAGGATCCAAAAATGTCGCATAGGAGGCAAGACTAACTTGCAGCTCCCACTGGGAGAGACAAGGCAACATGTGGAGACCCACATTGTAAACTCTTGCTCCAAGAACTACTGCAGGGATATACCAGGAAAGCCGAGAGAACCCACAGACCCTTTGAAGGAGGTGGATTGCTGCTGCAGGACAGCCGAAGAACTGACAGTCCATTTGCTTTCTCAGTAGGGAGGCTTGTAGCCTAGGGCAAGTTCTCAGCCCCCCTCACTGGCTGCCTGGAAATAAATTTGGTGCTGTTGTTGGGGTATGGTCAGAGTGACACTGGCCTTTCAACTGTGTGGAAGCTGGGTGAGGCCTGTGGCTGCCAGCTTTTTCCCACTTCCCTGGCCACCTGTGTGACTGCAGCAAAGGCAGCCATAATCCCCCTGGGAACATAACTCCATTGGCCTGGGAAACACATCCCCAACCTCCACAGCAGCCGCAGCAAGACCCACCGATGGAGAGTCTGAGCTCAGACACGCCTAACCCTGCCCCCACCTGGGGGTCTTTCTCTACCCCACACCCCCAGCCGAAGACAAAGGACATAATCTCTTGGGAGCTCTATGGCCCTACCTACCACCTGACCCTGAGCAAGCTGGTATCCTCCCTCTACTACTGCAGCTGATGGGCTCTTGAGACCGCCACCTCCTGGCTGGAGGCCAACCAACACAGAACCAGCGCACTTAACAAAAACACAACCAAGGACCCTCTCAGAGTCCACTTCACTCCCCTGCTACCTCCACCAGAGGAGGTGCTGGTATCCATGGCTGAGAGACCTAAAGACTGATCACATCACAAGACTCTGCAGACACTCCCCAGTACCAGCCCAGAAACCAGTAGCTCTCATGAGCAGCTAGATTCAGAAGAGAAATAAAAATCACTGCAGTTCAGCTCTCAGGAAGCCCCATCCCTAGGGGAAAGGAGAGAGTACCCAATCGAGAAAGCACCCTGTGAGACAAAAGAGTCTGAACAGCAGCTCTTAAGTCCCAAATCTTCCCTCTGACATAGCCTACCCAAATGAGAAGGAACCAGAAAAACTACCTATGGGGATTGAAATATTAATATATACTAAATATACTAATATTAATTCAAATACTTGTATTTAAATTTAAATTAGTATTTAAACACTAGTATTTAAATTAGTATTAGTAATAATTAGTATTAGTATTTAAGTATTTAAAATACTAACTAGTATTTACATTTAAATACTAATACTAATTTAAATACTAAATATACTAATAAGAAAATATTACCTATTTCTATATTTGACTCAAATACCCTAACTAAGCAACATTAATTCTCTCAAATTTGAGATCAGAAATGTCTGCTCTCAGGAATAAGAAAAATATTTACTTTTTACTTATAAATTTAGCCTACTTTCACTAGCAACAAGTTTCTATGATGACAGCCATTGTAGACGTCTGGAGACAAGGATCTGCAGAAAAATATAACCTGAGAACATGGTCCAAGGGAGGATAGCCTGACAATTGGAAAAATTTAATAATGAAAGATAAACAAAATTTTTTAATCCTGTTATTAAAAAGGCATTTTTATATGCCTATTCCCTGAATGTGTCAGTACTTTGAGATGGAAGTTTGGAACAATAGGAAGAAGTTTTTAGTGAGCTAAAGGTTTGAACTGACTCCTTAAGGTCATTTTGAGATTTGTTTTTTAAGAGTAGGGATTGTTAAAGTAAAACCAAAATGAAAATAGCAGTTCACATTGAAATAGTTCACAGCAGCTAAACCAAGAGATAAGTAGTGCATTGAATTGGGGTCAGATTAGATTACATAATGACTTTGTTCCTTTGCTAATAATAAGGACTTAAAAATAATCCTTGATAATTGACATGGTACATCAGTCAGTTGTTGTCAGTAAGCAAAACATACATGGAAGTAGCTCTTGGGGCCAGGCACGGTGGCTCACGCTTGTAATCCCAGCACTTTGGGAAGCCGAGGCCGGCAGATCACAAGGTCAGGAGATCGAGACCATCCTGGCTAACAAGGTGAAACCCCGTCTCTACTAAAAATACAAAAAATTAGCCGGGCGTGGTGGCGGGCGCCTGTAGTCCCAGCTACTTGGAGAGGCTGAGGCAAGAGAATGGCGTGAACCCGGGAGGCGGAGCTTGCAGTGAGCTGAGATCGCGCCACCGCACTCCAGCCTGGGAGATACAGCGAGACTCCGTCTCAAGAAAGAAGAAAAGACAAGACAAGAAAAGAAGGAAGGAAGTAGCTCTTGTCTTTTGTATTCAAAGCTAAGAATGAATTTTGGCACTGGGTAATACTGCGAGTCAGCTTTCTGAACAGCATTTTCACCGGCTGGATCATAGAGTGGAATATGCATGTGCTCTTGAAAAGACAGTCCCATTAGTATTCTTACCCCAGAACACCTAACTTTGGGCTATAACTGCACAGGAGAAGGGTGTAGAGAAAGGAGGAGGAGGAGAGATAGGGCAAAAGTTTCAAAGAACCAGCCAGTGCCTTGACACAGAACTTTGTACATGGTAAAATAAAAGACCAAATTTAATTGAGGACCTACTAAGAGAGTATAATAAGGAGATCTATTGCCCAAAAATTATTGCCAGCTTTTGTTTTCTGTTTTAAACACAACTATAAAACAAGATACTGAGTTGTCAAGCTTTCTCTCTCAGTATCCATATACAGAAATAATGAAAGAGAATGGGAATTCCAAAGGGTTGCCCTTCCCATGATTAAAATATATTTTTCCATTATTTCTCAATATCTGTGCTCCAATTAAGTTTGTATCAAGAAGGAAGGTCCTCCTAGAACCTTCCACTTAATCTCCAATTACCTGTTAGCTATAGATGTTTTACTTGTTAATAATGGTTTAGTATTTAAAGATGATGCTTTCTTGCATTAACTGAAGAGAGCTTAAAAGCATAGCAATACTATGAGAATTTCTCTAAAACCTAGGGGAGGGAAAAGGAGAAAAGCTACTACAGTCATTGTTCTCTCCAAATGTCTTGTCTATTGAAAGCAGTATGATAGAAGAAGTAGAGAAGAAAGGGGAAGGGGAAAGATAGGGCAAAAATTTCAAAGAACCAGCCAGTGCTCTGAGACAGGTTTTTTTTGCTCATGGTTAAAAAAAACCACAACACTTCACTAATGAGCTGATAGGTTATTTTTTAGTTATTTTCTTTTGATCTAAATAACATTATTTTTCTTATTAGGATTTAATTGATTAAGCATGAAGATATTAGCAAGTTACTTGTTTTAATTACGTATTAAGTAGCTTGATCATTTTCAGAGTGACAAGCTGTAGTGTTCACTCATCTGTGAAAAAAAATTACATTATAGTGTTCAAACTACTTAAATGGGAGTGGTGAATATTATTTAAATATTTTGTGTAGAGGAAAAATATTTAACTACAAAATAATAATCTGCTATTATATAAAGTTTAATCTCCTGTAATGGAATCACTTGTAA
The DNA here is from genome assembly GCF_009828535.3 of Hylobates moloch. Taxonomy (NCBI): domain Eukaryota; kingdom Metazoa; phylum Chordata; class Mammalia; order Primates; family Hylobatidae; genus Hylobates; species Hylobates moloch. The sequence continues at coordinate 21,440,611 of NW_026652283.1, read as the reverse complement.
TAGAATAGGCAAATAATTCTCCATGTCACCCCAGCTGAAGAAGAGGTAAAAATATGACCTAACCCTGTCTAATGAGATGGCCACTTCTGGGACTCTGATACTTGACCAAAAACAGAAGAAACCATTGGATATAATTCATTCATCTCAAAAGGGCATCAAGACCAGACTGTTCCTGAGGTTCTTATATGCTCGTACCTTTTAGGAGTTCATCCCCAAAAAAGATGTCAGGCCACCAGGAAGCTACGGCCATTACTAGAGTAAACAGATATAGACTGTCCCTCAGAAAAAAACGTGGTTTCACTGAAGCCACAGGAGTCTGCTGCATTCCTGTATAGGAACATTTGGAAAATGCAGAGAAGGGAACATCCCCGTGGGAAACCCTCAGTAAAGAAGAAGAGCCCCAGACTCCCATCCTTCAGTAGGACAATTCTGGGATGCATTCTGTTTGCTTCTCTGAAATGCTAGCCAGATAAAGCCACAAATGCCTACATCAGCAACCACAATATTACATCCTTACATTTGTTATTCCTCCTTCTCTGGCTCACTCTAACCATTCTCTCACTCTTGCCTCCTGGGAGCACCTCCATAACTAACTATCCTGTCTCAGACTCTGCTTTGAGTGAAAACCAAACTGAAACGTCTCTATATTTTGTTTAATTATCACAACAGTTTTGTGGGGTGGTATTATTTTCCACATTGTAGAGGCTGAGAGGTTAATTTTTCCATTCAATTAGTGAAATAGAGGGGGCTTGAACTCTAATCTTTCTGATTCTAAAACCCATGTTCTAACCATTATGCAAAACTATCCAAACACTACCAGATGAATGACAATAAGAGTTGGACATATTACTATATAAATGATATTTAATGTGTTTTGTTTACTACTTATACATGTTCCTTTGGGTGACGGCACAAAAAAAAATTCACCAATCATTTCATTTCACTAAATGAAAGGACAAAGCCATGACTAAGAAGGAGGTTAATCAGATGCTCAGCTTTTACTCCTCTTTCAATTAAAATCTGTTTTCAAATTGCCTCTGAAGACATATCATAGTGTTTTTTTGTTGTTGTTATTGTGTATTACAGCAGACAATTGTTGTTTTTGTCTTTCCAGCTTCCATTCTACCTTCTTTCAGTGAATACACACCAATTTTCTTTGGAAAATTCTGTTCCATTTTCCATACATGAGCTTTAAGTGGCATGGATCCAAAGCCTGGCCAGTGACAGCTAAGAGATTCAGTTTCAGAGGTTTGGGGTTTTGTTGTTGTTTTCTTTTCTTTTTTTTTTTTTTTTTTTTGAACCATTAGTAAAGACTGGAACAGCTGAGGGCCACAAAGAAGGGCAGATCTGACTGCAAATAAAATTAATATGAGGGAAAAGATGATGGAGACGGAGGTAAACTTTTTCAATTCTAGATTGAGATAAGCAACTTCATACTTTTTTTTCTAAATTCAGTTTAATTGGACTTTTGTTGCTTATAACTCTTTTCCATTTTATTCTCCATGACCAGTCTTCTAAAATCTCAGGCTAAATATGATTTTTAAAATCACCTGGTAAAGCCACCTAGGTAAAATTTGGATGCTCAGTTCTCGTTCCAGTGTCTGCCTTCCAGTAACAAGGAGTTCACAACCTCTAAACAAAGATTATCCTTAAGGTGCTTGAGAGTTTTAAAAATCCTAGTGAAATCTTTGAGTGTCAAGCCATGAAAGGAACAAACAAAAATAATATATACTAAATCTCTTAATTATAGAGTACATTAATACAGGTTGTTTTATACCATGTTGGCCAGGTGAGCCTTACTGGGAAGATGAGATTTAAAGGAAGACTTTAAAAAGGGCTAGGGAACTAGCCAGGAAGATACCTAGAGAATTGAGTTACTTCATACACAGAGAGCAGCTAGAGCAAATGCCTAAGTTGAGTATGTACCTGGCATGTTCTAGGAATTGCCAGGAGACCACCATGGCTGGAACTGAATGAACCAGGACGAGTAGTAGGAGATGAGGCCCAAGAGCTAGAGGACGGCTGTATATTATGCAAATGTAAAAGTCATGTATTAATTAGCTATTGCCATATAACAAATGATCCCACACTTTAGCAGCTTTCTTTTTTTAATATAATGTCAACTTTAGATTCAGGGGTACATGTGCAAATTTATTGCATGGGTAGATTTCACAATGCTGAGGCTTTGGGTGAGAATGATCTCATCACCCAGGTAGTGAGCATAGTACCCAATAGGTAGTTCTTCAGCCCTTGCCCCCTCCCCCTCTCCCCACTCTAGTGGTCCCCGGTGTCCATTGTTGCCATCTTTATGTCCATATGTCCCTAATGTTTAGCTCCCATTTATAAGTGAGAACATGCTGTATTTGGTTTTCTCTTCCATCTTCACTTAGGATGATGGCCTCCAGCTACATTCATATTACTGCAAAGGACATGATTTTATTCCTTTTTATGCCTTTTAGAAACCTTAAATAGTAGCAAGCATTTATTATCTCACACAATTCCTACGGTTTCAGAATTTGGAAGGGGCTTACTGGTGGTTCTAGCTCAGGGTATCCCATGAGGATGCAGCTGTAATATTGACTGTGGGGGAAGTTATTTGGAGATTTGACTGGGGCTGGAGGATCTCCTTCTAGGATAGTTCATTCACATGGTTCTTGTCAGAGGGCCTCAGTTCCTTGCTATTTGGACAGGTCCATGGGGCTGCTTGAGTATTCTCACAAAATGTACATGGTTTTCTCTGAAAAACTGATCCAAGAAAAAGAGGCCAATGATATAACGTACTTTGCAATCCAGCCTCAGAAGGCACACATTATCATTTCTTCAACATCCAATTATTTACATAGGTAAGGGCCATTCAATGTGCAAGGAAATTACATATCAGGTTCCAGGGGTCTGGGATCACTGAAGACCATATTAGAAACTGGCTACCCCAGGTCATAATAGTTAGGAATATGGGTTTTACTATGAGAAAAATGGGGAGTTTTTACAAGGTTTTACATAGAACAGTGATGCAAACTTACTTTTATTTTAAAAGAATTACTCTGGCTGCTCTTTTTGTTTTGCTTTGTTTCGTTTTTGGAGCATAATTTTATTGCTTGTATTATTTTTAAGCAGTAGAATTTGACTATGTCAAAGAAACTGAAGCATGGGAATTACACAGTTCATTGCTTAGAAAAGTGTTGAACCAATACTGTCATTATCCCACACAGATAAAGAAGAAAAAACCAGGAGGATAATCCTGCTTTCCAAGGCAACAGGAAATGGTCATTTCTAACATTTGGGTTGGGTTTTCCATAATGGCTACTCCTATTGAAATTAATTATAACAACTTATTGAGCATTTACTGAATTTGTAGGTACTAGATTGAAAAGAAAAAAAAATAAGATCCTTGTTCTTAAATATATATATATATATATATATATTTACACACACACACACATATATATATATATATATACGTATGTGTGTGTGTGTGTGTGTATATATATATGGCTGGGGTCAGTGGCTCATACCCGCAATCTCAGCACTTTGGGAGGTTGAGGCAGGAGGATCACTTGAAGCCAGGAGTTCCAAACCAGTCTGGGCAACATGGTGAAACTCCGTCTCTACCAAAAATACAAAAAATTAGCCAGGTGTTGTGGTGCACACCTGTAGTCTTAGCTACTTGGGAAGCTGAGGTGGGAGGACTGCTTGAGCCTGGGAGGTTCAGGCTGCAGTGAGCTGAGACTGTGCCACTGCACTCCAGCCTGGGCTACAGAGTGAGACTCTGTCTCAAACAAAAACAAAACACATAAAATTATAATATATAACATAACTGTGTAACCAATATGCAAAATTAAACAAAGAAATGAAAACATAAGAAAGTGTTAAGTGATACAGTAAGTACAATTGAGGGAGGCAGTTGGAGGTGAGCGGCTGCATTGGGTTCAAAGTGTTCAATGGTATGGAATGAAGCTCTCAGCAGCCCTTGCTAGACCCAGACTTCTCCTCGCCACAGTCTTCTCTTGGGGCACTGCATCCTGGGTCCACATTTCTCCATCTACTAGGGTCCTGGATGCTATTTTGGGGGGCTAGCGTTTAGGAAACAGGGCAGTAGCATGAGACATATTAGAAAGCCAACTAATCGCGGTAAATGATGATAGTAATCTGGTGGTAGCAGTAGAAAGAAGAGGTTAGATCATGGATATTTTTGAAGGTTGAGCACAGAATTTCATTTTATGTGGGGTCTGAAAGACTTAAAGGAATCAAAGACGAAGTTTTGATGAAGCAATGGGAAAGATGGAGCTGCCATCAGCTGAGAAGCAGTTAGTAAAGCACTTCGGTGGGGCAGGAGGAAGGCAAGTCGAGGAGTTCAGTCTTAGAAAACTGAATGTGATGTGTCTGATAGATGTTTGACCACAGTAGTCTAGAATTTGAGAGAGAGGTTTTTTCCACAGCACTATAAATACATGTGTATATAATATTTCAAGCCATGGGGCTGAATAAGATCACCAAGAGAGTGACTGTGGAACAAAAAGAAAGGAGGTCCAAGGGCTAAGCCATGGGGCTCCCCAGCATGAAAACATGAAGGAGAAGAGAAAGAACCAAAACGGAAACCCAGAAAGAGCTTTCAGTAAAGTAGGAAGAAATCAAGAAAGTGTGGTGCCTGGAATAGGGGTGAAGAAAATATATCAAGGAATATGGGTGATTCAAATGCCATTGATAGGCTAAGATTAAAGCAGAGGTTTGATCATGATACATGGTGATCCAGGTGAGCTTCAGGAGAGCAGGTCTGCTGGAGAAATGTGGGCAAAGGCCTGATTGAAGTGGGTTAAAGAGAGAATACGGAGGGACAAATTGGAGATCTGACTATGGATAACTTTTTCAAGCAGTTTGCTGCAAATAGAAGCAACAAAATGGGGCAGCAAGCTGGTGGGAAAAGATAGATCAAGAGAAAGTTTTTTACTTTGAGAGAAGTAACATCATTTTTGTGTGATGATACAGTGGAGAAGATGGATAACATAATATAGAAAGGGAGAATTTCTCAAGGAATCCAGTGAGAGAAGATGAGTTCTAGCACACAGCAGAGGGGTTGACTTGAGATAGGGACATGGATGGTCCACCTATTACCATGACCTCCTACTCAGCAGGAGGTCAAAGTGTACAGGGGCAGGTGCAGCAGATGGATTGAAGTGGTGATGATAATCTCTGTAGATTCTCCTGTGAATGTTCCAATTTTCTTATTGGGATTTGAAAAGAGAAAAGTATTTTAAATCCTTATCAAGGGCGTGGGAGAATGAATTTTTAAAAACATCTAGTATGATTGCCTTGCAGAATTAAGGGCCCACTTCTAATTTAAAGTCTGTGTGGCTGTGAGTTTTTCTCCAGACAGTTTTAGCTTCAGGGCTGCAGACATAGAGTAGGCAGAGAGTTGGATTTAACCAGGATTGTGGATCTGCCAAGTGAGTGAGACAATGAGGCAGAAGCATGGGAATGGAGGGTATTTTCAAGGGAGTGACTACAATGATTAACCATAAAATTTAATCTGGAAGAATGTGAGGTCAATAAAAGGAAGGTAAAATCAAAAGATCAGAGGTCCTATTAGGGCCAAGGGACTGTTGAGGCCCTAATACTAGAGAGAGTAGACTGAAAAGGTAAGACACAGCGGTCACAGAGTAGAATGTTTGAAATATCGGTTATGAAGGGGTCCAGGGTATGACCACGAAATAGTACCTAATAAGGTGAAAGACAAGATCTTTGGAAGAGGGATAGTTAAGGAACCGAAGGCCAAAGTGTAGAAAGATCATATGTATGTCCGTTGAAATCTAGCATAAGTAAGGCAGGGATATTATTAGAGAGACTGAACTTGAGTCTTCTATCACCAAGAAATCAAAGGAAATATCCCAGGAATCCATAACTGACAGCAACGATGAGGGGAAGGGTTGACATCATGTGATAGCCTAAGATTCGTGGTTGGTTGTTTTTAGGAAGGAGGCAGAGAGAAAGGTCTGAAAGCAGCAATGAGGACACAGGACAACATCTACCCCACCTTCAGGTCTTTGGTATAGAGCTGGGAGGAAAAGCAGCCACCATTAGAGAGGCTGTTGGGAAAATGTGACCTTAGGGAGGAGTCAACTTCTCCTTAGAGCAAAAAGGTGAAAGAGGATGAGGCTATCAGGAATTTTGCCTTCAACAGACTCTGAATTCAGACAGCACAGTGGATGAGTCTTAGGACTTGGGTAGGAGTGAACTAAATAAGGCAGTGGTTTTTCACCGGGACCACAAACATCAACATCACTTGGGAACATGTCAGAAAAAATTCACATCCTCAGGCCTGACTTCATGCCTACAGAATGAGAAACGAATTCCGGCCCAGCAACCTGTTTTTTAACAAACCCTTCAGGTGATTCCGATAAACACTAAAGCCTGAGAACCACTGAGCTAGGGACAGATGCTCTTGGGACTTAAAGGATAAGAGAGGAGGGTGACCTGGGAGGTTTTGTGGTAGCTGACATAATCATGGAGAGAGGACATATGAGATTATTCCTGGATTCCAAGCAGATAGTTGGGACAAGTCCATGAGTGTAGGGGAAAGGAAGAGAACAGGGAAGAATAGGTTTCTGGGAGTCTGTCTTCACCCTTGAAGGCCTAGAGAGTCATAGTCCTCCCCTCTTTTCTTAAAGGGTTTCTATTTGTGCATATTCTCACCACGCTGAGCTTACCCGCTCCAGTATCTCTCTCTTCCTTCTTTCCATTTTTCTTGATCAATGATTTTGTTGTTGTTGTTGTTATCAGTAACAGAAAGCCATTGTAAGCAGCTTCAATGAATAAAGGAGATGTATGCTACGGGCATAAAGACCCTGAGGTAGAAAGCCCAGTGGTATCCATGTGTGCATATGTGTGTGTGTGCATGTGTGTGTGTGTGCCTGTGTGCGTGTGTGTGCATGTGTGCGTGTGTGCATGTGTGTGCATGTGTGTGTATGCATGTGCGTGTGCATGTGTGTGCATGTGTGCGTGTGTGTATGCACGTGTGTGTGCATGTGTGTGTGCATGCGTGCGTGTGTGCACATGCATGGGTGCGTGTGTGTGCATGTGTGCGTGCGTGTGTGTGTGAGACAGAGAGAAGAAGAGAGACTACATGGCTTCCACTACATACTCTTTTTTCTCTCTGGGCATCCTCACACTGTGCTTTCCTATGCTCATGCTTGACTGATAACACTCTCCTGAGCTAATGAACATTCCTGCATCCGAGTTGCAGATTGCCAGGACAGCCTGGGTTAGATGAGTACCTGATCAGCTACGGCTTGAGATGTGGTGTCAAAAAATGCAGACATGGCTGCTAGGGGCCACAGTGTGAGCAGGGTTAGGAGGGGTCATTTGCCAAAGGAGTGTGGCAGGCTGGGCAGCCACTTGAAACATGCTTACAACTGACACTTTCGTCTAAATTAAGGAGTTAACATAATTTAGGTGGATAAATACCTGGTAACTTTTTTTTCAAATGGTAAGTGGGATAGCACTTCGGCTAAGCATTGCTTTTCTAATAGTTTTAAACACTGATTTAATAATTTGGGAGAGAAAAGTTCCTTTTTGTAAGATAAAAGGTACCATTTATCTGAAATTGTAACATACATATTTAATAGACTAAAGTATTTTCTCTCATTGACTTAAATAAGCTAGGCCTATCATTCTGGGTATTTATAAGGCTGGTGCGTGTGCATGCATGCACAGGCATATATATTACATTGTTATATGTGCGCTTCACCAACTTTATCTGCATGTTGTAGAACTTCTGCAAGGTAGATTAGAGTGTATTTCATACTTCCAGCATTATCACACAGACACCTTTCCCCAGGAAATCCTCCAAAAATGAATTTTAATTAAGTAAGCCTTTCTTCTTCTCAGGCTCCCAAAATATTTAATTAAATCAAATTTTCTGAATTTCAGAAACACTTTTTATTCTTTTACCAATTATTTCTGAGTATATTTTACAAAAATTCCTTTACAAATATTTCTGAGACAAAAGAAAGGCATGGAGGCCCAGTATAGCTGAAGAAAAATGATAAAGCAGACTCAAAACATGATATGAAAACTAAGCTTAGAAGTGAATCTCTATATGATCAATTGCCTACATCTAATGTTTAAGATCTTTTTTCCTTCCTGGTCTCTCCCTCTCTGTGTTCTCACTGGGTCTGTCCAAATGAGATACTCCCTTTTTTTTTTTTTTCCCTGATTCACTTTCATTACTTGTGATGATATTTCCTCTTTTATGTGTCTGGAAAATATTTGAACAGCATTTGTAATGTGAGGCATGCTCATGTTTTTCCAGGTGAAATGTCTGAGACAACAGTCCAATATGTTTATGCAGAACAGATATTGGATGTTTCACAGATTTTTTAAAATACAAATGTACTGCCCTCATTTTTTATCTTAACATCCTTTTCATGAGCTATTTGAAGAAAATAAAAACAGAAATAAAAGCTTCAAAACAACAGTCTAGTCGTGTGGTGGATTTTTTTTTTTCAAATTGATCGTGTGTCATTGCCTTGATGAGGCTAGACAGAGTGAAGTGCATAGGTGTTTCTGATATTTTTATAATGTTCTGGATTTGGATAACATTTCTGTATCCTATTTATTGGGAAAATACTTGGCCTCAGGTTATTTAAGTTATTTTTTGTGATAGTATTACTAAAGGGGGTAAAATTCCATGGGGAATTTCTTTATTCATGGTCATTTTCATTTTCAGTATATTTCCATTTTATTTGTTGTTCTCTCCTAGAGGGGCAGTGAGGTGAAGAATTTATTCTGATTTGCAAAGACCTGAATTTTTCTATCATTTATGCAAATAGATGAGGTTGAAGGCAAGCCCTTTGGATCAATCATGCTTTACAAACACAAACTTTGAGAATCTAATGCTAAAACAAAGGCTTGCTATTTGAAAGTTTTAAGTGACTGTATTTCTTGGTAACCCTCTCTTCACACACCTACACACAAACTAACACAATGAGTTTCCTTTCAGACTTTGCCATCATTATAGATACATCACTTGTATTGTCTGTCCATTCTGGACATGGCAGACGTGATACTACATGAAGTCAAAATCAATTAAGGCTTATTGTGCTGTCAGTTGATATTTTCTTTATGCAAGATTTGTTTAAAACCACAATGCCAGGAATGAATGTTGAATTAAATGTGTATATTTTGCATAATCACACTATTTGCCACTAACATAAGCTCTTCATACAGAAAGAATTCACAGGATGTAAGTCTCCAATGCACTGAAATGTATCTACAGGAAGAGGGACAAATTTACAAACGAGGAGAGAAAGAGAGAGAGAGAAAGAATAGGTATCAAGTTTTGAGTGTAAATATTTTACAATAATGCTTTACATAGGATAAAGATATTATAAATCCGGGTGGTATCATTGTAGCAGAAAAACAAAAACAAAAATGAAAAGCAGAAATAGGCAGAGATAGACAGAAACCCAGTGGATAGAATATTTCATTCCCTCAGAGGCTTAGAGAGAGGGGTAAGGGAGAAGTAGACATAAAGAATTATGACAGGGAGGATGTGAAAAAGAGAGGGAGCCTCCATTTCACGAATGGGAGGGAGGGGTTCTTCCCTGCTCTTCCAGATCTTCAGAAAATTGAGAAGAGAAAGGAAACCAGATGGCCCTTTCCCTCACTCTCCGCATCCATCACCAAATCCCATCAGATCCATTGCAGAATACTGTTCATGGCTGCCCCCTCTGCCCCATCTTGTGCCCACAATGCCAGTCCTCCCTGGCCCGGGGTAGCTCTCCACCAACTCATCGCCTCCACCCTGGATTCCTGCAGGTACCTCCCAGCTAGGCTATCGGTCCTACCACCCCAGTCTGTTCTGCACCTAGAAGCACCACTCGTTTTCCAAAAACAACATCTAATCTTGCCATCTCCATCTTTTGTCTTCAGAGTAATATTCACACGCCTTATCCTAGCTTAGAAAACTCTTTCCATTTTTTCCATGCCCACCTCTCCAGCCTCCTTCTTCTGTTGCAGTGAGGGGAGGCAGGAAAGTTATATCTTTATCCATAGTTCTGATACTAGTTGCATCTCCTGGATCACACCACACTTTCCTCAAATTTCTGTACCTACCTAGTCACTGCTTCTACAGCCCAGCACAGTCTCCCTGACTTCCCCTCCACCTTCTACCCCGAGGTGTCACTTAGTTCAGACAACTCCCTGAAGTCCTAGTCCCCAGATGCACTTTAACTTGTCAGAGGAAGAAGAGGATCCACTGAAGAACTTCTTATGGGCAGACTAAAAATGGAAGTATGTTGAAGTCCACCCCTACATGTAGACATTCTCCTTGTCTGGCTCACTCTTTTCCTCTTTTGAATCAATTGCATTTACAGAAGAAGGCATTTGAGTAGACCTCAACCCATGGGGGGATAAGCATCCAGGTGGCTTTCTGCCATTGCCCCCACCAGACACCAGCCAGTTGCCCAGGGTTCAGTCAGCATTTCCTGATGACTTGGAGCAGTTTACCCCATGGAGCGTCTCAGGGACTAAGAGCACAGACCTCCACCCTCAGCCTGACAACCTGTCTCCGTGTTGAAAAACAGTTCAAGGTAGCACTTGAGACCAAACGTGTCATTTTCCTTGTCAAAATGAAAGCTGTAAATTTTAAACCTAATGCTTAATGTATCCAGATATTGAACACAGGGACTTTTATCCTCAGCTTAATGGTCTGTCTAAAAACATCAAAAAAGATTACTTAAAAACTCTGGGCCTCAGAGGTCCTATAAAATTACATGAAGCACCACCGCCCCCCACCACCGTCTCCTCCAAGTTTTAAAAAATGTATTGAAAAACACTTGTGCAATAGATGAACTCCTTTTTTCTTAGCCTCAGATGTTAAGATGATGTACTTGATTGCTGGGGGGTGGTTAAGAAAAGCAATAGGATAAGATGAAATTTTATTAGATTACAATCTAAAATTTTAATAGCATTCATGCTCCTGGGAAAGATGGCTAACTTTATTCAGCATATTCTTGAACAGGAAAACGTAAACGTATGGCTTTCTCTCTCTAATATCATGCAACAATAAAGAAGAGCAGCATTTTTTAATTTTTTAAAAAATATCAGATATTCGTAGAGACCTGATTGGAATGGAAAAATGGAAGAAGGCACATGAAAGAAGTAGAAAGATAGATGCAATTATTTTCTCCAATAAAAGGAGACTCGAATTAAGAGGTAAAGGGGAATTGCAAGATTTTAGGGATGAGGAAGTTACAACACTGGACCCTCGGAGTCTTGTCAAAAACTCAACCACAAGTACACATTAATCTGAGACCTTAAAAATCCACCCATAGCCAGAGTATCCATGGTCAGTTATGTGGCACAGTTTGCTTCCCAAGTCTTACTGCCATCACTGCAAAAAATTTTTGTTGGCACAAACAGAAGCCTCATTGCCTCTGGGCTATAAAAAAAATAGTGGTGTTTAGTTTTGTTGTATAGTTTTGCTTACAATCATTATTTTTCTATCCAGAGAAAATTGTGAACCCGGAAGTTTAGAGGATCAAGAGTCCTTTCAGCTGTGATATGAAATCTGACTTGATTCTGTACATTGGTGCCTATTCTAGAGAACAGAGTTGCTAATTAGGGGGACACGATGTTTGGGAAAATGACAAGCTTCCAAGTGCCTCCTGAATTCAAAATTTCCAACATCTTTAAAGCACTATAGATTCACAGATGGTAATAGTATCATTTGCTTTACTCGCCTTAAGATTGCTCTCTGATGTATCTGTTTCTGACATAAAAACAACCCTATTATAGGCCCCACATTTAAGAGTCTTAATTTAATGCCCCAACATTTTGGTGCATGTCTGGCTTACCTGCAGCAGCCTCATTAAGAAAGACTCCTGGGCGAACGCAGCATCTAATGGGTTAATGAGGCTGGGCAGCCTCAGCCTGTTAGCAGCTGCTTAAGCAGCAGGCTGGGGAAAGCTCTGTTGATTTTCATTCTTCACTGCTGAGTGATGAAGGGCAACCTATATGCGAGAAATCTAGTCAGGCCACAACCTGTACTCACATACAAAAAAAAAAAAAAAAATGCAATTCAATTCATGCCCCAGGTCAACAATTCCTCCGTGATCTCTGATATAAGGGTAAGGTCAATGCATTTACAGTATATATGGGGCTAAAATCAGGAGATTTGGGAGGTGAGCTAGTATTTTGATTATCCTCTACTGTGGAAAATCAGGACGCTAGGAGCTGATCTAGAATCCAAATAGCTCTTTGAGCAGTGATGTATATCCCAATGAATGCTATTGACACCTTCAGCAATGATATTTCTTAGCTGATCATTTTGGATCTCTGAACTCATTTTGGGATACAGATTCCCAAATTCTATTCCTAACTAAATACAGTGCTCTACTGTCTAACAAAAATATATATTCAAAGATGAAGACATTTTAACGTTTCGTATTGAATAAATTGAAGTATAAAATAAATTTGATATTTTAATTAAATAAATTGAAATGAGTCCTTCAAATAGTGTTCCTTTGTTCATTTGATACACCTGAAACACATCCTTTGGTTTGGCTTCACTGGGTAAAAGAATCTCCTGGAGAGCTTGTTAAAAACACAGATTCCTGGCCAGGTGCAGTGGCTCACGCCTGTAATCCCAGCATTTGGGAGGCTGAGGCAGGAGGATCACTTGAGCCCAGGAGTTCAAAAACAGCCATAGAGGGCAACATAGAGAGACCCCGTCTCTACAAATAAAAAATTAGCCAGGCATGGTAGTGCATGCCTGTGGTCCCAGCTACTTAGGAGGCTGAAGTAGGAGGATCACTTGAGCCTGGGAAGTTGAGGCTGCAGTGAGCTATGATCGTGCCACTGCACTTCAGCCCAGGTGACAGAGAGAGATGCTGTCTCAAAAAACAAAACATAGACTCCTGAGATCCACCTCTAGAGTTTCTTATTTAGTGGGTTTGGGTGGGGTCTGGGTGCATTTCTAAAGAGCTCCCAGCCCCTACCTGCTACAGGTCCACAGACCACATTTTGAGAAGCACTGTTCTAGACTCCCACTTTCTTTCTTTTTTTTTTTTTTTTTTTTTTTGAGATGGAGTCTCGCTCTGTCGCCCAGGCTGGAGTGCAGTGGTGCAATCTCGGCTCACTGCAAGCTCCGCCTCCCGGGTTCACACCATTCTCCTGCCTCAGCCGCTCCAAGTAGCTGGGAGTACAGGCGCCCGCCACCACGCCCGGCTAATTTTTTGTATTTTTAGTAGAGACGGGGTTTCACTGTGGTCTCGATCTCCTGACCTCGTGATCCACCCACCTCGGCCTCCCAAAGTGCTGGGATTACAAGCGTGAGCCACCGTGCCCGGCCTAGGCTCCCACTTTCTTAATGTTCTTCTTGCACTGTGTCCTTTGCTGGGTTTTCCTTTTCCTCCTGACATCTGACTTGGCGTGCACTAAGGCTCCACACCTCTTCTCCCTTTCCTCCCAAGTTATCTCACTCAGTCCCATGACACTATGTGATATCGCTAAACTGATAAAACCTGATTTTGTCCCTAAATTCATAATTGTACATTTACAGTCATCCCTCCCTTGTCTGCAGACAATACCTTCCAAGACCCCCAGTGGATACCTGAAACCAGTGCCAAACCCTACATATACTATATTTTTTCCTATACATACAATACTGATGATAAAGTTTAATTTATAAATTAGGCACAATAAGAGATTAATGACAATAATTAATACAATAGAACAATTATAACAATATACTGTAAGAGAAGTTATGTGAATATGGTCTCTCTGTCTCTCAAAATATCTTATTGTACCGTGCTATGGATAACTGGAAGCACAGAAAGTAAAACCGTGGATAATGGAGGACTACTGTACTTGCCCCTCAATATCTCCTGATTCTTCTTTAAACTCCCAAAACTGATCCTCTCCAGTGTTCCCCAACTCAGCAAATAGTACCAGCACTTAGGAAGTTGCTCAGGCCAAATCCTTAGTCATCCTTAACTCCTCCTTTCGTCTCATCCCCCTCCAACCCATCAGCAAGTCTTGTTGGCTCTCCTTCAAAATATAGCCAGAATCTGGCCATGTCTCCCTAGCTACATTGGCAAAGCCACCATTATCTCTTGCCTGGATTATTGTAATCATTTCCCAGATGAGCTTCTGATTAGTTCCCTTATCTCCCACCTCGCTACCTTTACAGAGCAAACAGCAGTTCTTTAAGGTGTAAGTCAGTTCTCTTCACTTGTCTCCGCTGAGCCCTCTCCAGATAACTAAGAACAAAAAGCTGGAGTTCTTACGCTATCTCATAAAGGTCTACGTCATCTGACCACGTTCCCTCGTACTTTTTCCACCTCATATGGCAGAAGTTTCCCCTCACTCACATGCTCTAACCACACTCACCTCTCTGTTCCTCTTTTCACACACCAAGCCTGTCCCTGCCACAGGGCTTTACACATGCTGTTTTCTCTGCCTGAAATCCTCCTTCGCTGGTTAGCTACAGGGGCCAGCTTAATCCCTTTTTCCAGGTTTCTGCTCAGACGCCTACCAAAGGCGCTTCTCTCTAAATGAGCACACAACCCTAATCTGTATGCTTTTTTAGAGACAGCCCCTTACGGTAGACATCCAGGAACCCCATTCTCTAACCCTCGACCTGTTTCACCTTTGTTGCCTCAGCACATCTCACCCCTGATGACTTATTTTATATGTATTTGTTCGTTGTCTGCCTCCCTTCACCAGAATGCATGCTCCAGGGGAGGAAGAAACTTTTTTCTCTCCACTTCTATATTCCCAGTGCGAGAAATAGAACCCGGCCTGTTGCAGGAGCTTGATATATATATATTCAGTGACTAAATAAATAAACTGATGGAAAAGTGAACATTTTAGTTCGTCAAAAGAATTATTTTTTTTCCTCTCTAGATTTGATCAGTTATTTTATTTAGCCTTAGTCACTTTTAGATGCAACATTTTTAGAATATTTACTTCAAGGGAATTATATGGATAATTTGCCTGAGTAAAAATTATCCAAAACACTAGTCACACAAGTTTTCAACAAAATTCTAAAAGACTATTTTACTCCATCCCCATTTCACCACACCCAATTTTTGCTTGAGCGCATGGTCCCCAGAAGCATTAGCCTGAGAAACAGTCTTTTCGAGTTACCCTCGGCACAGAAAAAGCTGCTGAGTCTGTGGATCAAATTGATTGGCCACAAGTGGTCACAATGTTGGACAAAGAACGTAAATTTTTAAACACTGGTAACTGCATTGAGTAATACTGCCTGTTTGAAATGCCACCGCAGCTGATTAATGCAGCTCAAGAGTTCTCACTGTTGATAAATAGGAGAGATGGTGAAAGTCTGAGAGTTAGGTAAAGGAACCAGAATTAAAATAGCTTTG
Source organism: Hylobates moloch (assembly GCF_009828535.3). Taxonomy (NCBI): domain Eukaryota; kingdom Metazoa; phylum Chordata; class Mammalia; order Primates; family Hylobatidae; genus Hylobates; species Hylobates moloch. The sequence continues at coordinate 21,425,228 of NW_026652283.1, read as the reverse complement.
GAAAAATACACTGCAATACACAGCTACCATTCATCCCTTGCAGTGAAAAACTGTATCAGCGCTCAAAATGACTCCTCTCACTAACTTTCCACCCCACTCAATTTAGTTTAACTGGATTTAGGTTTAAATGCTTTATACTCTGAATTCAACTGTCTTTGAGCTTTTTAAAGAGTAATGACATTGATAGTCGAACCTATGGACCATGTTGCATGTTTGCTCATGTTATTTGTTGGACTGAAGCTTGCAATGAAAAGCAACTATTAAAAAAATAAATGTGTGTAGAGATTAGAGTCCACATTTTGAAATGTCAGTAAATACAGTATTTATATGACAGATCATAATGACTTGTAAAAGGCAGCCATATGTGTATCAAGCTCTCAGTCTTCCTAATGTTTTTTTCTTAAAAAGAATATTTTATTTTTAAATCTGAAGAACACGACACTAAATGAAAACTATCTTCCAATTTTTTTGAGGAATTCGGAGTATGATCAGAGGCCCTCAGCCCATGGACTTATCCTTTTCAAAGAGAAACCAGGGAGATATGTCCAGTTTGTGCACTCCTGTCATATCATAACATTTAGAGCAATAGATTTAAAAAAAGGAAATCAGGGATAGAACATTAGAGTCAGCTCCTCAGTCTTTAATGTACTCTTTCACTACTTAACTGTGCCTAAAGGTAGTTTGCTGGTGTACTTTTACAAATTGCACCATTAACAGAATTTTACATGCTTAGGTCACTTTACTTTGATCCCAAAGAAGTCTTAAAACATTGTACAAACAACAGACTGGAGGCTACATCCCTGAAAGCCACTTCTGGGGAGGAGAGGTGGTCCCTGACATAGCAACAGAACATGCGGGACAGTTTCAAACAAAGAACAAAAGCAAACGAGGGTCCTTCTGAAAACCGCCAAGGATGTTAAGTGTTTTCAGAGAGTGAAATCAAATGCAACAGCATTAAGGCCAGTGGAGAATTTTTCTAGGAGATAGAACCTCTGCTTAAAGTGATTAAGTACTTACTGGTCATCATAGACCTCCAAATTTCACGTTCCCATATACATAAACTGAATCTCCAAATGCACTGAAATTATATCTCAGGCATAAGCTTTCTTTTGTTCTCATGCCAGTTTGTAAGAGATCTTTACATGAACAAAAGCTTCTGTCTTTACAATAACCATCTTTCTTTAAAAAAGGCATGCAATATACTTTTGGGATGCCAAATCGCACAATAGAGAAAACCAAATAATTCCAGTGAGGTTTGATGAGCCCTCAGCAAATCCCACAACAATTCTAGTCATCTGTCAATCAGGAAGTAGCTCATAAAGAATTGTGTGGCATTGCTACGGTCTATTACCTGTGATATTCCTTTTGGTTCACTTGAGATTTTTTTTAAAATATATAATGAATGCATTCAATAATTGTTTGAATTGCTGCTGTGCATCTGTCATAAATGGTTTATGGATAACCATCAATTGGTTCTGCTCATCAGTCTAACAAGTTCAATGTACTACTCAGAGCAAAGGATGACTATTTATTTAACAGCTCTTGGCAGGAAAATTTGTTGCATGCCACAACTTTACAAAGAACATTAAAATCAATGACAATTTATAAACCAAAGGCTGGGAATTATGCTTTGGATTCCCATAATTCATCAGAATAAAGCTGTCAGATACCTTTTATTATAAATTAATAGCATGTTGTCTAAGAGCAGCATGGCACAGATGTTTTGCCAGTTCGGTACTGACATCTAGTGGACAATAAAAAATATTTCCCCATCTTTTCTCAGCTCGATTTTCCTTCTTTCCCAAAAGATGTTTGCTGTTGCTTCATTAGTCAGATTTTTGTCGTGCAAGAAAATATATTTGAGTTGAAGTTTTGTGTATTTGTATTTGAGCTAACAAATATGTCACAAATTTGAACTTTTACTAATAAACATTGGCAACGTGTGCTTAACGTAATTCAAAAACTACTCAGCTAGCCACACCTTTTTTAAAAAAAAAAATCTTCCCCTATATTTTAAATATATTAGTACTTGTTATACTTGGGGACTTAATTATTTCCAATTCTTTACTACTAAAGCAACTATACTATATTAAAGTAACAAACTTGTAACTCTAATATTCTCATAAATAGAAACATAGATAATAAGATAAGCATTTACTTAGCCAGCATTCGATTAAAATCTAGGATCAATTTACTTTTTGTGAACTTGTATCTTCAGTTTGATGCAACTTACGAATAACCAATGTAGTGCAAAGAAATTACTTACTTAAATGCATCATTTGTGGATCTTGCTTTCTTAAACAGTACTTTCAGGCTGATCTACACAATAGCATTCCATGGTCATTAACACATTCAAAAGCTGAGAAACATCCTACTGTGCGCTGGCAACCTCTCAGGCACATGGTCTTGGCAAGAGTCCCACCCTGGAACATGCTAGGATTTTTTTATGCTCCAAGTAACGGACAAACCCGAGGCTTTCCAAGCTTTCCAGGATATCACCTGATCTGAACTCGGGCTGGATACGATTTTCCAGGGAGCTAAGGATGCTAAGATGTGCATTCTCTTCAGAGTCTTTTGGTATTTAGAGTACCTGAAAGTGGAGCAAGGAGAAATGAAACTAGAGTTTATGATGTCCTTGCTTTTGTGTCTGGCACTGTGATCGGCACTTTACATGAGAGATTATTAATAGAGTACGGGTCAGGGATGAAAATTAGTGTTCCAATTTTATACGCTTTAAAAGGAACATGAATACATGCTCTAGTGCTGGCATCAAGCTGAAATTTCTAGAAGACAGAATGGTATCTCTTTATAACTTGATTGTTACTAGAAGACAACTGGTGAAACTCAACTAAAATCATAATCTGCACTATTCCACTCTACCAAACTATAAAATGGTGAGAATGGTATTTGAAACCACCTTGTAAATTTTGTGAAATTCTATATAATCTATTTTAGGCTGCTTTGAAAGCAGTGCATTACAATTATTTCAGAAGACCTATGTGATTATTATGAAGGTGAATAAATAGAACATAATATCCTCCCGTGATAAAGAGAAATCAACTCTTTATAGTTCTTTATATGAAAGGGGGGTGAACTTGCTCAAAGCATAAATCCACAATTTTTTATACAATAATATAAAAAGAACTGTTTCAAAGTTTTCATATGTAAGAAACTCTACAATCCTAGTCCCTACCTCCAAATTATTATTGGAACATCTTTCTAAATAAGCTTTTCCAAGTCATTAAAATAAAGACAATGCATTAATAAGGACAACTGAATAGCATTTTAACAACTAACATGGCTTCTCAATGGGTAGCTTTTTACATTACTAAAAGACAAATTAGGCTGCCTTCTGCTATCATAAATAACCAGTTCTTTTAATAAAAGAACTATTATCATACTCAAATAGTCTTCGCCCAACATTTCCTTATTTTTAAAATAATTTTAACTGGCTAGTTATTCCAAATCCTATTTTCATCTTAGCTATTGACCTACTCAAACTATCTCTCAGAAACATTTGAAAGATCCTCACTGACAGAGAAATCCCTAAATGCTTAAGTACACCTGCCACAGTCAGACCTGGAGTCTAGAACATGAAAGCACTGGACCATGTATCAAATGCAGGTCGAGAAGCTCAGGGTGGATTTTTTAAGTGAAGAAGAAAAAGGTTAAGTTGAACTAAAGAAGAAAGAAAGAAAGAGAAGAAAGAAGAAAGAAAGAAAGAAAAAGGAAGGAAGGAAGGAAAGAAAAAGAAAGAGAGAAAGAAAGAAAGAGAAAGAAAGAAAGAAAAAGAAAGAAAGAAAGAAAGAAAGAAAGAAAGAAAGAAAGAAAGAAAGAAAGAAAGAAAGAAAGAAAGAAAGAAAACCACTTATTTGGAAAGCATAACAATAAAAAGGGACTCATAGGTCTTGAAGGAAAGATCATGAGCAGGAGACTCAAAGCCGAACCCTAATCCCAGGACAAGTCACTCACTGTCCTTTTCTATACCCCCTGCTGTTTAGCAAGTCAGGACCAAAAACATAGCAGGAAAACCATAGGCCCACATGGGCGCCTTCTCCTGATCCACACAGGATAAATTTCTTAGTTATAACAAGTTTTGTTAAAGTCTTCTCCCCATTCCTATTATTTTAGGTTGTGATTGAAGTAGATAGAATCATCATTAGAATCATCATGCATTAGATCTGGAAGGGACCTCAAAGAACACTAGTCTAACCTCAATCACAGACAAAAAAAAAAAGGAGGCTCAGAAAGATTAGGGGTGTTGGAGGCCAGTAACAAGACAACTGAGTTCCATGATGCTGTAGGGTATGGGGCTACCAGGGTTGAGACCATAGGAAGCCATCAAGCCCAGAAGGACTCAGGCCAAAGGGATAAGTTAAGGCTAGGAATAAAGACTGGATGATAGCCACAGGAACAGGGAAGGCCAGTCCCAGAAGTATGTGGTCGGGCAGAGGTGAGATTCCTGAATAAGGAAAGCATCCAGGAGCAAGGACTCATCCAGGCACCAAATTCCAGACCAGACTTTATTTCAGAATTCAGATAGCATGTGAGAAGTCAAGGTAGGCAGCACAAAAATAAGGACAGCAGAGCAAGGCAGATGGATAAGAACCCAGAGATCCACAAAAGGAAAAAATACACTCAAGCACACCATCAAAGCAAGACTTAGCCCCACTTTCTGCTACCTGAAAAGGACTTCAGAGAACAAAGGTTACTCCCACCCAGTCTGAGAGACTTTATAAAGTTCTATGGAAATAGGATTCAATCCCAGCCCAGCTGAATTGGCAGGTGTGGGTGGTAATTGGAGGACCTGGACAAGGCGATGAGTACGGTACATAGGCATTAAATGACCAGAATGTCATTTAATTCTAGTCAGGAGGGTAGATGCTAAGAGAACCTAGCTTAGTCTAATATACTATAAGTATTGGAAACCTCAAATTAATAAGGTGTGCAATTTATACATATGCACAAGTTTGTGTTTGCACACACATGCAAAAACTACAACTTGATAATCTGGGAACATTTCATGTTCAGTTCTTCTTATTTCCTCTCCCTTCAACTTTCAGTCATTTTATTGTTTGTTAATAGTCTTTCCACCACCAATCCCCAGTGCACTTTAAAATTATTTTCCTGGGTAAAATCACATCTTCTATTTATTTTTCAACTTTGTTTATAAAAATGTCTAATTTAAGATATCATTTGCTAAAGAGCCAGGGTACATATTTATTTAATAAATGTGCTTCTTTGAGTCTGTCTTAGTACTCTGTGTCCAACCAGGAGCTCCAGAAAAGCATGTGTGGTGCATTCAAATCAGTCTGTGATCCAGCTAAGAATTTTGAATCTAAAGATTGAAATTTTACCTGACCACGTCAGACACCATCTTTTTACTGAATATTAAAAAATTCAGTAAACTTCTAATTAAATGGGTTAGTTAAATGATGAAAAACAAAATTAAACTTGTAGGAATTTTTAACTGAATGATTTCAGGTTAATTAGTGATTAGCAGCAGAAAGGAAACTGGGTGGTTTATTAAAAAATGTATTTAATCAATGATTTATAGTTAATTAACTTCATTTAAATCTCTTCTTCAATCTGTCACAAAGATTTCTATCTTTGAATTTCTTAATTTAAAAAGCCAAACTATTATTTGGAGAAATGGGTGGAGGTGGGGAGCCAATTGAAAACTCCAACAGCTTTCTATGTATTCTTTTTGATATTTTATCAGCAAAGTTTTAATAGTTACAAAAGAACCACATGTTGATGTTATGTGATAGTCCCAAGCAGAGATATCAATTACTGTAACTGATGAAATAACTAAATATCAACAGTAAAAGGACCTTCAAGATGGCAAAAAAGAACATCACAAAGGGGGGAAAATGAGTTGCTGGCCAAAATGTAAACAAGAATTTGATTCTGTTTATTTCTTCCTTCCTTCAGATATGTTGAAGAATTTCTTTGTGCCTTGTACCTCTCATGGTCCAATTTAATATCTTTCTGCTTTTTAGAAGGTGTTTTATGTAATCCATTGGAATATTTCCAGGAGAAGAATGAGAAGGAGACAGAAGAAAAGTGGGGAGAAAGAAGAGAATGAAAGAGAGAAAGAGACACAGAGAGACAGAGACAGAAAGAAGAGAAAAAGATGGGGAAAGAAAGAGAGAGAGAGAAAGAAAAAGAAGGAAGGACAGAAGGAAGGAAGGAAGGGAGAAGAAAGAAAAGAAAGAGAGGGAGTGAGGGAGGGAAGGAAGGAAGGAGAGAGAGGAAGAAAGAGAGAAAGAGTGAGAAAGAAAGAGAGATAGGACGGAAGGAAGGAAGGAAGGACGGAAGGAAGGAAGGAAGGAAGGAAGGAAGGAAGGAAGGAAGGAAGGAAGGAAGGAAGGAAGGAAGGAAATGATTCACAGGAATGTAAGGCTTAATATATAACAATGCCCTTGGCAAAAGTTTTGCAATGCTCCACTCCTGGCTTAACTTCTATTTATTTTTGTATTAGTAAATGTTATCAAAGTGGTGATCCTTGAGAAAGAAGATATATATTTTGCTCCAAGATCAGTATGTCAAAGATAGAACAGTACAAATTTCCCTGAAGTCTTGTGTTTATTTTCATCCCTGACTTGATCTTTTTTCAGAGACTACAAAGCCAATCAAAAGAATTTCTGAAACTCAGTAACAAAAGGCTTATCGTTTTACAAATCGTCAAGGCCTCTCCTGTGGCGCACCACAGCAGAGGTGTTGCTCAGGCACATTTTCACAAACTGTGAAATAAAGGAAAATTATTGGGAAGATGAGAATTTGAGCCCCATATCTGGTTGTCACATGTTGTGTCAACCCAAAGAATCCGCCAATGATAGAAACAGGAAACAGAGAAACTCTAGGCAGACAGGGGCAGGTCCCTGGCAAAACCCCACCTTCAAGCTGAAAAGCCTGAAACCTGGTGGCCCAAAGTGAGGACTTCCATCCCTGTGTGCCCGCTCTCTCCTGATTGGTTCTTTCTGAATAGTGTCTTTACCAGTCAAATGTTGCCTTTTCCAAAACTACTTGCGGCCCACCCTGCCCACTATCCTGTGCCTATAAAGACCCCAGACTCAGCCAGTAGAGAGGAGAAGCATCTGGACATCAGGGAGAAGTGACTTGACTTCAGAGATGATGGCTGGACATCAGAATGAGGCAACTTGACTTTGAAAGAGAGGCAGAGAGGTGGCTTGACTTCAGGGGAGAGCAATCTACCATTCCCTTCCCCTTTTCAGCTCCCTTCTCTGCTGAAAGCCACTTTGATCATTCAATAAAGTTCTCCACATTCACCATCCTTCAATTCATCTGCCTGACCTCATTCTTTTTGGACACCAGGCAAGAATTCAGGATGCACCAAGTATGGGTACCCAAAAAGGCTGTCACACTGGCCCTTTGCCCTTGCTGGTGGGAGGCAACTGCCCCACACAAGGAGGCAAAGAGCCCACTGAGCTGATAACACTCTACTGTCTGTGGACAGTGGAGCTAAGAGAGCATTGTAACACACCCTCTGGAGCCTTGGGGTCATAAGCACCCCGACCTGGACATTGCCACAGGGCCTGCATGGAGTTTGCTCCTGCTGGCACTAAAGCAGCTGGCTGGTTCCTGCACTTCCTCACTCCAGTTCCCACACTCATTCGTTCACACGCTGCCTCACGCGAGGGGTCGAACAGGGTGGGCTGGGTAAACAGGCCACCCCTGTCGCAAATCTCACAAAGGGGTCAAGAAAATATCCTGCATTACCAAGTCTCCTTCTGCTTTGAGGACAGAGAGAGCATCTCCTACTTCACTTGGCACTCAATTATTACTACAGACCCTCACACAAGTAGCAACTCAAAATGAAGAAGCTTCCTCAGACTCTTGGGTTGCTTAGGAAGTGCTCTAACCTTTGCCCTTCACTCTATGAAATCTAAATGTGAAAATCTCCAGGCTATCCTTACATCTCACCTCTAAAATGTATCTACCGTCAGCAGTGTGCTGTGTTGATGCCTGTGTTTCTGGGTTAGTTTGTGTGATTTGCATGTACTTAACCTGGAGATGCCTGTCTACCTCAGCATTGCCCAGGGTCATCTCAGAGAGCAGGAACTGGATCTTTATTCAGATATATCTTGTTTTTTTTTTAAAAAAAAATCTAGCATGTAAAATTTCCAACCAAGATAAATCTGTTCACCAGAAGACATCTTTGAGATCATTTTGTTTTAATTCCTAATTTTACAGATTCATTCATTCATTCATCTAACAAATACTTATTAATCTCAGAATTTCCCAAAGACTTTAATGATTTAGCCAGAGAAATTAAACATGTTGCTCTGTGTAGCACAGAAATTTAAAGGGTGAAATGTTCCTAAATTATCATCCTGTTATTTAATTTCAATGTTGAGAAGTCATTATTGGTATTTCCAGGCAAATCAAAGTAAATGTTGGATATGTTCATTTTTAGTTCCCCAGTCTCACTCATTAAGAAGCCTCCCTCCATTATTTCTCCTTTTTTTCTAAGCTCATCAGAGTCCCTATTCCCAATTTTTTTTTTTTTTTTTTTTTTTTTTTTTTTTTTTTGGTGAGGAGTCTCGCTCTTTCACCCAGGCTGGAGTGCAGTGGCGCGATCTCGGTTCACTGCAGGCTCCGCCCCCTGGGGTTCAAGCCATTCTCCTGCCTCAGCCTCCCGCGCAGCTGGGACTACAGGCGCCTGCCACCTCGCCCGGCTAATTTTTTGTATTTTTAGTAGAGACGAGGTTTCACCATGTTAGCCAGGATGGTCTCGATCTCTTGACCTCGTGATCCACCCGCCTCGGCCTCCCAAAGTGCTGGGATTACAGGCGTGAGCCACCGCGCCCGGCCCCCAATCTTTTTTATTTAGTGGCAAAATAAATATGGAATCAATCATATAAACCAAGAGCAGCAAACTTTTTCCTAAAGGGCCAGAAATTTTTGGCCTGCAGACAATATAATCTTCATCTCAACTCCTCAACTCTGACATTGAACTCAAAAGCAGCCATAGACAATAAGTTAATTAAGAGGCTATGATCGTGTTCCAATAAAACTTTACTTACAAAACTGGTTGAGGGTCAGATTTGGTCCATGGATTGTACTTCACTGGCTCCTGATACAGACTATTGCCTGGGAATGATTACCAGCTAACTCACCATCTTTACCAGAAGATGAATTGCCTTTCCCCCTATTGTAATTCCCATCTCTTGATGAAATCTCTTAGGACAGTGCTCTTCAATAGAAATTTCTGCTGAGATAGAAATGTTCTATATCTCTCCTGTCCAGTATAATCACCACTAGCCCACGTGGCTACTGGACATTTGAAATGTGGCTAGTGTGAATGAAAAATGTTGATAAATTTTAAATTTTATTAAATTTTTATTAAGTGGCTGCATGTGGTTAGTGGCTACCATGCTGAACAATGCACCCTTAAGGAGTAATGAAGTCCGTCAGGCACTATATTAGACAGATCCAAAATACTGGGAGGTTTATTGTCCCCTCAAATTACAACGTATAAGTAAGTATACCTATGACCAGCCCTGGTAATTTCAAATGCATTCTTCTTTTTACAAAATAACTCTTGTAGATAAGTTTCCCAGTATAAAAGTCTGATTCCATTTATTGATTTTTATTTATAAGCAATCTTTTGGGAGTCCATCAGTTGGATTAAATATGCAGCATTTTTATTTCTTTTTATATAGCATCGTATTAAATTTAAGTTAATAAAAAATTGCACCTACAATTTTAAGATTTGAGGATATATCTTTCAGTGTGATCACTACCTGTCTGAAAATACGATGCAAAAACAAATCAGTATACTACAATGTCATAATTTCCCTAGTAAAGTATGTATTTCATTAATAGAACACAGAATAACTAAACTTCCTGAGGATGGCTGAATGGAAGAAGACTAAAAAGAGGAGGAGGTATTTGAGTTGGGTGTTGACCAGGAATAGGGAGGAAAAGCATTTCAGAAGAAGGGAATAGCATTAGCAAAGTCACATAAGTGGGTAATGTCTTCCAGTTTGGGGGAATGATGAGTAATCTGGTATGACCAGGACACAGGGAGGCAGGGCAGCAATGTCCAGAGATAAATTCAGAAAAATAGGTTAGATTCAAATTGAAAAGGTCATTGTGTGTGTGGAAAATCTCTTGCAGGCACTAAGGAATCATCATAGGTTTTAGAACTCGGGGAATGGGGGTGACAGTTAAGATCTTTGTTGTAATTCTGGCTGCTGTGTGGAAGACAGTTTGGAAAGACTAGATGCAGGAAGAGTGTGCAAATAAAAGCTTTGTATTAATTTTTAATGCTGAAGATAAAAAAAGATTAAAAAGATCATACATCACTGGATTAATGGCCATGAATGTTACTCCAAAACTTGTTAAAGCATATATCAGGGGTCAAAGCTGTAGGTCATCAGACTAAATTTCATCCATAGATGTGTTCTTTTTGTCTTACAACTTTCTTTTAATATTTTGATTTGGCTGCCAATGTTTATATGTAAGAGGATTTTACATGAAAATCCAGGCTTCTCTTTAGAGTGTGCATTTCCTTTGAAAAATCATAAGATTGGATTACGCTGGGCCTGCATTCTGTCCTGGCAACAATCAGCTGTTGCTGGGTAGCACCCATTGCACTCCTGACAGAGCAGCAACCCTCGCTTTCCTTGGTTCCCACTACTTCCTATTATTTGACTTCTAGTCAGTTTCACTCATTTGTGACAACTGACTGGCCCTGAAGGCATTTGGGTTTTTTACCCCAATTCAAGACAGCAGGTCTAAAATTTCATTCAGTTTTATAAACATCCTCTATAAATAGTATCTTCAACAATGCCCACTATATTTTTATTCTAACAACAATAGGACTTTAAAGTTTTGCTTTCTTGAAAATAGTCAACATTTTCAACCTTTTTGTTAACTTAGGCATACCCATCCTTCTTGAATAGCTTCATCTCAAAAATTTAGAAGAAAGAAACAATAAAATGAAGAACCAGCAAATCACTATTAGACCTGAGCCTGAAGCAGTTCTGTTGTTTCTTCTGTTGGAGCTTGTGCAATCAGCATGTCTTAGGCCAACTGGTTTTCCCAAGATGATTTATCCTACATATCTATGTGTGCCATCTTCCCTGTGCTAGCTGGAAAGGCCTCTAACTATTTTAAACATCTGATCAACTCATCATTTTGAGATAACACCTCTAGTTGGAAATTAGAGGTTTTTATCTGCTTGTCATCAATAAGGATGTGAATAATTAGCAACATTGGTGTAGGTTAAATTGGAGTTAATCTTAACCTAGAGAAATTGTATTACACCAAGCCCTTGACTGTGTAGATGCTGTAGATTTGTCAGCCTGCTACATGCCAAATAATATGTTCATATATGATATTCAATGGCTGGTGACATTTTCTTCTTGGTTTGTAAAACTGTGAGTGTACATGTGTGTTTTTGCACTATTACTATTATACAAAATATTAGGTGAGTGAAATGTGTTTCTTCTGTGTTTGTATAAAGCCTCTAGGACCTTACACAGAACAATATAAAACCACATTTGCTTTATAGGAAGTGTATATTCATCTTAATTTTCATAAAGTGGGAAGGAGATGAAGCTGTAAAACCATGAGCAATTTTCATTGTGATTATATGACCACAGGGACAAGATGGCAAGGATGGTTTATGAGGAACCATTTTCTCCTGTCTTTTACTAAGTGTTTAGAATGTCCCACTCTCCTAGTATTAAGTGGTGGTGGGGGCGGGGGCGGGGGTGGTATAAATTGTCTTATTGTATGGATTCCTTGCCTGGAACCACAAGAGGTCACAACACTTAAATGCTAGATCTTACCCTTAGGCCAAATTTTGTGAGAGATGAGTCTCTCCAGCACCTCAGTTCTATCAATACCTTCACAATGCACTTAAGAAACCCCCACAGAGCTGCTGAGTCCAGGAGGCCCAGTGTTAAGAGAGTTGCCTCCACTCTAGGCTCACAACTGTGATCCCCTGTGGCTCTCTCTGAGCTGCTGAGACTCAGCAGACCTTAGGAAGAAGTTCATCTTTCTAGCTGGTAGTAAAAATTACCCCCTCATCAGCTTGACTAGCTAAGCTAGGATACCCAATCATATGCTAAGGCTAAAATTCTTGCCAAGGCAAGTAGCCAAAGAGGAAAAAAAACAAATGTCAGGATGCTAAAAGGTCAGGGCTGCATCCCTGAGCCTAATCCCACAGGCCTAATTCTACCTAGGAGCCTTAGAAGTTTCTAGGGCAACTGTCACATCTACATTGCCAAAGGCACATGCCTTCCATGTGTGATAAGTTATTTTTCACTCCAAAGTGGGGAAAAAACAGCCATGCACAAGGGCTAATACCTGTAATCCAAGGTACTTAGAAGGGTGAGGCAGAAGGATCACTTGAGCCAAGGAGTTCAAAACTAGCTTGGGAAAAATAGCAAGATTCCCACCTTGAAAAGAAAGAAGAAGAAGAAGAAAGAGGAAGAAAAGAAGAAGAGGAAGAGGAAGAGGGAGAAGGAGAAGAAG
>NW_026652283.1:21035831-21412615 GCF_009828535.3 Hylobates moloch | reverse complement strand
AGGAGGAAGAAGAAGAAGAAGAAGAAGAAGAAGAAGAAGAAGAAGAAGAAGAAGAAGAAGAAGAAGAAGAAGAAGAAGAAGAAAAAGAAGAAGAAGAGGAGGAGGAGGAAGGTGGAGGAGGAGGAGGAAGAAGAGGAGGAGGAGGAGGAGGAGGAAGAAGAAGAAGAAGAAGAAGAAGAAGAAGAAGAAGAAGAAGAAGAAGAAGAAGAAGAAGAAGAAGAAGAAGAAGAAAAAGAAGAAGAAGAAGAGGAGGAGGAGGAAGGTGAAGGTGGTGGCAGTGGAAAAAGAGGAATAAGAGAGAGGAGGAGGAGGAGGAATAGGAGAGGGAGGAGAAGGAGGGGGAGGAGAAGGAAAGAAGGAAGGGAGGGAGGGAGGGAGATCCTGAAGAAGAAGAGGAAGAGCAAAGAAGGAAGAAGGAAGGAGAAAGTAGAAGATCCTCCCACTGTCCACATATCTATGCTTAAGAATCTTAGTGTTGCCTAAGCAAAGTCACTCTCTGTGTTCACAGGGAGCCCACAGCAGACATTGCTTTGGGACTATTTTTATGAATCAGGACAATTTCATGTCCCATTTTGACTCAAGAGACATTTGAGTATAGGATCTTACATTGGCCGTGTTGAAGTATATCATAAAAAAGTACCTAAACATAGCTCTTGCTCCTGTTCAATATACATTGCTTCCTCTGTCCCCAACCCATCTATTATGGAAGACTTTTTACTTTGTTCATTTCAGTGTTATATGGATTTTAGGAGGGCATACAGTATAAACTCCCTTAGCCAATGTCCACTCAGCAAACTTGCCAAATGAATGAATATTCTCCATACCCTTTCTAAACCTTCCTGGCTGATGCCCACAGCATCCAAATGCTGAGATCAGTAGGCTTTCCACATGCCTACCAAAAAGTTCACTGCATTTGTCTCCCCACCTGTTATGCCAATTGTACTTATCTTAATTAATAAGTTAATAAAACATTTAAATACAAGCATGAAGAGAAAGAGGGCTATTTCTATGAAACTAAGTTGAATATTTGGAAAGATTTCATAAAGGCAAGTTGAAAAAAAATTAGCTAAATTAGGTGAAATGAGATCATAAAAATTTAGAAGGTTTCCATATTGCTCATGAAAAATTTTAATTTCTTCCTCCACTTTAGATGCAATGAAACTGCATTTTGGAATTATGAGTATCCTTTAGGAAAGAAACACCAAACAGAACTCCAATCAGTAAATTCACACTCAATGAAAAGCCTTGCTTTTGTATCAAAAGATTGATGAATGAATGTACATTTGTGTATTTTAAGTTAAAAAGTTTAAGATATGCATATTATCACTTTTATGATCCTGGCTTTCACCACATTTTTCAATTTATCAACCAACCTCAAGTCTCAGCTACACTAGATAAGAGGACTTGTAACATATTATATTCATAATAATTTTATTTTAAATAAAGATTTTAGAAGTTCTTTATAACTATGTTAGCCTTTCAGAGGATATCAATCCCCTTACCCATAATCATCCTTGTGAAAGAGTTTCATTATATTAAATATAGCATACATTACTAGGAGTGCTAAAAACAAAGTGTTGAAAACTTGAGAGACTTCCTTGGGTTATTAGGAACTAAGAAAAAATTATCACACAATGGCTCCAAAATTACATATTCAACATCCTAAACTTTCAAAGGTTAATCTGAGAATTTGAAGTATAGATCACTCAAGATACAAGTTAATTCTCTTAAACTATCAGGCATTTGGCTTATAGGGATGGATGGCCCTTCCTGAAATGCACTTTACATGCATTTTAAATGCCCTGTGATGCTGAGGACTTGGCCTATTTCCCGCTACATTCCTTGTCCTTCACTTTCATCATATTCTCACCCCACACTTCAGAGACAGACTCAAGAATAAGGTTGCCTCCTTATATGTTACTCAGTAACTTTTTTCTTTATCATTTTAACCATTTGTAAGTATACAATTCAGTGTTATTTACAATATTGTATAACCAGTACCATCTAGTTCCAGAATTGTCATCCCAAACAGAAACACTGCACCCACTAAAAATAACTCCCCTCTTTCCATTTCACCTAGCTCCTTGTAACCACCATTCAACTTTTTGTCTCTGTGAATGTTCCTATTCTAAGTACATTCATGGACTCATACAATATTTATCCTTTTATGTCTGCCTTATTTCACTTAGCATAATGTTTCCAAGGTTCACTCATGTTGTAACACAAGCTAGGACACCATTCATTTTTATGGCTGACTAATATTCCATTGTACGCATATGCCACATTTTGTTTATCCATTCATCTATTGATGGATACTTGGGTTGTTGTTTCGTCACATTTTAAGAGTTGAAAGTTTTATAGTTTGTTGTATCTTGGGGCAAAGTCAAATTGTCATCAAAATGTTCATACTAAAAAAAAAAAAGAAAAAATCCCAGGTAGGAGTGGCTGAGTCAAAGCAGTCAGAGCCGGAGCCACAGATATAGACCCAATGATGCATGGTGTGTTATAAGCTGCGTTGCTCTCCCCCAAGTTTATATGTTGAACTCATAACCCCCAGTATCTCAGAATGTAACTATATTTGGATATAGTGTTTTTAAATAGATAACTAAGTTAAACTGATGTCACTAGGGTGAGCCCTAACCTAATATGACTAGTTTCCTTATAAGAAGAGATTATGGCACAGAGATGGACAGGGGGAAGACCACGTGAGGACATAGTGAAAAGCTGGCCATTTACAAGGCAAGAGGAGAGACCTCACCTCAGAAGAAACCAATCCCACCAACACCTTGAACACAGACTTCCAGCCTCCAGAATTGTGAGAAAATAAATTTCTATTGTTTAAGCCACCCAGTCTGTGATAAATTGTGGCAGCTCTAGCAAATTAATGCACCATGTCTCCCAAATTTTACCAGTATGACTCTGCACCATCAAGACTTTGAAGGCTATTGGCAGTGAAATGTTGTTTCTCCATGACGCCATTCCAGATCCCTTCCATCAGGAAGACTTTCTCTTCCTTCCTTCATTCTGCAGTGCCAGACACACATAACAAACTCTGAGCTCAGCAAGTTTACATTCCAGACAAGAATAGTAAATGGGTGGTGGAGACAGATGAAAAACACTAAGCACAATAGCCAAGTATATTATATTATATGTTAGAAGATGATGAGTGTCATGGGAAAATTAGAAGAGAATAAGGGGGACTGTTAATGTGGAATGCAGAACAATTATACTTTTAAATAGAGAAGCCAGGGTAAGTTTGAGAAAATGGCATTGGAGCAAAAACATCAAAGAGATGAGGAAGTTACCAATGAAGATATTTGGAAGACTAGAAATCCAGGTAGAAAGAGCAACAAATGGAAAGGCCCTGAAAGCAGAGCATGCCATAAAATATTCAAGGAACTGGAGGAAGCTTGGTGGCTTGAACAGCATGAGCCATTAGAATAGCAGAAAGAGGCTGGGCATGGTGGCTCCTGACTGTAAGCCCAGTACCTTGGGAGGCCTAGGTGGGAGGATTGCTTGAGGCCAGGAGTTCCAGAGTTCCAGCTACTCAGGAGGCTGAGGTGGGAGGATTGCTTGAGTCCCGGAGTTGGAGACTACAGTGAGCTATGATGGTGGCACTGCACTCCATCCTGGATAATAGTGACAGGGAGAGACCTTGTACCTTTAAAAAAAAAGGGGGGGGGGAGGAGCCAAGATGGCCAAATAGGAACAGCTCCCATCTACAGCTCCCAGCGTGAGAGACACAGGAGACAGGTGATTTCTGCATTTCCAACTGAGGTACCAGGTTCATCTCACCGGGGAGTGCCAGATAATAGGTGCAGGACAGTGGGTGCAGCGCACCGTGACGAGCCGAAGCAGGGCAAGGCATCGCCTCACTCGGGAAGCACAAGGGGTCAGGGAATTCCCTTTCCTAGTCAAAGAAAGGGGTGACAGACGGCACGTGGAAAATCGGGTCACTCCCACCCTAATACTGCACTTTTCCAACGGGCTTAAAAAACGGCACACCAGGAGATTATATCCCGCACCTGGCTCGGAGGGTCCTACGCCCACGGAGTCTCACTCACTGCTAGCACAGCAGTCCGAGATCAAACTGCAAGGCGGCAGCAAGGCTGGGGGAGGGGTGCCCACCATTGCCAAGTTAGTTGTTTGATTAGGTAAACAAAGCAGCCAGGAAGCTCGAACTGGGTGGAGCCCATCACAGCTCAAGGAGGCCTGCCTGCCTCTGTAGGCTTCACCTCTAGGGACAGGGCACAGACAAGCAAAAAGACAGCAGTAACCTCTGCAGACATAAATGTCCCTCTCTGGCAGCTTTGAACAGAGTGGTGGCTCTCCGAGCATGCAGCTTGAGATCTGAGAACGGGCAGACTGCCTCCTCAAGTGGGTCCCTGACCGCTGAGTAGCCTAACTGGGAGGCACCCCCCAGTAGGGGCGGACTGACACCTCACAGGGCCGGGTACTCCTCTGAGACAAAACTACCAGATGAACGATCAGGCAGCAGCATTTGTGGTTCACCAATATCCACTGTTCTGCAGCCTCTGCTGCTGATACCCAGGCAAACAGGGTCTGGAGTGGACCTCTAGCAAACTCCAACAGACCTGCAGCTGAGGGTCCTGTCTGTTAAAAGGAAAACTAACAAACAGAAAGGACGTCCACACCAAAAACCCATCTGTATGTCACCATCATCAAAGACCAAAGTAGATAAAACCACAAAGATGGGAAAAAAACAGAGCAGAAAAAACTGGAAACTCTAAAAATCAGAGTGCCTCTCCTCCTCCAAAGGAATGCAGCTCCTCACCAGCAACGGAACAAAGCTGGACGGAGAATGACTTTGACGAGATGAGAAAAGAAGGCTTCAGACAATCAAACTACTCCGAGCTACAGGAGGAAATTCAAACCAATGGCAAAGAAGTTAAAAACTTAGAAAAAAAATTAGACAAATGGATAACTAGAATAACCAATGCAGAGAAGTCCTTAAAGGACCTGATGGAGCTGAAAACCAAGCCACGAGAACTACGTGAAGAATGCAGAAGCCTCAGTAGCCGATGCGATCAACTGGAAGAGAGGGTATCAGTGATGGAAGACGAAATGAATGAAATGAAGCAAGAAGAGAAGTTTAGAGAAAAAAAGAATAAAAAGAAACTAACAAAGCCTCCAAGAAATATGAGACTATGTGAAAAGACCAAATCTACGTCTGATTGGTGTACCTGAAAGTGACGGGGAGAATGGAACCAAGTTGGAAAACACTCTGCAGGATATTTTCCAGAACTTCCCCAATCCAGCAAGGCAGGCCAACATTCAAATTCAGGAAATACAGAGAACACCACAAAGATACTCCTTGAGAAGAGCAACTCCAAGACACACAATTGTCAGATTCACCAAAGTTGAAACGAAGGAAAAAATGTTAAGGGCGGCCAGAGAGAAAGGTCGGGTTACCCACAAAGGGAAGCCTATGAGACTAACAGAGAATCTCTCCGCAGAAACTCTTCAAGCCAGAAGAGAGTGGGGTCCGATATTCAACATTCTTAAAGAGAAGAATTTTCAACCCAGAATTTCATATCCAGCCAAACTAAGCTTCATAAGTGAAGGAGAAATAAAATCCTTCACAGACAAGCAAATGCTGAGAGATTTTGTCACCACCAGGCCTGCCCTAAAAGAGCTCCTGAAGGAAGCACTAAACATGGAAATGAACAACCAGTACAAGCCACTGCAAAAACATGCCAAATTCTAAAGACCATCAAGGCTAGGAAGAAACTGCAACTAATGAGCAAAATAACCAGCTAACGTCATAATGACATGATCAAATTCACACATAACAATATTAACTTTAAATGTAAATGGGCTAAATGCTCCAATTAAAAGACACAGACTGGCAAATTGGATAAGGAGTCAAGACCCATCAGTGTGCTGTATTCAGGAAACCCATCTCACATGCAGAGACACACATAGGCTCAAAACAAAGGGATGGAGGAAGATCTACCAAGCAAATGGAAAACAAAAAAAGGCAGGGGTTGCAATCCTAGTCTCTGATAAAACAGACTTTAAACCAACAAAGATCAAAAGAGACAAAGAAGGCCATTACATAATGGTAAAGGGATCAATTCAACAAGAAGAGCTAACTATCCTAAATATATATGCGGCCAATACAGCAGCACCCAGATTCATAAAGCAAGTCCTTAGTGACCTACAAAGAGACTTAGACTCCCACACAATAATAATGGGAGACCTTAACACCTCACTGTCAACATTAGACAGATCAACAAGACAGAAAGTAAACAAGGATACCCAAGAATTGAACTCAGCTCTGCACCAAGCAGACCTAATAGACATCTACAGAACTCTCCACCCTAAATCAGCAGAATATACATTCTTTTCAGCACCACACCACATCTACTCCAAAATTGACCACATAGTTGGAAGTAAAGCACTCCTCAGCAAATGTAAAAGAACAGAAATTATAACGAACTGTCTCTCAGACCACAGTGCAATCAAACTAGAACTCAGGATTAAGAAACTCACTCAAAACCGCTCAACTACATGGAAACGGAACAACCTGCTCCTGAATGACTACTGAGTACATAATGAAATGAAGGCAGAAATAAATATGTTCTTTGAAACCAACGAGAACAAAGACACAACATACCAGAATCTCTGGGACACATTCAAAGCAGTGTGTAGAGTGAAATTTATAGCACTAAATGCCCACAAGAGAAAGCAGGAAAGATCTAAAATTGACACCCTAACATCACAATTAAAAGTACTAGAAAAGCAAGAGCAAACGCATTCAAAAGCTAGCAGAAGGCAAGAAATAACTAAGATCAGAGCAGAACTGAAAGAAATAGAGACACAAAAAACCCTTCAAAAAATTAATGAATCCAGGAGCTGGTTTTTTGAAACTATCAACAAAACTGATAGACTGCTAGCAAGACTAATAAAGAAGAAAAGAGAGAAGAATCAAATAGATTCAATAAAAAATGATAAACGGGATATCACCAACGATCCCACAGAAATACAAACTACCGTCAGAGAATACTATAAACAGCTCTACGCAAATAAACTAGAAAATCTAGAAGAAATGGATAAATTCCTCGACACATACATCCTCCCAAGACTAAACCAGGAAGAAGTTGAATCTCTGAATAGACCAATCACAGGCTCTGAAATTGAGGCAATAATCAATAGCTTACCAACCAAAAAGAGTCCAGGACCAGATGGATTCACAGCCGAATTCTACCAGAGGTACAAAGAGGAGCTGGTACCATTCCTTCTGAAGCTATTCCAATTGATAGAAAAAGAGGGAATCCTCTTTTTCTATAAAATCCTCATTTTATGAGGCCAGCATCACCCTGATACCAAAACCTGGCAGAGACACAACCAAAAAAGAGAATTTTAGACCAATATCCTTGATGAACACCGATGCAAAAATCCTCAATAAAATACTGGCAAACCGAATCCAGCAGCACATCAAAAAACTTATCCACCATGATCAGGTGGTCTTCATCCCTGGGATGCAAGGCTGGTTCAACATATGCAAATCAATAAACGTAATCCAGCATATAAACAGAACCAAAGACAAAAACCACATGATTATCTCAATAGATGCAGAAAAGGCCTTTAACAAAATTCAACAACCCTTCATGCTAAAAAGTCTCAATAAATTAGCTATTGATGGGACATATCTCAAAATAATAAGAGCTATCTATGACAAACCCACAGCCAATATCATACTGAATGGGCAAAAACTGGAAGCATTCCCTTTGAAAATGGGCACAAGACAGGGATGCCCTGTCTCACCACTCCTATTCAACATACTGTTGGAAGTTCTGGCCAGGGCAATCAAGGCAGGAGAAGGAAATAAAGGGTATTCAATTAGGAAAAGAGGAAGTGAAATTGTCCCTGTTTGCAGATGACATGATTGTGTATCTAGAAAACCCCATTGTCTCAGCCCAAAATCTCCTCAAGCTGATAAGCAACTTCAGCAAAGTCTCAGGATACAAAATCAATGTACAAAAATCACAAGCATTCTTGTACACCAATCACAGACAAACAGAGAGCCAAATCATGAGTGAACTCCATTCACAATTGCTTCAAAGAGAATAAAATACCTAGGAATCCAACTTACAAGGGACATGAAGGACCTCTTCAAGGAGAACTACAAACCACTGCTCAATGAAATAAAAGAGGATACAAACAAATGGAAGAACATTCCATGCTCATCGGTAGGAAGAATCAATATCGTGAAAATGGCCATACTGCCCAAGGTAATGTATAGATTCAATGCCATCCCCATCAAGCTACCAATGACTTTCTTCACAGAATTAGAAAAAACTACTTTAAAGTTCATATGGAGCCAAAAAAGAGCCTGCATTGCCAAGTCAATCCTAAGACAAAAGAACAAAGCTGGAGGCATCATGCTACCTGACTTCAAACTATACTACAAGGCTACAGTAACCAAAACAGCGTGGTACTGGTGCCAAAACAGAGATGTAGACGAATGGAACAGAACAGAGCCCTCAGAAATAATGTTGCGTATCTACAACTGTCTGATCTTTGACAAACCTGACAAAAACAAGAAATGGGGAAAGGATTCCCTATTTAATAAATAGTGCTGGGAAAACTGGCTAGCCATATGTAGAAAGCTGAAACTGGATCCCTTCCTTACACCTTATACAAAAATTAATTCAAGATGGATTAAAGACTTAAATGTTAGACCCAAAATCATAAAAACCCTAGAAGAAAACCTAGGCAATACCATTCAGGACATAGGCATGGGCAAGGACTTCATGTCTAAAACACCAAAAGCAATGGCAACAAAAGCCAAAATTGATAAATGGGATCTAATTAAACTAAAGAGCTTCTGCAGAGCAAAAGAAACTACCATCAGAGTGAACAGGCAACCTACAGAATGGGAGAACATTTTTACAATCTACCCATCTGACAAAGGGCTAATATCCAGAATCTACAATCAACTCAAACAAATTTACAAGAGAAAAAACAAACAACCCCATCCAAAAGTGGGAGAAGGATATGAACAGACACTTCTAAAAAGAAGACATTTATGAAGCCAAAAAAAAAAACACATGAAAAAATGCTCATCATCACTGGCCATCAGAGAAATCCAAATCAAAACCACAATGAGATACCATCTCACACCAGTTAGAAGGGCGAACATTAAAAAGTCAGGAAACAACAGGTGCTGGAGAGGATGTGGAGAAATAGGAACACTTTTACACTGTTGGTGGGACTGTAAACTAGTTCAACCATTGTGGAAGTCAGTGTGGTGATTCCTCAGGGATCTAGAACTAGAAATACCTTTTGACCCAGCCGTCCCATTACTGGGTATATACCCAAAGGATTATAAATCATGCTGCTATAAAGACACATGCACATGCATGTTTATAGCGGCACTATGCACAATAGCAAAGACTTGGAACCAACCTAAATGTCCAACAACGATAGACTGGATTAAGAAAATGTGGCACATATACACCATGGAATACTATGCAGCCATAAAAAATGATGAGTTCATGTCCTTTGTAGGGACATGGATGAAACTGGAAACCATCATTCTCAGCAAACTATCGCAAGGACAAAAACCAAACACTGCATGTTCTCACTCATAGGTGGGAATTGAACAATGAGAACTCATGGACACAGGAAAGGGAACATCACACTCTGGGGACTGTTATGGGGTGGGGGGAGGGGGGAGGGATAGCATTAGGAGATATACCTAATGCTAAATGACGAGTTAATTGGTGCAGCACACCAACATGGCACATGTCTACACATGTAACAAATCTGCACATTGTGCACATGTACCCTAAAACTTAAAGTATAATAATAATAAAACAAAACAAAATAAAATAAAAAAGAAATTGGTTTAAAAAAAAAGGAAAGAAGGAGAAGGAGGAGGAAGAGGAAAAGGAGAAGAAGGAGGAGGAGGAGGGAAAAACAGAAGGAGTAGGAGAAGAAAGGAGGAGGAGGAGGAGAAAACAAAGAGGAAACAGGACTGTGTAGAGCATTTTAAGGACTTTGGCTTTTATTGTGAGTAAAACGGGAAGCTATTGCAAGGTTTTGGGCAAGAGTGACATGATCTGATGAAGAGTTTTAAATGGAATACCCTAGATGCTATGTTGTAAGGTGGGTGGGCAAGAAAATAAACGAGGAGATCAGCTGAAAGGCTACTACAGTAACCTGGGCAAGAACTGTTGGTGGCCAAGCGCAGTGGCTCATGTCTGTAATCCCAGAACTTTGGGAGGCCAAGGCAGGTGGATCACCTGAGGTCAAGAGTTCAAGACCAGCCTGGCCAACATGGTGAAACCCCGTCTCTACTAAAAATAAAAAAATTAGCCAGGCGTGGTGGTGCATGCCTGTAATCCCAGCTACTCGAGAGGCTGAGGCAGGAGAATCGCTTGAACCCAGGAGGTGGAGGTTGCAGTGGGCCAAGATTGTGCCACAGCACTCCAGCCTGGGTGACAGAGCAAGACTCTGTCTCAAAAAGAAAGAAATGTTGGTGTTAGGGTGGTTTACAAGGGCAGTAGCAGCAATGGTGAAAAGAGGTGTAATTCTATAAATAACTTGAAGGGAGACCCAATAGAATTTAACGATTTGATGTAGAATGTAAGAAAATTGAGAGTAGTCAAGAATGTCTCCAAGGTTTTGAACTGAGTATATCAAAGGACTGAGGTGGCCATTACTTGCGTTAGGCAAGAGTGCAAGTGGTACAGGTTTAGAGGGTGTGGCGTGGGAGTGGAGGTATTAGGAGTTCAATTGTACAAGTTAAAATGTCTATTAAACATCCAAGTGGAAATGTTAAATAGGCCACTGGATACAGTGATCTTAATTTCAGGAGAGGGAATAGAAGAATTACTATGTCAGTCTTTAGCTTAAGATAATATTTAAAGTCATGGGACCAGAGGAAACCACCAAGTAAATGGGTCCAGAGAGAGAATGGAAAACCTCCAAGGGCTAATCCCTGAGGTGCTCCAATTTTAAGACACCGTCTTTGCCCTTTCCTCTTGCTTGATCCCATTTATAATTATCTCTAATAAATTGTGCATTTACCACAATCTGTCTTACATGAATAGTTGTCTATACTATACCTTCCCTACTAGATTATAAACTCTCAGAGTTCAGAGACATCTAAATATCTTCTTGCGCTTAGAATAGCAACACTACATAGAATAGGTGCCAAATAAATATTTGCTGAATTTAGCTCTCTTTTATTTTTCTCTCCCTCTCACAACACACACATACACATGTGTATACACACACACACACACAAGAAGATGCAACACTCCCCGACTATGCAACTTTGGACAGCTTATTTAACCATTTTGTTCTATTTTCTTCTTTTGTTCAACACATGTCATGAAGATTAAATGAGATACTAAATATGAATACATGGTAGCTAGTCAGTAAAATATAACCTTCTTCTCCTATTTCAGCTCCTATTTGGAGCTGACTTTAATTTCATTAATACATTTTTTTAAAAAAATCTATGGGCAAAAAAAGGGAAGAAATCAGCAAATAAGCAGTGTTTTCCAAGGTGTGCACGTCTCTTTCAAAAGCTCCTGGTCAAATGTTTTGGAAACGCTGAACACCATATTGGCCTCAATAAAATTCATAGTGCTTGTTAGGATAAAACCTCCCAGTCATTAGAGAAGAAATTGTTCATCCCAGGATATTTCAAACCATTCAGGCACATAATATCTATTAACATTCTGAGAACATTTTGATCAGAGTAGCCTTAAGGAATCCTCTAGGCTTGATGATCCTCTCGTACATAAAGCAAGTTGTTCCTCAGTATCTGTGGAGGCTTGGTAGTGGGACTCCCCCTCCCCTCGTGGTTACCAAAATCCATGATGCTCAAGTCCCTAATATAAAATGGCATAATACTTACATATAAGCTACACACATTGTCCCATATACTTTAAATCATCCCTATATTACTTATGAAATTGAATACAATGTAAATGCTATGTAAATACATACGATACAGTATTGTTCGGGGAATAATGACAAAAAAAATCTGTACATGTTCAGCACAGGCATAATCATCCTTTTTGGAAATATTGTCTATCCACAGTTGGTTAAATCCACATATGTGGAACCCAAGGATACAGAGAGCCAACTCTTTTTGTTTTTGAGACAGAGTTTCACTCTTGTTGCCCAGGCTGGAGTGCAATGGCGCGACGAAGAGCCAACTCTTATCTCTTCCTGTGTCTTCTCCTATTTCTGTCAGGGATGGTGTCAAAGATGACATGGGGTGGGGATGCCCCCAGGTGATGACTCAGAGGTGATGCCTCCTATGTTATCTAAGGTGGTCCTGATTTTATAATCTGAACCTTGATCAGACTTCGTGTGAGACCATAGGTTTCAAAAACATGGTCATTGTAGCACATATATCTCAATCAATAAAGCAGGTGCAAAACACACCTAATCTGAAAAGAATTTATGAGTAAATGGTAGCAATCTTTGCAGCTACTGACTGTTGTTTCTGGTTATGATTGTTGCATGCATACTTAGCTTCCTTTCACTAAGCTTTATTTGTCTTTAGCTAGAAAACAGGACTTCAGAGTCCTATTTAATCCCGTCATACCTTTTACTCTCTGAATAGATTCTCTAAGAAGGTCTAATATTCATAAGGTTATAAAAACACATAAACTTTGGAGTGTTTTATTAAAAAGCACACTATTTCTGTTAGCACAGTTTTTTTTTGTTTTTTTTTGTTTTGTTTTGTTTGTTTTTTTTTTGAGACAGAGTCTTCACTCTGTCGCCCAGGCTGAAGTGCAGTGGCACGATCTCGGCTCACTGCAAGCTCCACCTCCTGGGTTCATGCGATTCTCCTGCCTCAACCTCCGGAGTAGCTAGGACTACAGGTGCCCGACACCACGCCCGGATAATTTTTAGTATTTTTTAGTAGAGACAGGGTTTCACCATGTTAGCCAGAATGGTCTCAATCTCCTGACCTGGTGATCCGCCCACCTCGGCCTCCCAAAGTGCTGGGATTACAGGCGTGAGCCACCGCGCCCGGCCACCACAGTATTTTCTATAGCTGAATAAGTGGGAAGTTTTCGGCAGTAAAAACCACAACAATCTTTCCACAATCCATTAGTTAAAAAGCTAGTTCTTTCCTGATTACAGTGAGCTATGATCGCACCATTGCACTTCAGCCTGGGCAACAGAACAAGACCCTGTCTCAATAAATAAATAAATAAACAAGAGATTTAAAAAAAGAAAGTTATCCTCATCTCTTCCCATTTAGAGAAGACGAGACATAGCAGAGAAGAATGGTAGAAGGTCAACAGAACGGTTTGCTAAATCCCAGAAAAAACAGTTGTAAAAAGATAGGTACTTTTTTGTGGGTGATAGAGTATCTCTGAAATAGGGGGCAAGATGAGGAACACTACCGAAATTTTTGAATTAAAATAATAACAGAAAATCTTAGAGCTATAAGGGACTTCACAGATAAGCTCACTCCATCTCCTCACTCTGTAATAAGTGTAAATTGAGGACAATGAGGTAAGTGTAAAATGTCTAAAGACATCTAGTTAGAGGTTGGGCATGGTGGCTCATGCCTATAATCCCAGCACTCTGGGAAGCCAAAGTGGGTGAATCACTTTAGGTCAGAAGTTCGAGATCAGCTTGAGCAACATGGTGAAACCCCACCTCTACCAAAAAACACAAAAATTAGCCAGGCACGGTGGCACATGCCTGTAGTCCCAGCTACTCAGGAGGCTGTGGCAGGAGAACCACTTGAACCAGGGAGGTGGAGGTTGTAGTGAGCTGACATGGCGCCACTGCACTCCAGCCTGGGTGATAGAGTGAGACCCTGTCTCAAAAAAAAAAAAACAGTTTTTAAGACATCTAGTTAGAAATATTCTGGATTATCTTTTTGTCAACCCAATGTCATCTTTTTATCAACCCAGGCTATCTACCAATGCAGGGCTATCTTTTCTAGTATAAGTCAGTACAGAAAGATAATTTGCCACTCTGGTTTAAAGGTAATTTTTAAGAGAGAGAGAGAGAGTGTGTGTGTGTGTGTGTGTGTGTGTGTACACATTAGACCCGTTAAAGCATGAGTATATCTGGGAAGAACAATGTATTTTTAGAGGCATTATTTGACATTAAGACAGTATATACATTTATCTTGATTAATTATTAAGAGTGGACTTCGGTATATTAGGTATATCATCTTCTTGATTAATTTGAACTGGACATGGCCTAAATACCTAAAAATCTAAATAATTCAGGGAGATACCTAGGAATATTTCCCCTGTTAAGGACAGAGACTGATTGGAATAACACCACTTCAACATGACAAGTACTCTGCCCAAAGGAATGGGCTAGAGACTTGGTCCAGTTGTGAATCGGTCTTTTCCGTTCTATAAACTATAAAAACAAACACACGAATGGGAACAATTTGGATTTAGATAAAAGAATTTACTCTATAACACTAAACTCCCCATGGCACAGTAGCATAAAAGTTAAGAGCAAGAGTTGGAATTAGACCAACATGGATTTGAATCTTGATTCTGATACCTAGCTGAAACCTTAGAAAATCTACTGACTGGCTCTAAACTTCATTTACCTCCACTGTGGAATAGGGATTATAATCTCTACTTTTAAGGGTCCTTTTGAGAATTAAGACAATGAATACAAAGTGCTAATCACAAGACCAGGCAGATAACAAGTACTTAGTAAGTGGGAGCTATAGGACTAGCAAGGGGCTTGTATCAGTCAGCGCCCACTGCACAAACCACCAGTATATATAATCTCCTACTGGTTGTTTCTCCAGTGGACTCTGATGTGTATGTGTGTGTATAAAAGATTTATTGCAAGGACTTTAATCACATCCACAAAATACCCTCCCTGAAACTCTTAGATTAACATTTGATTGAATAAAACTGAATACTATCACCCAGCCATGTTGACACATAAAACTGCGCATCACAAGGTTAAATGAAAATGAACAATCCACTGATATCAAAAACTGTAAGTTATCTATTCCAGAACCTTATTTATGTGACATTTACTGAACCCTACCGAAGAACAGAAGAACAGGCACTGTGGCAGCTAAAGGTTACAAAAATGAATCACCCTCCTCCAAATAAGCACAGTTTAGTTGGAGAGACAAATATATAAACTCTCCTAATAAACTATGGCAAGCTCGGCATGGTGGTGCATGCCTGCAGTCCCGGCTACTCAGGAGGCTGAAGTGGGAGGATTGCTTGAGCCTAGGAGTTCCAGGTTGCGAGCTATGATCACACCACTGCACTCCAGCCTGGGTGACAGAATGAGACCTCACCTCAAAAAAATTGTTTTTAATTAGTACATTTTTATGTTTATAACCAATTTGTTTCTTGTTTTGTAAATTGCCTATCTTTGTTTATAAGGTTGATTGCATACACCTATCAGCTGATTGTTAAAGCAGGATCTTTGATAATATTTACTTATTTAAAAGTTGCATTAACGTATGTCAATCAATAGCTAACATCTTATTAAACACACTTAAGAAATAGTTGATTGTTAATGATAGTGGATGTAAATTAATAGTTTAAATAGTCTTCTACATACTTTCAAATGTATTAAGCTAACTTCTGTCAATTCTGATTACACCATTTTTCTTACGTGAAGAAGAATTTGAACTATGAGTGGAAGTTTTAAACTATACCATTTTCTAGTTGCTCATTTGTACTTGCATTATTCACATCACCTTCAATTTATGGTTTCTTTGTACAAATCTTTTGAAAGCACTTGTCCATTTTGTGAGGAGTGATCAACATAACCAGGCACATATAAGCTGTGATGCTTCACAATATGCTTACAGAAAACAAACGAGTAAGTCCATGCCAATCAACCGTTTATGTTTGGAATTTCCTTTCTTTCTTCAAGGCACCACTGTCTAATCATCTGCTGTATTTCACCTAATTTAAGAAACATAGCTGTCTGACACACAGACTGGGTCAAGGCACCACTGTCCAATCATCTGCTGTATTTCACCTAATTTAAGAAGCCATTTACAACAGTATATTTATGCATGACTAAGAAATGAAGAATAATGCCAATTTAATTGTAGAACAATGGATTCTTAGCACTTAGAATTTCTGTCTTACATTGATTGAAAGATCTGTTACACATATATAAGAAGGAAAATACAGCCGGGCGCGGTGGCTCACGCTTGTAATCCCAGCACTTTGGGAGGCCGAGGCGGGCGGATCACGAGGTCAGGAGATCGAGACCACGGTGAAACCCCGTCTCTACTAAAAATACAAAAAATTAGCCGGGCGTGGTGGCGGGCGCCTGTAGTCCCAGCTACTCAGAGAGGCTGAGGCAGGAGAATGGCGTGAACCCGGGAGGTGGAGCTTGCAGTGAGCCGAGATTGCGCCACTGCACTCCAGCCTGGGCGTCTCAAAAAAAAAAAAAAAAAAAAAAGAAGGAAAATACAAACAAAATAAATAAGCAATCCAGAAACATTCAGCTTCTGACCGTTTGGAATAACTTTTAGACCTAGTGTCATCAGTGTTCATGTTTTTCTATACAATATCCTGCTCCATTCCATCATGAGTGTTGGTCATACAGCATATCTTGAGAGAGTGCTTCTGAGTACTCTTCCAAGCTGCATACCATCATTCTGTAAGTTTCTATGTGCATGTGCAGGTAGCAACAACTTTGTCAGAAATACTGCCTGGCCAACAATAATCATAAGACATAGACCAATTATAGAAACCTTGGAAGAAAAGAAAACAAGCACATCACAAAAAGTTTAGTAAAGTGTAATATTATTCTTATTTTTTATTTAAAAATGAATGTAAGTAGAAGTTTTCATCTTTTCTGTCTATTTGGCTCATTTTGGAGACAATGGATTTATAAAATAAGTTCAAACCTTTTGGCAATCTGACCTTAATCTGACTTTCCAAATTCATTTCCCTGTATCCTCCACCTACCCTATGTTTTCATTACACCAAATAACTCCTTGTTCTTTAAACAGACTGAACATTTTCTACTTTTGTGCTTCTTCACATAAATGGCATTCTTCTTTTTAATTACCCATGTTCTTCTCCTGATAAACTTTTTTTTTGTTTGTTTGTTTGAAACGGAGTCTTGCTCTGTCACCCAGGCTGGAGTACAGTGGCACGATCTGGGCTCACTGCAAGCTCTGCCTCCCATGTTCACGCCATTCTCCTGCCTCAGCCTCCCAAGTAGCTGGGACTACAGATGCCCACCACCACGCCAGACTAATTTTTTTTATATTTTTAGTAGAGATGGGGTTTCACCGTGTTAGCCAGGATGGTCTCGATCCCCTGACCTTGTGATCTGCCTGCCTCGGCCTCCCAAAGTGCTGGGATTACAGGCGTGAGACACTGCGCCCGGCCCTTCTCCTGATAACCTTACTCATCCTTCCAAGTTCTGCCCTCTAAAAGTATTCCAATGCCTCTTACTCTTAGGTAGAATTAGTCACTCTTTTGTCATTGGGCCCATATAACTTTTTACATATCTCAATGCCATAACTTTTCCTTCTGTTTCATAGTAATTTTTTGCACCTATCTTTTTCAAAGCTAGGCAATGGACTCCTTGGAATTTCACTGCCAAGGTAGGCAATGAAGAGGAGGAAACATATGTGAACCCCATTTGTATCCCCAACAGCAAAAAGACAGTACATTGCAGATGCTCAACAAATGATCATTGTCACTACTAAATTATTTAATTAATTTTGTTAAGAAATAACATGGGTCCCCAGTAGATTAAAAAGCATCCAACATCATTTTCCTGAAATTCAAAAACCATTATTTTT
Organism: Hylobates moloch; assembly: GCF_009828535.3. Classification (NCBI taxonomy): domain Eukaryota; kingdom Metazoa; phylum Chordata; class Mammalia; order Primates; family Hylobatidae; genus Hylobates; species Hylobates moloch. The sequence continues at coordinate 21,394,821 of NW_026652283.1, read as the reverse complement.
CATCTATAGCCTTAGAATGTTCAGAACTATTACTACCAGTAACAGATGGATGGAAAACTGGATAAGAATGTCTCAATATCTTGCTGAGTTCAGCAATTAATTCAACTCACATTTATTGAAAACTTACTTTGTGCCACTCACAGAGGTAAGTAAAATAGTATCAAACCAGAAAGAGCCCATTTTTTGGCAGAAAAGAGATTTTAAATGGATTTAAGATAAAACTCATAAATTTTTGTAAATATATTTGTCTTAGTCCATCTGGGCTATAACAAAATACCTTTGGGTAATTTATAAACAGCATATATTTATTGCTCACAGTTCTGGAGACAAGGAAGTGCAAGATCAAGGTGCTGGCAGATTTGGTGTCTGGCGAGGGCTCCTTTTCTGCATCGTAGATAGGGCCTTGTTGCTGTATCCTGACATGGCAGAGGGGCAAAAGCGCTCCCTCAAGCCTCTTTTTTTTTTTTCCTTTTTTTTTTTTTTTTTTTTGAGACGGAGTCTAGCTCTGTCCCTCAGGCTGGAGTGCAGTTGTGCGATCTTGGCTCACTGCAACCTCCACCTCCTGGGTTCAAGCTATTCTCCTGCCTCAGCCTCCTGAGTAGCTGGGACTATAGGTGCCCGCCACCATGCTTGGCTAATTTTTGTATTTTTAGTAGAGATGGGGTTTCACCATATTGGCCAGGCTGGTCTCGAACTCCTGACCTGGTGATCTGCCCGCCTCAGCCTCTCAAAGTGCTGTGATTATAGGCAAGAGCCACCATGCCCGGCCAAGCCTCTTTTATAAGGGCACTAATCCCATATATGGAGGTGGAGCCGTCATGATGTCATCACCTCCCAAAAGCCCTATCTCTTAATACCATCATCTTGGGGGTTAGTTTTCAATATATGCGTTTTGCAGAGGACACAAACATTCAAACCACAAGAATATTTAAAATACATATTGTATAAAAACCCAATCCTTATCTCGTAATATTTTGCATCACTTACTCTGCTTAATCACACTAGTTCTGGCTGTTCACTTCACAAAACAAACATCCACCTCAAACTCTCACACCAGAGCCTTTAAGCTTTCAGCTTACCCTGCCTGGGATGCTCTATTCTCAGATTCTCACATGCCTGATTCCCTCACTTTATTCAAAAAGAATGTCCCCCATCATTTTGCATCCCTTTACTCTGCTTTATTTTTCTTCATAGCACTTATTCCTACCAGCCATAAAATTAGATATCTATTTGCTTATTGTTTTCATTGACTATATTTCCAACTAGTATGTAAAGTCAACATGGACAGGAACATTGTTTTGCTTGCTGCCATGTTACCAGCACCTAAAACTGTAGATGCTCAACAAATAAACAAACGTGTCTCTTTAGCTCCAAATGCAAGAGAGGTTTTAAGCCAGTAATTCATAAATTAGGCTTATGGAAAAAGATGTGAAGAAAATTTGCCTGATCCTCCCACTGACTGGCTGAATTTATTATTTCCAAGGTGAATATAACACAATTCTGACACCTCTTCCCATACTAGTTAGTAATATAATATTCATTAAATACCATGAAGTCCAATGATTAATAAAGCAGAAGAATTTTAATGAACTAACACTTGGTATTCAGGTATTTAATTTATTTCCAGAAGGTGATTACTTTAACAGTTCTGTACATCAGTGTGTATTGGGAGAACAGAGATAGGTATCCACTTTAATCTATCCATCTTAAGCAATTCTGCAGTCTTTTCAAAGTGATACTCATTTAAATTTCAATTAATAAGACACTAGGTCTGTTTAAATGAGGCCCTTGAAAAAGATCGGCCCCCAAATACGGCTTATTTGACATATCTACCTTGATTCTAAGGATGACTTCCAGTTTCAAATTAAAGTCATGAGGTACAGTTAGGCAGAGAAGGGGGCAATAAATTTCAAGTCAGAATAACTGGGAAACTTCCTTTGATTCCCAACATAACCTTGGGCAAATCATCTAATTACTTGTTCTCAGTTTTTTGGTTCATCAATGTGAATAACAATACATACTGCCAGCATAGTTGTAGAAATTAGAAGAAATACTGCATTTAAAAAAATTTAAAAACATGCGAAGCACAATGGCTCACATCTATAATCCCAGCACTTTGGGAGGCTGAGGTGGGTGAATTTCTTGAGCCCAACAGTTTGAGACAAGCCTGGGCAACATGGAGAAACCCCATCTCTACAAAATATAGAAAACATACAAAAATCAGCCGAGTATAACGCATGCACTTGTGGTCCCAGCTACTAGGGGAGCTGAAGTGGGAGGATCGCTTGAGCCCAGGAGGTGGAGGCTGCAGTGAGCTGAGATGACACCACTGCACTCCAGCCTGGATGATAGAGCAAGACCCTGTCTCAAAAATACAAACAAACAACAACAACAAAAAAAACACTTTGAAATCTATAGAGTGCAGATAAACACTAGGATGATAGAGGCAAGAGACAGCCAAATACCTAGGCAAATAGGGAAAGGCCCCCCAGGGAATCTCTGACTTGCTCCACAAGTATACATATCAGATGTCTTTGTACAGATAAGGGAACCTTCACAGGGTCTTGCCCAGGCATGCCCACAATGGACTGGACACCCACGTGCACTGGGGGAATGGGGTGGAGCCACCAGGAACTCACACCTTACGCAGGGAAGGAGTCTGGCCTCTTCTGCTCATGTGTGGTTTTCGATTTGTGAGGTGGAAACCTGCATGCAGTATACCTCTTTTTGTTGAGAGCTTTCCTTTCACTACATAAATTCCATCTTCCTCACCTTTCAATGTGTCTGCATGCCGAATTTTTCTTGGTTGTGAGACAAGGACCTGAAAATCCTGCATCACTAACAATAATAATAATAGTTTTTTCCTCTCTCCAGTATTGATTGAGAATTCAAATCTGTGTTAGTCTGTTCTCATGCTACTAAGGCACACCCGAGACTGAGTAATTTATAAAGAAAAGAGGTTTAATTGACTCACAGTTCCACATGGGTGGGGAGGCCTCACAATCATGGTGGAAGGCAAAGGGGAAGCAAGACATGTCTTACATGGCAGCAGGCAAAAGAGAGCTCATGCAGGGAACTCCCACTTATAAAACTATCAGATCTCATGAGACTTACTACCATAAGAACAGTATGGGGGAAGACTCACCCCCACAACTCAGTTACCTCTCACCAGGTCCCTCCCACAACATGTGGGAATGATAAGAGCTACAATTCAAGATGAGATTTGGATGGGGACACAGTCAAACAATATCATTCCATGCCCGGCCCCTCCCAAATCTCATGTCCTCACATTTCAAACCCAATCATGTCTTCCCAACAGTATCCCAAAGACTTAATTCATTTCAGCATTAACTCAAAAGTCCATGGTCTAAAATCTCATCTGAGACAAGGCAATTCCCTTCTGCCTATGAGTCTGTAAAATCAAAAGCGAGTTAGTTACTCTCTAGATACAATGGAGGTATAGGCATTGGGTAAATACCACCATTGCAAATGGGACAAATTGTCCAAAACAAAGGGGCTACAGTCCCCATGCAAGTCCAAATCCAATAGGGCAGTCATTAAACCTTAAAGTTCTAAATGATCTCCTTTGACTTCATGTCTCACAACCAGGTCATGCTGATGCAAGAGGTGGGCTCCCATGGCCTTGAGCAGCTGCTCCCCTGTGGCTTTGCAGAGTGTAGCTCCCCTCCTGGCTGCTTTCACAGGCTGGTGTTGAGTGTCTGTGGCTTTTCCAGGCACATGGTGCAAGCTGTCAGTGGATTTACCATTCTGGGGACTGGTGGATGGTGGCCCTCTTCTCATAGCTCCGCTAGGCAGTGCCCTAGTGGGGACTCTGTGTGGGGGCTCCAACCCCACATTTCCTTTCCACACTGCCCTAGCAAAGGTTCTCCATGAGGGCCCTGCCCTGCAGCAAACTTCTGCTTGGACATCCAGGCATTTTTATACATTCTCTGAAATCTAGGCAGAGGTTCCCAAACCTCAGTTCTTGAATTCTGTGCACCCACAGACCCAATACCACATGTAAGCCACCAAGGCTTGTGGCTTGCACCCTCTGAAGCAACAGCTGTACTTTGCCCATTTTAGCCATGGCTGGAGCTGAAATAGCTGGGATGCAGGGCACCATATTTGGAGGCTGCATAAAGCAGGGGAGTCCTAGGCCCAGCCCAAAAAACCATTTTTCCCTCTTAGGCCTACGGGCCTGTGATGGGAGGGACTGCCATGAAGGTCTCCGATATGCCCTAGAGACATTTTCCCCATTGTCTTGGCGATTTACATTTGGCTCCTCATTACTTACACAAATTTCTGCAGCCAGCTTAAATTTCTCCCCAGAAAATGGGTTTTTATTTTCTACTGCATTGTCAGGCTGCAAATTTTCCAAAGTTTTATGCTCTGTCACCTCTTGAATGTTTTGCTGCTTAGAAATTTCTTCCACCAGATACCCCAAATCATCTCTCTCAAGTTCAAGGTTCCACAGATCTCTAGGGCAGAGGCAAAATTCTGCCAGTCTCTTTGCATAGCAAGAGTGACCTTTACTCCAATTCCCAACAAGTTCCTCATCTCTATCTGAGACCACCTCAGCCTGGATTTTATTGTCCATATCACTGTCAGCATTTTAGTCAAAGCCATTCAACAAGTCTCTAGAAAGTTCCAAACTTTCCCACATCTTCCTGTCTTCTGAGCCTTCCAAGTCTCTATGAAGTTCCAAACTTCCCCACATTTTCCTATCTTCTTCTGATCCCTCTGAACTCTTCCAACCTCTGCCTGTTACCCAGTTCCAAAGTCACTTCCACATTTTCGCATATCTTTACAGCAGCGCCCCACTACCTGGTATGAATTTACTGTATTAGTCCATTCTCACACTGCTAATAAAGATATACCTGAGACTGGGTAATTTATAAAGGAAAGAGGTTTAATGGACTCACAGGTCCACATGGCTGGAGAGGCCTCACAATCATGGTGGAAGGTGAAGGGGAAGCAAGCCACATCTTACATGGCAGCAGGCAAGGGAGAGCTTGTGCAGGGGAACTCCCATTTATAAAACCATCAGCTCTCGTAAGGCTTATTCACTACCATGAGAACAGCATGGGGGAAGACCCACCTCCATGATACAATTACCTCCCACCATGTCCCTCCCATGACAAGTGGGAATTATTGGAGCTACCATTCAAGATGAGCTTTGGGTGGGGACACAGCCAAACCATATCAAAATCCTAATGGTTTGTTGGATATTCTCCGTTCAACAAGTGAGAACATGCTTTGCTTTAGAAAAAAAATACATATATTTTTAAATAACTCACAAAAATAAGTAGACAAAAATCTCCTATGCTGCTTCCAAACCACTTTTGAAAGTAACTACAATCTTGTGCTGCTTAACAATAGTGACATCTTCTGAGAAATGTGTTGTGTCACTGTGCAAACATTATAGAGTGTACTTACCCAAACCTAGTCATTTCACTAGTATGGTGGCAATTTTAGTGGTATAGCCTACTGCACACCTAGGCTTTCTGGTATAGCCCATTACTCTGATCACTGTAGTACATATGGTCTGTCATTGACTGAAACATCATTATGTAGCACATGACTGCACTAAAACTGCCACCAGACTACTGAAATGACTAATCTGGATTAAAATAGTGGTTTAAAATAAAGAAACATTCATCCTTGAAATCTCAGAAAGAGAAAACTCCATTCATACAAGTATAATCAAAGAATGTGCCTCAAAGGGGAAAAGCATTTGGGGACTGTCTAATTCTTATCCTAAAAGCATCTAAACAGCTTCCTGGATAACATCTAGTCCCTGAAACTGAACCATCAACCCCTACATTATATTTTATCTGAACATTATATAAGGCAAGAGAATGAAAGAAAATATTGCTAAAAGCAGCACATTTACATCCATCACAGAAGGATCATGCTACTTCCCTTACAGCCCAGAGTACATTTAATGTAATTGAAAGGAGAGGAAAATGGTTTTCTATCCATATTAAAAGGAATAAGGTGCTTTTTTCCTTTTCTTTTCAAAAACATGACAGAGGGAGCCTTCTACTTCTTTCCAAGACAGAAGAACAAGAACCAGATTTACCTTCCTGCTTCAAACAACTAAAAAGCAGACAAAATATATAAAGCAATGGTTTCTGTCAACAAAAAGAGTCAAACTGTAAAATATTTGAAGAGATTTATTCTGAGCCAAATATGAGGGACCGTGGCTCATGACACAGCCCTCAGGAGTTTCTGAGAACATGTGCCTGAGGTGGTAAGGGCACAGCCTGGTTCATACAGTTTTGGGAGACATGAGACATCAACCAATACATTTAAGATGTACATTGTTTTGGTTCAGAAAGGCGGGACAAGTCAAAGCAGAGGCTTCCATGTTATAGGTAGATTTCAAAATTTTCCGGTTGACAACTTTTTGACTTTATCTGAAGACCTGGGATCAATAGAAAGGAAATGTTTAGGTTAAAATAAAAGGTTGTAGAGACCAAATTTTATTGTGCAGGGGAAACTCTCAGATAGTGGACTTCAGAAGGAGTAGGTTGTAAAATGTTCCTTATCAGATTTAAAAGAGTGCCTAGCTCTTAGTTGATTATCTCCTGGGTCTGGAAGAAAAAGGGAAATAAAAGGGGGGAAAAGGAGATTCTCTATACAATGCAGATTTTTCCCACAAGAGATAACCGTGCAGAGCAATTTCAAGATACAGCAAGGAAATGTATTTGGGGTTAAAATGTTTTATTTCTTCCTTTATTTATTATGTGATGTTATGCCAGAGTCAGGTTAGAAAGCAGACCACACTATATAGGGTTAAAATAGAGACTCCTCTGTTGAGATTTTCTGGTTTGTACGGCATGACTCCTCAGGCCCCTTAGGTAGGAATTTGGACAAGAGAAGACAATCAGAGTTTAGTCCTCATTTCCATAACATTGTATATTAATTAACAAAGGACAGAGATCCCTGAAAGATAAGAAATAAACTGAGCTCTACGACTGTTTCAGTGTATTTTCTTTTCTTTTCTTTCTTTTTTTTTTTTTCTTTTTTTTTGAGACGGAGTCTCGCACTGTCGCCCAGACTGGAATGCAGTCGTGCAATCTGAGCTCACTGCAACCTCTGCCTCCTGGGTTCAAGCAATTATCCTGTCTCAGCCTCTCAAGTAGCTGAGACTACAGGAACGTGCCACCAGGCCTGGCTAACTTTTTGTATTTTTAGTAGAGATGGGGTTTCACCATATTGGTCAGGCTGGTCTCGAACTTCTGACCTCGTGATTCACCCACCTTGGCCTCCCAAAGTTCTGGGATTACAGGCGTGAGCCACCGTGCCCGGCCTTCAGTGTATTTTCTCAAGAGAGTTTCCAGGCCACAACACAGAGAAAGGGAACACAAGAGAAGCTTAGTAATTAGCCTGAGCTGAGGAGATCTTACTGAAAGCCAAGAGAGGCCAAGACAGCTAAAGTCCCCTGGGCAGAGCCTTAGAGAAGAGAGAGTTACACAATAAGAGGACCTCGAAAGTCTGCAGAAGATCCTTCTCAAGCCTACAGCTAAGTACTGATCAGAACATGAGTGTAAGGTCTGGTGAGATGAACCACCTGGAAGAATTAAAAGGAACAATCCTAGGAGCTAACTAAGAACAGAAAATAGTCCCTGTTCTCACTAGCCAGAGTGGAAAACCTTCTAATTCAGAAACAACAGATAGAGGCCTCAGAAAGATTTGCCTCAGTTATGGGACAAAATTAACCCTAGATTAAATGCAGCCTTGCCACCTAAATAAAAGTTCAAGAGCAAAACCGAAGAGGATCAAATTGTTTCCAAGTAACTGAACTACATCCCAGAAAAGGCACAAAAATATTGTAGGGAGACCAATGGAACAGAATAGAGAGCCCAGAAATAAAGCTGCACACCTAAAATCATCTAATTTTCTATAGAGCCAACAAAAACAAGCAATGGGGAAAGGACTCCCTATTCAATAAAAAGTGCTGTGATAACTAGCTAGCCATATGCAGAAGAATGAAATGGACCTGTACATTTCACCATAAACAAAAATTAACTCAAAATGGATTAAAGATCTAAATGTAAGACCTCAAACCATAAAAATCCTATGAGAAAACCTAGGAAATACTATTCTGGATATTGGCCTTGGCAAGCAATTTAAGTCCTCAAAAGCAATTGCAACAAAAACAAAAATTGACATGTGGGACCTAGTAAAACTAAGCTTCTGCACAGCAAAAGAAGCTATCAGCAGACTAAACAGGCAACCCATAGAACAGGAAAAAAATAACATTCACAAACTACACATCTAACAACAGTCTAATATCCAGAATCTATAAGGAACTTAAACGACTCAATACACCAGCAACAACCCTATTAAAAAGTGGGCAAATATTTCTCAAAAAGTGAACAGATGTTTCTCAAAAAAAAAAAAAAAAAAGATACACAAGCATCCAACAAACATATGAAAGAATGTTCAACATCACTAATCACAGAAATGCAAATCAAAACCACCAGGAGATACCATCTCACACCAGTCAGAATGATTATTGTTAAAAAGACAAAAAATAATAGATGCTAGTAAGGCTGCGGAGAAAAGAAAATGCTTATTCACTGCTGGTGGGAATGTAAGTTAGTTCAGCCCCTGTGGTAAGTAGTTTGAAGATGTCTCAGAATAGTAAAAACTTAACTACCATTCAACCCAGCAATCCCATTACTGGCTATATACTCAAAGGAAAGTAAATCGGTCTACAAAAAGAACCCCACATGCACTAACACGTTCATTGCAGCACTACTCATAATAGCAAAAATGTGGAATCAACCTAGGTGCCCATCGATGGTGGATTAGATAAACAAAATGTGGTACATATACATATATATGCCAAGGAATATTATGCAGCCATAAAAAGAATGAAATCATGTCTTCTTCTGCAACACAGATGCAGCTGGAGGCTATTATCCTAAGTGAATTAACGCAGGAACAGAAAACAAAATATAGCATGTTCTTACTTATAAGTGGAAGCTAAATACTGAGTACTCATGAACATAAAGATGGGAACAGTACACACTGGGAACTACTAGAAGGGAGAGAGAAGGAGGCAAGAGAAAAACTACCTATTAGTTACTATGATCACTACCTGGGTGATGGGATCATTCATACTTCAAACCTCAGCATTACTTAAGATATCCGTATAACAAACTGGTACATATACTCCCTGAATCTAAAATAAAAGTTGAAATTACTAAGAAACAAACATTTTAAATACCATAGGATACAAAAAGCATACAGAACTCAACAAGGTGATATTCTCAATGTCTAACACCCAAATAAAAATTACTAAGCAAAGGAAATAAGACCTACAAAAAGGATAAAAATGAACTAATAAAAATAAAAGAAACAACATGGATGAGATAATTAGTAAATAAGACCATTAAAATAGTTATGATACATATTTAAGAAGCTAGAAGAAAGACAATAAATTAAACAGAGACATAATTTATATTAAAATACCCAAATCAAACTTATAAAAATCAGAACTACCAAGTATGAGATTTAAAAAAAAATGCGATGGCCTGGGTAAACTGATATTTAGTCAATGCGGATAAAATGATAGTGAACTTAAAAACAGAAAAAGAAACTATCTAAAATAGTAAAAACTCAAAAAAAATTTTTAACCACATGTAACAAGATAAAGATAAAATTTTAAAAGAAGCCAATGAAAAAGACATATTTGTACAGAAAAACAAAAATAGGGATAACAGCAGATCACTTGTTGAAAACAATGCAAGCAAAAAAAGAGATGAGCAACATCTTTAAAATACAGAAAGGAAAAAACTCATACTGGAAATCTTGGCCTAGCAACAATATCTTTCAAGAAGAAAGCAAAATAAAGACCTTTTAGACAGACAGAAAGTGAAAGAATTCATCAGCAGCAGACCTGCACAACAATAAGAGTTAAAAAGAATTTCTTCAGGCAGAGGAAAGATGATACCAGATGGAAATCTACATCTAGACAAAGAAATAAATGATACCGGAAACGGTAAATATCTGGATAAATAGAAAATAATTTTTTATTCAAATCCCTTTTTAAAATTATTGACCACTTAAAAGTAAAACAATATAGTATGGGATTTATGACACATGTATATATGACACATGTGAATTATAGGACAGCAATAGGACAAAAGTCAGGAGGGGGAAGCTGAAAGTACCCTGTTAGGCATTCCTACCCTATACATAAGGTGGTACATTATCGCTTGAAGGTAGACAGTAATGAGTTAATGATAAATTAGAGATGCACACAATACACCCTAGAGCAATCACTAAAATAACCCAAAGAAGCATTGTAGTTAATAAGCCAATAAAGGAAATGAAATGGAATAGTAAAAATAATTCAAAAGAAGGCAGAATTTTTTTAAGGGAACAAAAAAGAGGATAATTAGAAAAAAAAAATAACAAAGTGGTAGGTAGATTTAAACTCAACATAACTAACAATCCCATTCAATGTAAATGGTCTGAACACCCCAATTAAAGGCAGAAGTTGTTGAACTGGATTTTAAAAAGCAAGACACAGCTACATCTTACCTGTAAGAAACAAATATAACATATAAAAACACAAATAGGTTATAAAATAAAGGGATGAGGAAAGATAAACCAACCAAAAGAAATCTGGAGTTGCTATTTAAATATCAGAAAAAGTACATTTTGGAACAATTAATATTACTGAGGATAAAGAAGGTCATTTTACAGTGATTAAAGAGGTTAACTATCAAGAAGACATAACGATTCTAAATATATATGCACATAATGACAGAGCTGTAAGATACACAAATCAAAAACTGGAAGAGCTACAAAGAGGAATAGTCAAATCCACAATTATAATGAGAAATTTCAAGAAACTCAATCAATAATTGACAGAAAATCAGCAGCTATGTAGACCACTTGAACAACCTTATCAATCAGCTTGACATGATTGACATTTATAGAACACTCCAACAATAGCATAATACATGTTCTTTTAAAATTATTAACACATCTTATGTTAAATGATAAGGGGATAAGAGAAAAAAGAAAACAAAAAGGTTAATATATACATATATTCAAACATGTTAATATCAAAATAAGGAAGAAATACTCACAAATATTACAGCTCTTCTTTCTGTAACAGGGCACATGGTTATAGCTGTATATTTATAATGACCTTCTTTCTCTACCCATTCTGTATTCCCTTTGCCTTCTGCAAGCATCTCAGGTTGCCTACTGGGTCTAGGCCCACAACAATTAAACCATAACAGCCCAATTGAGTCGTGTCTGAATTAGGTTATTGCAGGTTCCCATTAACCTATTCACAGGACACAGGAATGCTAAAAGAAATTAGAGAATCCTCTAAATTTTATACATATTCCTCCTTATCCCCATTGTGTAATAGTGACCCAAATTCCACTTAATAGTTAGGATCAATCACCCCAACCATTACAGTGACCTCCCTCTTTGCCTGTTGATTCAGATGCATGAGAATCCCAAAGTGGCCTGGTGGCAGTTTCAAATTCCAGTTCAATGGAGTCATTGTTTTGTCCCACTTGGAAATATTTTCCTTTGGAGCTAAGACCTCAGCAGAGCCTATGGTTGCAGGGACAGGAAGCAAACATTTCATGAGTAGACCACTAGTGGTTATAGTAAAGAGGGCCATCCCTACTTCTACTCCTTGATCCCTGGACCTGTGAATTCTGGCTATGGGAAGGAACAGTACCATATATGGGGCACTGATTTAGTGCCCATACCACATCCTGGAGAACATTGTTCTAGCACTGCAAGGTATTGTCATCTAGCTGACACCTTAAGTCTTCAAAAGTCCATTCCACTATTTTTTTAAGCCAGCTGCTTCAGGGTGATGGTGAATGCGCCAAGATCAGTGAATTTCATGATTATGAACCTATTGCCATACTCTATTTACTGTGAAAACAAATTTTTTGGTCAGAAATGATGCCAAATAGAATCCCATGACAGTGGATAAGACATTCTGTAAGTCTGCAGATGGTAGATTGGCAGAGCCTTTGTGGACAGGGAAGGAAAATCAACATTCAAGTAAATGTTGATACTAGTAAAAGCAAAGCACTGCCCCTTTCATGCTGGAAGTGGTCCAACATAATCAACCTGCCACTGAGTAACTGGATGATGACCCCAGAGATGGTGCCATATTAAGGGCCCAGTGTTGATCTCTGCAATAGCACACTGGGCACTTAGCAGTGGCTATATCCACATTACCCCTGGTGAGTGGAAGTTTTGTCACTGAGTCCCATAACCCCCATTCTTGCCACCATGGCCACTTTGTTCATGAGTCCATTGGGCAATGATGAGAGTGGCTGTGGAAAGAGGCTGACTGTGGGATACACAGAACTGATCATCCTAGACATCTGATTATTAAAATGCTCCTCTGCTGAGGTCACCCTTTAAGATGTAAATATCTTCACATTCTGGGCGGATTCAGAGGGATCTATCCACATACCTCTTCTCAGACCTTCTTATTAATTTTCCAATTATGTTCAAGTCCCTGCTGATCCAGCCAAACCATTGATCACAGGCCAAGAACCAGTATATAATCTCATATCTGGCTATGTCTCTTCCCAAATAAAATGAACGACCAGGTACACTGCTCGGAGTTCTACCCACTGAAGGATTTCCCTTCACCACTATCCTTCAGGACTGCCCCAGAGTGTGGTTACAGTGCTGCAACCATCATCTCTCCATTGGTGCTTATACAGTATGCAATCAGGCCGGAGGTTTTTTTTCCCCCTCAATCTGTTGATTATAGAGAATTATCTGTGAGAATGTAGATGTGGGCTAAAATGTAGCAGGAGTAGAGGCCATGGGAATTTGAGCACTTACTTGTGCCTTCGAGGCCTGCTTGAGTCAAACTGCATATATCACTTCCATTCAATAATGGAGCTCTACTGTGCACACTCAGCTTTATGGCTTGGTGGGTTAGAGAATACTCAGTTCAGGGTAGCTAAGGATGCGTAGTAATTTGGTGGCCCATGATTTGAGGTCATATGACAGTGTCTTAGATACCAAGGAGACTTAGGAAGTGAGTTTAAACCTTAGAAAGACAGGACTTACAAGCTAAGACATTTCCCAAACATCAGAAGAATGTTCCAAAAGTGGCTAGCCAAAAAATCATGACAAATATCTACCATAACCTATTCCTTGACTTCCCAACATCAATTACACTCTTCTTCCATACCTAAATATAACAATATCATTACAACAACAATAAAAGGTTCTCAACTATCATTAAACGACTATCTTTACGTAAGAGAAAATGCCCTTACCCTTTGCCCAAAGACAGGGCCAACTAAAAAAATCATTTGTTCCTGCATCATAATATCTAATCCTCCTTTAGTATCATTGCAATTCCAACCAGACATTTTGCAAATTATAGGTTAAACTGCTAAGTTAACCACCACCAAAATGTACTACATACATAAATACATGAAAATCAGCAAATGAAAAATTAGTTAAAATGCATACATGAAACAGCAAAGAAACTATGAAGAGAGACTACTTCTAAGTTCTCATTTCAAGTCTATATTGGTATTTGTGAATTCTGTAGCAGTTGACTATGGCTACAATAATGCTGCATAGCAAATAACCACAACATTTTAGCAGCATTTATTTATTTAGTTCATGAGTCTACTGGTCAACTAAAGTCAGCTCATCTAGGCTGAACCCAACTGGGCAATTTTGCTGCTTTCAGCTGGACTTGCTCATATGTCTGTGGCTAGCTAGGAGTTGGCTGCTCTAGGCTGTGCTTAGCTGGGGTTGGCAATGCTTCATGTGTGGGTCCTCCTTGGGCTAGGCCAGCCCAAGCATATTCGTTTCATAGCTATGACCAAGGTGCAAGAATACAAGTGGAAACCTGTGAGATCTCCTAAGGCCTAGGCTTGGAATTTGTACTTCATAACTTGCAACTCATTCTATCGGCAAAAGCAAGACACACGGCCAGATCCAAAATCAAGGGGAAAAAGGGATGATGGAAGAAAGGCTGAAGAATCAGGGCCACTAATGCACACTACCAAAGCTGTTTTCTTCTACTACCCACTCTATGTTTCCTTTGCTCTTAGCCAGCACATCAGCAGTTTGGGGATTTTGCCTGGTTGGGTGATGCAAACATCACCTCTGAGGGGCCTGAGCCCTTCGTGGTCCTGCACATATGAGATTCCTATAAATTCCTCTTCACTTTTAGCAGTGGACTTGGCTTCTCTTTTATGGAGTTTTTATTACATCAGGTGATCTGCCCTCCTCAGCCTCCCAAAGTGCTGGGATTACAGGCATGAGCCACCGCGTCTGGCCTAAATTTCCAATATTTAATGTCTACAATGACACTAAGACACAAAGGACCCAAGAAAGAGTGAGAGGCAGGAAGAAAATTAGGAAAATGTAGTTTCAGAAGACAAAACAATATTTCAAAGAGAAGTAGGTGATCAAAAAACAAGATAAATACTGAAAAAATACCCTTTGGATTTAGCTGCACGAAGGCTCTTGATGACTTAATAAGAGCCGTTTCCATGGGGTGATGGTGAGGTAGCCAGAAAAATTGTATGTAATGATTTATATCACAGTTCATGAGTATAAATCATGAACCATGATTTATATTCATGGTTCATGAAAAAATAGAAATGTGAGCACTTTTGTGGGCACAGCCCTTCCCATTAGATGCACCCAGGCTCCCAGTTCTGCATGCCTCCTAGGTGTGGCCAGTGCACATCCCATAGGCACCAGTGGGCTCTGAGGTGCTCAGTTCACCCACCCAGCACCTGCCTAAGAGCTCTTTAGCTCTCCTCGTTCTCCCTTGACTTACAGCTACATAGAATTAGGGATTCTGGTGGGATTCAGTGGCAAAGCTGCCTTTCATTTCCAACGCCTGCCATTCTTTCACATGCAGGTCACCCCAGTCCCTTCTTTCTCCTAGTTCCATCCCTTTCTTACAAACTTTCTTCAAAGTTGTGGTATATGGTTTTCACCTTTGTCACATTTCCAGTGTTAATACCATGTGTTTACTATTTATATTTTCCTTTAGACATTACAGTGGGAATCTAGGAAAACATATATATATATATATACATATTTGTATTATGTATTATTTATCTGTTTCTATATAAATATGTAAATTGTTTACATATTACATATTTTATATATAAGGCAGTTTAAGTATATTGATATAAATACTCTATATGATATCTAAATATATGTTATATATATAAATACTCAAGCTGCCTTATACCTGGAAACCTTAGAAGTTTAAATTTTTTCAATAGACAAAACTATCAAGGGCTTTGTGATTCCTGCCATTTCTCTCAAGTTTAGAAATGTCTCCATTGAGAGACAGAAAATGTATTTCCTTCTCACTTTTTCTATTGATATGATGATATTGCTGTTTCAAATGGTTTAACAATTATGTGGGATGAGAGGAAATTTGTAAGTTTTTAGGGAAGGTTATATCTAGGGAAGAAATCCAGTTATGAAAAGAATGTGGAAAGACATTATCATTCAAAAACCCAAATATGGACAGTTTATTCTTACATAAAACTAAACATTTGTGTTCCCCGTGGTCAAAATACATTCATAAAATTTCTGCAGAAATAATTAAATATAGAAAAATAAATAGGCATTATTCACCTTTGGCTTCTCTAGTTACCTGGCAATTAACGTTATTGCTTGCTTCACATATTTTGTGGTAAAGACAACCATTAGCTTTGCAAACACACAGCTGGCAACATGGACACTCAATCATGTTGTGGCTCTGGCATCATTATTATTCCTGAATATACACTAACGCTTTGATCCATCCTTTGAATGCAAGCAGAAATTCTTTTCTTTGAAGAAAGGCAGTCTTAATTTACAGGTATGAAAATGACACAGAAAAACCTGAAATAACACTATTCTAACTAAGCCAAATTTATATTCTGCTACTTTCTGCTTTAATGAGAACAAGGCAAGTAGTCCAAGTGGCTAACATTCCTTGAGGCTTTCTATGGGTTAGGCTCTGTAAAAGGTGATTTTTACACATTAACTTTCCTAATGTTTCTATACTAGCAAGAGTCAGGTGCTGTTGGTCACTCCATTTTACGGCTTAGAAAACCACGGCTCAGATAGGTTGCCTGAGATACTTTTTGTGAATATTCTTGCATCAAATATAGCGGTGAATTTGCATGACATAGGAAGAGGTCCTGCATAATTGTGAACAGTGTCTCCACTATGACCCCCTCCCAGGACCATTTATCTCTTTCATGATACATACTCTTTTATAAGCTCTCCTACCTGCTCAATAGTGAAGAAAGTGATTCACTTCAGCAAAACAAACCCATGTGGCTTTTTTAATCAAAAATGATCTATTTCATTGTGTGTAGGATAGTAAGATTCATACAATATATGGCATAGAATAAGTTCTCCTTAATTTTATGTGTTAAAATAGAAATTATTTAGCATTTTTACATTATACTTCAATGTTGGCTTTAAAGACATTTTTAATCTCAGTATTCTGCAATAAGACATCTTTTGCAATGAATATTAATACACTTGTTTCATGTAAATGTAATATATACATTCCTGCTTCTTTAAAATGAAAAAGCAGTCTCAAGGATGCTAAGACATATGTTTTAAATGAAATTCATGCTGGTGTTCTTGGTATTTTATTTTAACATGCTCCCTAAACCTTCCCTGCCACTACCATCACCTAATCAGAGATTCTTCATTTTCAGTGTCCTCTCTGACTACCCCACTTCCTGACAGTTTGCCAGATTCTCACAGACTTCCAGAATTGACAAAATACACTGTGAAAAAATGTCTTAACAATGTGCAAAGTTTTTCATGTATTTTATTGAAATATGTGATATTACTTACAATATTGCTTAATAAGACATAAAACTGGAAAGTGTTCAAAAGTTAAAGCCCAGGCTGCTGTCATCATCTTCATTCTTGTGAACTGAAATTACTTTCGTTGAAGAGAAAAAAAATAGGAAAGTAAATGTGGAGTTTACAAAGTATCCATCCTAGAGGCTAAAAAAAAAAAGTAAGGCAGACTTCAAAATCAACCCAAACTACAGATTCAGTCACCCAGTCAAGCTGACCATACCCTTCTCTTTTACACTTGGGTCAGCTGCAAGGCTCGGTAGTCCCAGCACTGAAGAGAGAAAAAAAGCAACTCACTTCTGCTGCGTAGCATCAGAGATTTCAAGCTAGAATGAATTTTGGAGCACTTTGAACCTACCCCCTTTACCTTACAGATGTGAAAACCAAGACTTTATCCGTTTTCAGTTTCAGGGTAGGTCAATGGAACAATCAAGAGAAATAAAAGTGCTCTGCTCTCACCCCTGTGCTCCTTATTTTATGATGTATGACCTTATTTGGGGACATGCAGTTCTAGGTATAGATCATTGCTTTCATTTCAGTGGAATTATCCACATCATTTCCATTTCAATAAACTAACAAAGATCTTAAACTAAGCCAATAATTTGAAAATTTTATCAATAAATGAAAAAACAAAAGATTTCTGAGCACCCTTCAGTATTAAAGAAAATTAAACCTACACGCCTCCCTGACACAATAAAGAATTTAAAATAGTTTATTTTCTAAAACATACTAGAAAATAAAAATAGATTAAAAATACTAACAAACTAAATATACCAGAAAGTCACGCTGTGTCAGACTGGGTCATATGAGACTAGAAGGCAGGTATTAAATTCTACTGAGTTCCTATAACAAGGACTCAGATTGAACTCTGAGCTTTTGGGTGGCCACAAAAAAAAAAAAAAAAAAAGGGAAATGCAATTATATGAGTCTTATCCTTTAAAAAGCAAAACTCTTTCTAAAACTTGATTAAAAATAAAAATCCTTATTTGTAGATTTCACTAGTATTAAGTATCCTTCGCAAATAGGTTAAAATTATTTGCAAGAAAATTTTACTATAGCCAACTTAATCCATTTAAAAGATCTGAGCCAATTAAATGACATAGGGACTCTGGTAGAATGGCCCTCTTCAATAAATATCTTTGAAAAAAATCTGACTTATTTCCTCATTCTTTTTTTTTCTAAAATGAGAATTCTGATTTCTTGTTTATTTTTTAGATCATTCATTCCCTTCATATTCAAAAGGCTATTTAGAGATTATATATATGCATACATAGATATACATACATACATATAGCACACATATCAGAATCATAGATTTTTAGAGTTGAACTGAATCATACATATTTTAAGTTCAACTCATTTGTTTTACAGATATAAAAATCCTTCCTCAAAAAGGTATACTTTTTTACCCATTGCCTCAAAATTAATTCACTTCCAGGCATCTAGGAAATGTCTTTCCTCTCTCTTAGTGTCACAAAACTTTGGAAACTCAGGCTCAGACACTATGACAACTGTTATTTCACTGTTCTACAAACTATATTAATGTAATTGCTGAACAGTCACCCAGAATATTGCCAAAGACATAGTACAGTGCTGTTTTCAACATACTATTAATGGCCATTTAAATGCATACATTTTTTTCTAAGAGACCAAATGACACGTGACAGTTTGAACATGTGTCCGATTTAATGACCACTCTTATCTACGTTGTTAGTACAATCATCAACAAGGTACTTATTTTTAAATAAAAAGATGATAAATTCTGGTACTCTAACTGCCAGCACTCATACCATGTAAATAAAGTATATCAGCTTTATTAGGGTCCCCAGATGCAAACACACTCTTGATGAGGAATTTATTAAGAAGATCTTGAGTACCTCTCAAAATTGCCATGAAAGTGCAATTTTGGAAGAGGGAGAGAAACAAAGGATTTCCAAAAACAGCTCAGAGTGACATCACTAAACCAGTCTGGTGAGGACACAGATGCACCACCCCACACATTAGTCACCACAGCATGTGCCACCACCAACAAAAGAGCCCGACATTGATGATGCTGCTGTGGCCCTGCCACACTGCCCGCTGGACACTGGCGTGGCTTCCTCTGCTGCCACCACCGGCAACATGAGTTTCCTACTTCATTGCATCACCTATGCCCAATTCAAAGTTCAAAGCAAGTACATCCAAACAGCAATTCAATTGTCCTATACCTTAGCAACAAAGAAGACTAAGAAAGCAAGTAAGTAGCAATTTTGAATTCCACAGTAAGAGGCAGGATACACCTTCCACCAAGATTCTTTTTTTTCTTTTAAAGATGGAGTTTTGCTTTGTCCTCCAGGCTGGAGTGCAGTGGCACACAACCATAGCTCGCTGCAGCCTGGACCTCCTACACTCAAGCGATCCTCTTGCCTCAGCCTCCTAGAGTAGCTGGGACTATAGGTGTGTGCCACAATGCCCAGCTAACTTGTTTATTTTTGTTTTTTGTAGTCAGAGTCTTGCTATGTTGCCCAGGCTGGTCTTGAACCCCCGGGCTCAAGCAATCCTCCTGCCTCAAGAGTGCTGAGATTACAGTCATGAGCCACCAAAGTGCTGGGATTACAGTCATGAGCCACCAGCCCTGCTGCACCACCAAGATTCCTCCTAAGAAATGGGGTTCAAATGCACATGGCTCCTGGTCCCCATAAGCAAATACTTCCATTCACTGTTCTAATTTTATTAACAGCAACATTGTTAATAGCATTAACAGCAATGTTGTTACTTCATAGTGATCAGCCTTGAAGAAGAGCTAGTGAATAAATGACTTTGTAAGTCACTCTTTAACCTGAAAAAAATAAAAATAAAAATAAACTGTAGATTAATTTGCCTTATCCAGATTTGGACTCTGCTGTGATGACAAATTTTCTCCATGAAGGAAAAAAACCTTCCAAACAGAAAATGTCTGACCAGTATCTACTAGTTGCTAAGTTAGCACACATTTTTGTGGTAAAAAAACAATTTTATTTTCTCCCCATTTTATTACACAGTTGTCCTAAAAGATGAAATTCGAGTAATTTTCAAAATCTATTTCTTACTGAACACACTGAGGAACATTATCCTCTGAAGAAAAATATTTTTTCTCTAAGCAATCCAATCACTTCAGGCATGTCAAGGTCCACAATCCAGGGATGCGCTGCCCCAGACCTAGGTTTACCCATTTCATCAATACCATGTTTACCAAAAACTAGCATCTTCTTCAAAATTTTCTGGACAGCCATCTGGACAGCCCACACAGGCTTGAGCAAGAATTTAATCTCGTAGGTATAATACATTCCTCAAGATTTAATTCAAATAAGAACATTTTTATGTCACACTCAAACTATAGAGATATGAAAGTTTAGAAATTCCAAATTTGGTAATTACACAGAAAACAAACTTTGTTAGCAATCGCTGAGACAGAATTTCACTCCGCTTTCTTGAATAATTTTCAAGAGGGCTTCTTATATATCCTCCTATGAAAGAAATATTATTTCTCTACTTAAAAGTGAGTTCTGTAAAGTGCCCAAGTACAGATGGGGTCAAGCGGCTTCATCTTT
Organism: Hylobates moloch; assembly: GCF_009828535.3. Taxonomy (NCBI): domain Eukaryota; kingdom Metazoa; phylum Chordata; class Mammalia; order Primates; family Hylobatidae; genus Hylobates; species Hylobates moloch. Next base: position 21,374,368 of record NW_026652283.1, on the reverse strand, counting down.
GTGATGTGGAACTGACTGAAATGAAGAAAAGAACTGAATAACATTTGAATGGTACAATTTAATTACCAAACTTCAGCCTTTATTTTGACAAGTTGATCTCTCTTTTTAATAAATGTAACTGGCATTTAAAGATATGTCCATGATGGCAAATTATGTGACTGGGGTTTTTAGGAAATGTTTTCCAATTTGGCAATAAGGAAATATAAAAGAATTTAAATATCATAAAAATACTAGTGAGCACTCATTCAGGTGTTTTTTTTTTTTTTTTCAGACACGAAATGGGTGGTGAAGACCTTGATTAGAATCAGAGACTGTAAACATTTATTATAATGTTAATCCTATATCACTTTTGATTTTGTGTGTGTGTATGTGTGTGTGTGTGTGTGTGTGTGTGTGTGTGACCTTGCCCAATTTATTCAACTTATTTGGTGATTTTATAATATTCTATGATATCACCACATTTTTCTGATTTCTTATCCTCAGTAACTCAGTGAAATTTTACTAGAGTACTAGTTATAGAGTGACTTGAGAGTTTTCATTTCAATGTAAAACGTTGTTAGAACGTTTGTTTATTCATTTAAGTTTTTTGATTGAATAAACCCTAAAACATGTTTCCCTAGAAAAAATGTAGAACTCCCTTAAACATGTTTCCCTAGAAAAAAAGTAGAACTCTAAGGCCTTCTGAATTAACTGAAAGCGATTTTTTCCAAGAGCATTTAATAGTCTTCATTTCTTTTTGAGGAATTATACTGCCATGAGCATTTTTGTGATGTTTCATCCACTGAAGTAAAAACTTATGGCAGTTTAATTCCCCAAATAAAAGGGGCTGCTATAAACATAACTGAGTTATCAGGAAGCAGATGTTTTTAATTATCTACATAAAAAGCTATTTATATTGGGAATTTGAAAAAACAATCTAGAAACAATACTCATTGTAGAAACATACATTTAATTAATTTGGGCTTTAAAAAGGAATGACGAGTGATTATTATGTGTTACCTAAAAGTCAAATCGACATTAAAGGCTAGTTATGGAAAACTTGAGTGCCTCTGAGACAAGCCTTAAAGAACTGCGTTGCATATGTAATTGTACATTTGATCCCTTACAAATAAATTCAGAGGAAGAGGATTATTTTAAAATCAGCACAAGCTCACTTGCATGATAAAATAATAGCCTGTGCTTGATCCAGGAAGTAAAAAGCGCATACTGTAGACTCTACAAAGCATCCCAAATTTTGGATCTAGGAACACTCATTGGGACTTCAGAACCAAGGGCAATTCATGCTGGACAATTTTTCTTTTTCCTCCTCTAAAGATTCTTTTTCTTTTTCTTTTTTTTTTTTTTTTTTTTAAGCTAGGAAACAGCATAGGGTAGTAGTTAAGAGCAAACAACCCTCAGGTACAGGGTGGCCAAGTTTAGCAATATAAATACAGGACATTGAGTTAAATTTGAAATTCGGTATAAGCTCCATGCAATACTGAGACATACTTACACTTGAAAATTATTTGTTGTTTATCTGAAATTCAAATTTAACTGAGTGTTCTATATTTAATCTGGCAACCCTGTCTAGGTGCCAATCCTGTCTCAGTCACTTACTAGCTACATGAATTTGGGCAGGTTATTTAATGCCTCTGTACCTGGGTTTTCTCATCAGTATAATGAGGATAATAATGGCACCTAACTTACAGGTTTGTTTGACAATTAAATGAGTTAATGTTTATAGAGTGCTTAGAATTGTACTTGGCATATAGTGAGTACTATATATTTTGTTAAAAAACATTATTCCTGAAATAAGTCAAAAAGAACAGCTTTGGAGCCTATGTGAAAGGTCTTTTGCCTTACTATTTCTGAAAATACCTGTGTGTTAATTACAGATCCACGTGACTCAGTTCTTTCAGTTACTATTGATGCACAGGCTTTAGGGAAATCACCCCCCAGCCCCTCAGGATTACATAGCCCCAGACTACTTAAGTATTTGCCTATGCAGAACAGCCACTTTTATCCAGAACTGGATACACGTGCAAGTATAACTCAAAAGGCAGGAGGAAAAATCCTTAGCTGGGGCAGTCAAGCTACACGGGCATTCACTAAGAGTCTGTAGTTCTCCCTGGTGGTGACTCTTTTCTGTTCAACCTCCAAACAAAAAGCTACCTACCATTCCCTCTCACAAAAAGAATGAAATTTGGTCAACTGCTGCAATTGAAGCATGAAGGAACACACAAGTAGGACACCAGGCAATGGTGGGAGTGGGGGCAAACTCAGTGCTCTAATGAAGAGCAGAGTAATTAATCAGGGCAATATGCAAATAGCATTAGGAGACTTGGGACAGGAGGGGCAGCGGTGAAGGTGGAGAAAACCCACTTAAAATTCTAAGGACAAGACTTGGTTCTTAAAGGGAATTTTCGGCAGTATTTTCTAAAATTCCAAACAACATTAAGGATCCTATATTCACTTCCTGGGGCTACCGTGACAAACTACCACAAACTACGTGGCTTGAAAGTCATAGAAATTACTTGTCTTGCAGTTGTGAAACCCAGGAGTTCAAAATCAAGACGCTGGCAATTTTGGTTCCTTCTGGAAACTCTGAGGGAGGATCTTGCCAGTGATATTAGTCCATTTTCACACTGCTATAAAGATACTACCCAAGTCTGGGTCATTTATAAACAAAGGAGGTTTAATTGACTCACAGTTCTGCATGGCTGCGGAGGCCTCAGGAAACTTGCAATCATGGCAGAAGGTGAAGGGGAAACAAATGATATGGACAGGAGGCAGGGAAATACTGGGTAGAAGAGGGAGGATCCCTGGCAAAGGCTCCAGCCTCAAGCCTGGAAATCGTGGCCCTAAATGAGAACAATTATCCCTGTTTTCTAACCTGAATGTTGCTTTTTCCAAAACCACCCTGGCCCACCACACTCCAACATCCTGTACCCATAAAAATCCCAAACTCCACTGGCAGAGGAGCAGAGCAGCGTGGCAGAGAAGGACAGAAGAGAAGAAGTGTCTGAACATCTAAGAGGCAACTGGATGGTCAGAAAGGAGTTCGGCTCTTTCTGAGAAAGATGATTTTCCCACTCCATCCTGTTTCCAGTTCCCCATCCCACTGAGAGCCCTCCATTACTCAAAACCTCCACATTCACCATCCTTCAAGTCCATGTGACCTGATTCTTCCTGGGCATTAGACAAAAACCCAAGTACCAAAAGGGCAGGGCATAAAGGGCTATCACCCTGACTCTCCACTGAGCTGGTTAACACTTAGCTGTTGTGGACAGCAACTGCTTAAAGAGCATTAGTTGTAACACACCCCTGGATGCTACAATGGGGCTGAAGCCTAGAAGCCCTCGCCCTGGCCCTACCACCCACTTGCCTGCATGCTCATCCTCCCGCAAGGGGTTTGAACCCAGAGGCCAGGTAAGCAAGCCACACCCCTGTGGTAAGTCACACGAAGGGGTCCAGGGTCCTCTCGCATTTCACAAGGACCTTCTTCATATGGCAGCAGGAGAAAGAAGTACAAGCGAGTGAAATGTCAGACACTTACAAAACCACCACATCTCGTGAGAACTCACTATCAGGAGAACAGCATGGGGGAAACTGCCCCCATGATCCAATCTAAACACGTGAGGATTACAATTCGAGAGGAGATTTGGGTGAGGACACAGCCAAATCGTATCACCAGCAACTGACGTTCTTTGGCCAATAGATGCATCACTCTAATCTTTGTCTCTGCCTTCACATGGCCTTCTGTCTTGTGTTTCTGTGGCTTCTTTTCTGTTTCTGATAAAGACACCCATCACTGGATTTAGGGCCAAACCTAATTCAGGATGATCTCTTCTCAAGATCCTTAACCATTACATTTGCAAAATCCCTTATTCCAAATAGGGTTACAGTGTGATGTTTCTGGTAGACACACCATTTGGCAGGTGGAGGAACACCATTCAATCCACTAAGTACCTCAAGACAAGTAACTGACAGTTCAGAGTAGACTAGCTTAGAGTAGAGCGAAATAGAATATGAAGAAGAAAATCAGTGGAACTTAGACAAAACAAAATGAGGAGTTTAGCATAGACCTGAATGGAGACCTACCTCTTAGAAATACTAGATTAAGTGTTTTCATCACTTATTTAATAAAGAGAAATTAGAGATTGATATTTAAAATTTACCATCACAGGCAATTTGCCAAATACCCATTTGTAATACACCTTATAAAGTTCATTTTTAGTCATTTTCAACAAATTGTTTTTTATTACCTTCAAAATTACCCAGCTTTCCCCAGTCCTAGCAGAGATGGTTGTAAAATAAATAATGACAAGACTGTGGTTCTCACAGTCAGAACTAGGCTAGTAGAATAATTCAGGAAAAGAAAACTGCCTAGACTTCCAAGTTTGCTACATGCTACCCAAGGGCATTTTGGAAATAGCCTGAGGTCTCCTATAATCTAGTGATTTTAACTTGCATCTTTAAGAATCTATTACCTGCCAGGTTCTAAACCAGGAGAGTTTTTAATATTGTATATAACTCACAGCCACACTATAATGGAGGTGTTACCTGTTTTATAAATGACAAAATCAGGGTATGAACCTAGGTCTTTCTAACAACTAAATTCATACTGTTCCACTTCATCTTAATCCTTCCTACAAGGTTGAAGAGTATATTTTGAACATGGAAACCCCCTCCAGTTAAGGGGACCCATTTTCCTTCTTTGTATCTTTGCAACATGTAGCACAGTGCTAGATACTTCCTATGCTTTGTATAAATGGGCAATGACTTGTTGAGTGGAAAGTGAAACATCCTGCGACAAACCTGGGCTGAAGAACTAGGCTGAATCCAATTCATTATATAGTACTAAGAAACTAGTTACCCACTTCTGCAAATGTCTGGGAAGTTCAATTAGATAGATGATGAAATTTTCACAGTAAATACCTACAGTCTGGTCAGACAACCTACAAGGGCTAAAACTTCTGACTCAGAAAAGTATCTTTTCCTAAAAATGCAAAGGAAGTAGCAAGAAGACAGCTGTGTTGATTCAGTTTAAGTAACAAGGCCATGCTGTTTCGAATACCATTTAAAGGTAGACCATATGAAACTCAGTATTTATACATTGCAATGCAGATTTTGTGGTTATTAAAAAAAAGTACCATGATTCTTTGTTTGAATTTAACAGATTAGTCTCCACCCATCCATCAAAATAATGATTTAAATGAACTCTTGGTTATTCAAAGGCAATTTATCCCATTTACCTAGACCCTTTGCTTCTCCTGCTTATTAATCATAATGGTAACTATGAATTCCCGGTCAAAGGGTAGAAGGGACATGGGGATATAAATGAACTTCAAGCGAAATAATGTAGATACTCATTAGCAGTTAATATGAAAAGTTTGCTAGAGAAAAAAACATTACTGCCACAAAATAAAACATTAATCAAAAGTTTGTTTTGTGTTTTACTTTCCAAGTGGTCTGTATCTGTGATCTCTCTGTCCCTCAATACTCAATACTCTACCATATAAAGAATTAGAAGAGCAGGCCAGGCACAACGGCTTATGCCTGTAATCCCAGCACTTTGGGAGGCTCAGGTGGGAGGATTGCGTAAGCCCACTTCAAGACCAGGCTGGGCAACATGGTGAAACCCCATCTCTACAAAAAAATTAGCCAGGCATGATGGCACATGCCTGTAGTCCCAGCTAGTCAGGAGGCTGAGGTGAGAGGATCCCTTGAGCCTGGGAGGCAGAGGTTGCAGTGAGCCGTAACTGTGCCAGTGCACTTCATCCTGGATGAAAGAGTGAGACGCTGTCACACACACACACACACACACAAAAATTAGAAGAGCAATTCATTTTTGCTCTTATTAGCCACATCGATGACTAACATCAAGGACTTCATTATTATGTATGTCTCAAAATGTTGAAAGTCTGTGATAAAATCTAAAGAATACATTCTGTCCTGTTTTAGCTGCAAAAGTACAATTCTGAAATGATAAAATTATTCTATGGAAGAATGGTTAAGAGTTTTGCCTCCTATAATTTACCATGAACCCAACTGATTATATTTCTAAAGCAGGCATTGCTAGAATTTAGAAAGATTTGGTGCAGATTTTGATTATATTCATTTTGATATGTTTGTAGTGGAGCTTCAAGGCAATTGGAAGAGAACTACATAAGCAGCAGGGAGTTGTGAAGCTGTGTCGCCCACCAACATGAATAAGGGGTCTTTGGTTCTCATGGCCAGTGGAAGAGGTGAGAGAGGTGGAAGTGGGTGCGAGCACACTGTAATGGGAAAGGAGGAGATGGAGCCTAGTGCCAAGAACTAGCTCGTGTCACTTGAAAACCAATTCTTTGATCCTCTTGAGTTGTCAACAACACCTGATACATGCTCATTCACTCATTCATTCAGCAAGCAGCTATCGCCTCCATAGTCTATATTTGTATTTGGACACTTTCCAGTTGTTGAGGCCTCTTGTAGTCATAAAAACATGGTAAAATCAACACAAGTAAGGGCATGTTGAATAACAAACACTAGGAACATTGTATATATTTATCAATGGTAGATTAGTTAAATTATCTTTAATCTAGACAGTGGAATACTATAAAGCCTTTGATACAGAAGGGCTGGGCTCCCAGCTAAACCCCACCCTTAAGCCTGGAACTGCAGCCCTAAGTGAAAACCGCTGATCCCATTTTTCTGCCCCTATGTTGCCTTTTTGGCCTGCTATGCCCCTATCCTGTGCCCATAAAAAGACTTCAGCTGGCAGAGCAACACAAGCAACTGAGCATCAGGGATAAAAGCAGCTGGACATCAGGGATACAAGCTGCTGAGTGGCGGGGATTTAAGCAGCTGAGTGGCGAGCACAGAAGCAACTGAGCGTTGGAGACTATGGATAGACACAGCTAACTTCAGATGGTGTGGCTTCAGGGAAAGATCACCTTCTTCCTGCACCATCCCCTTTCCAACTCCCCATCCTGCTGAGAGCCACTTCCATCACCCAGTTAAATCCTCCACATACGCTACCCTTCAATTCCTTTGTGTGATCTGATTCTTCCTGGATACCAGAACCTTGGTGCCAAGAAGGCAGGGGCTGCTACCATGACCCTCCGCTGAGCTGGGCGGCATTTGGCCATCCTCGGACAGCAGAGCTGAAAAAGCACTGGTTGTAACACATTTGGATGTTGCTGTGGGGCCTACACAGAGCCTGCTCCCTCCAAAGAGGAGCCACTGGCCAGTTCCAGCATTCGTTTGCCCCGGTTCCTGCACTCACTTGCTCACACGCTCCCCCTTGTGAGGAGTGGCCAGCTGCAGGCTGAGTGAAATGAGCCACTCCAGTTCCTGCCCACGAAGGGGGTCAAGGTCAAGGGAACAATCTTATCTCACTTTTAAAGGACTCAATAAAAGATATCTCATAAGGAAAAATTATGACATATTATAAATTTTTATAATTTTATAATAATTTATAAAATTATAAAACAGTAAAACATACTTTAAAAAAGAATATATAATATATAAATACATAGTTTTTTAAGTACCGAAAAAGACACACTTAAAATTCCAACAATGTTTACCCTTGGGGTGGTAGAATTCCAGAAAACTTTTGCATTCTAAACATTTGTGACAGGCAGAATAAGGCCCCCCAACCACCAAGATGTCCATGCCCTAATCCCCAGATTTTGTAAATACGTTACTTTACATGGCAAAAGGGACTGTGTAGATGTTATTAAGTATCTTGAGATGGGCAGTTTATCTTGGAGTCTCAACGTCATCATGAGGATCTTTTAAGAGGAAGGCACAAGGGTCAAAGTCAGAAAAGAGGGTGTGAGGACGAAGCAGACAACAGAGTGAGAAGGCCATGAGCCAAGAAATGTGGGCAGCCCCTAGAGACTGAAAAAGACAAGGAACAAATTCTCTCCTAGAGCTTCTAGATGAAACACTGCCTTGACTTCAGTTTCGTAAGACTTATTTTGGACTTCTGATATCCAAAACTGTAAGACAGTACTCTAGTGCTGTTTTAAGCCACTATGTTTGTGGTAATTGTTACAGCAGCAATAAGAACCATTACAGCATTCCACATGAACTTTATATGTTTTAACAAAGCATCAATAATTTTTAAATGTATATCCCAAGTGACTTTATTTTCATTCGTCCTGTTATGACCAAGGTAGGGTTTATAGTACTTTCCGAGAAGCTAATCAGAAAGCCTTTAAAACTCCCAGATCTCTAAACCCCCTCTGGAACTATGGTGTGAACTAGGTCTTAAGTCACATGCATCCACAGCACATGACCCTTGTGGCATACCAAAAGAAACAGAAGTCTTGCCATGAACATTAAGGCAATCACGAAGCACCTTGTATGCTATTTCATGGTATGCCTATTTGCTCTCTGCCCACATCCCACCCATTCAGCCCTGCTCCCAGTTTCATTGAGTTCTGATAAGTAATAGCATTTTTCTACCATTTAACTGTCAGGTTTTTGTTGTTCTGTTTTGTTTTGATAGGGGAAGGACTTTTTATAAGTCCAAGTATCTTTTGCTTTGCAATTAGATATCTTTGTCTAATTCATGTTGCCTGCCTTTTTATATTTCTATCTAATACAAACTATTAACCCATAAACCAATACTAGACACAAATTCCAGATATTTATAAGAGGTAGAATTGTGTCTTTAAGGAGTTGACAATCTATCGGAAAACCCAAAAAAAGACGCATGGTGCTTTGAAGTACGGTAGAGATAGGCAAACAGGCCAATTCCTAACCGCAATCCTAGGAGATCTCAGAAGGGACACTGGAGAAAGTGATAACCAAGTTCTACAACCAACAGAGCCTGAGCTGTATCGACTGATCTAACTGGGTAAAACACAGCTGGAACAATTCTCAAATTTCTGTTCTCACCAATAATAACACAACTAACATTGGCTCAGAAACTCACAGTTGATGAAGCATGTCTCAAATACGGTGGCGGTTAAGTGAGACCACAACTCTTGTTGTTTTCCCTATTGAACACTTATGAAAAGGAGCAGATAAGTTAAATGAGCTGCCCAAGAAAATACAGATGTAGCTAAGTAAATATATTCCATCACCAAATTCCCCCATCGTCAAGCTACTTCCTAAGGAGACACAACTTAAATGCATCATTAGAAACTAAATTATGACTTAAAAACAAATACATATCTCTAAAAAAAAATCACCAGGCCGGGCGCGGTGGCTCAGGCCTGTAATCCCAGCACTTTGGGAGGCCGAGGCGGGTGGATCACAAGGTCAGGAGATCGTGATCATCTTGGCTAACACAGTGAAACCCCGTCTCTACTAAAAAATACAAAAAATTAGCCGGGCGTGGTGGCGGGCGCCTGTAGTCCCAGCTACGCAGGAGACTGAGGCAGGAGAATGGCGTGAACCCGGGAGGCGGAGCTTGCAGTGAGCCGAGATCGCGCCACTGCACTCCAGCCTGGGCAACAGAGCAAGACTCCGTCTCAAAAAAAAAAAAAAAAAAAAAATCACCAAAAAATGGTATTCAGTTTCTTGCCAATAAACACCATAGCCATCTGACAAAACTATCTAAAAATGAGCAGTAGAAAACTAGATTCAGTAATATTAAATTTAATTAATACCAAATTGTAACCACTTTCCCAATGAAAGCTGAAATCAAAATGACAAAAAATTTGAAGCTAAATTATTTTCAACAATTATCTTGAATCAGATGCTGTTACTGCCACCTCCAATTTTCACTGATTGCCAATTCCAAGAAAAAAAATGGTAATTTTTTTTAAGTTGTGAGAAATTTTAATTTAATGAAACACAAAATCACGATCTCCAAAACCAAGTCATAAGTTATTTGGGATAATATTTTAATATAATATCTATATGGAACTATTTCAATATCAGTTTCAGCGGAGAATTCCAATTATTTTCAAATTCCAAAGTGAGGGACAAGACCAGCATACAAAAAAGATGGCCAAAAACCTGTTTGCAACTTTTAGCCTTTTACTTACAACATAGTTATATTAAGAAAAACTATTCAAAACGTGGAAATGCAGCAAAAAGACGACTGTGTGCTTTTTCAAAGTCATGCAGAACCATGGCCTTTCAATACCACCTAAGGGTTACCTGATGCTCTAAAGTAGAAGTCAGCAAGCTTTTTCTGCAGAGGGTCTTATAGTAAATATTTGAGGCTTTGCAAGATATGGTCTCTATCTCAACTACTCTGTCGTTGCAGTGTGAAACAGTTACAGGCAATACATCAAAGAACGAGAGTGGCTGTGTTCCAATAAAACTTTATTTGCAAAAATAGGCCTGGTTTCATTCAGCCTGCAGGCTGTAGTTTGCCTACCCTTGCTCTAGAGAAAGATACCTTTCCTTTTTACCATAGCTTGGGGCCGGGAATCTGTGACATATTAGATACCCAGTTGAAGATGACTAATACATTACAAACTATTTTTGTTCAGTAGAGATGAAAATTATTTCTGCCTGATAGAAAAAATAATGCCAAAGGATACCATTTCATTGCTCCGTAAGACATTAGCCAGTTTTGTATCTAACTTTTGTATCTTGTTTCAGCATTCTTTCTTTCACCAACCTTATTATACTTACATACTTCGGTATCTCTTATCCTCAATTGAACCATCCCTCATTTTCATCACTCAGTTATGAGTAACGCAAATCTTTGGCATGTGCTCACTGCATATTTGTATGAGAATTAGGCTTTTAACATTTTTGAAAAGTGTATTTTGACAGGTATAAAGGGTAAAGTAGGAACCTGGAGAAGGATTTCTTTGAAGAAAGCTAGCTTGTGAGTTATTCCATGCACCTCCTTGGGGAAGGTGCCTAAGTTGGCTCCTCCCCTCAAGCCTAAGGAATAGGCTTCATAGGATCCCTTGGAGTTTTGATGTGTGTCTCTGACAGCATGGGGGATACTCTGGGATATAAACTCTAAAGGGTGAGTGACTGTGGCTTGCTGGTGGCTCCACTGTTGGAATAAAGAGAGTGAGCAGCACTGGGGGTGCCCTATACATTCAAGGTTTGTCAGGCAATACATGCTTGAGTATTTCCTGCTTCCCATACGTGGGCTATGCAAGGGGAGCTATCTTGGAGTTGTCTCCAAGTCTGCTAAACCAAGTTGTCTGGAGGCACAGGGCACCACTATATACCTAGGGGCTAAGAAAGGAGTTAGCAAGGAGCTAGCCAGAGTCAAGGGTTTGGGAAGGGAGAGGGTGACTCCTAAAGAACTCACAAAAAAGCATCCTAAGAGAAAGCTCAGATGGTGTTGACACTGCCAACAATCATATGTCAAGTCAAACCTTTCTGCTGCCTTTGGCTACTCATTTTCCTGCTGCAATTCTAAGACAGTCTAGAAATCAGCCTAGTAAGTGGAATAGAAGCTCTAGTCAGAAATAGAAAAGAAACTGACCATGCTATTCTAAGTACAGGAAGCCAACTCTCAGACACAAAGTGTGATAGAGGGAAATTTCAATAAAATTACACATTTTGATTATGACACTGAACTGACAGTATCAATTACTAAACTGAGAATACAGTGATCAGAATAACTTTTATTACCAACAGAGACCAGAAAGAATGTCACTTGTCCTAGAGAGCAGATTTGCCAGGCAATGAGGCAAAGGAATTGAGCGGTTTTCTGATGACATCCTCTTGCCCTAGCACTTCTCTCATATGTATTAATTAGCCCAAGAGGGAAGTGAGAGGGGAAGGTGAAAATCTAGCTTTCCTCTGGGAAAAAAAAAAAAAAACAAATATTCAAGTCTTTCTCATTTGGAAGGCACTTTGCTACACTGGGGATCAGAAAGGGAGAATTTCACCTATATAATATACCAATAGGGAAAGGGAACAATTGGAAAACTAAATATGTTTAGAGTGATGCATTTGTGTTGAAGATTTCATCTGAGTATTTTTCTTCACTAAAGAAATGTTCTCAACCATATTAATTTGTATGATCACTCACGCTGTTCCTACAAATTCATTTTAAACCTAAATTCATGATTTTTAAAGTACATATTCATCTGAAAGGCCATTTTACAACTTTTAGATTTGCTTTATTTTCTAGTAAGTGATAGATACAGAGCAATGCTTCTCAACTAAGGGAGATTTTGCCACACAGGGGACACCTGGCAATATCGGGAGATATTATTCGTTGTCATAACTGTAGTGATACTAGGGGCACATAGTGGGTAGAGGCCAGGGATGCTGCTAAACACCCTAAAGTGGACAGTTCAGTCCTCCACAACTAAGCTGTATCTGGCACACAATGTCAATAGTGCCAAAGTCGAAAAGCCTGAATATAAACTGGTCTTCCAGGGACGGTTTGTTTAGTTGTTTTGAGGCATAGAAACAAGATACAGCCATACCCTCCTGTTAGTTGTAAATTACAATATAAGCTAAAGTAAAATTTTAGAGTCTTAAAATTTTTAGTCTAAATCTAATTTTTAAATTTTTATTTCAGGCTAGGTTTCATTTAAGGTGTATGCTTATATCCTCCGTCTTTTGTTAAACAAATATGTTACAAACGTCCCATTGTTTATCTGGATCTAATCCTTAGTTTTCTTTATCTGCCCCATTTTTATCCCCTACTGTTCTGAGAATTTATATGCTGCCAACTGCATAAATGCTTTTCACATGTTCATCACATGCTTATTTTTCAAGCAACTTCTCAGAGAAGATGTTCCCGTACAGATACTCTCCTTTCCACTGTTTACTGCCTTTCTACATAAATAACAGATTGCAGTAGTGATATCACTGGATCTGGTAGGGGGGAAAAACACCAATAATAATGTTTTTCTTTTCAGTCAATCTATTAGCAGTATGTGAGCCTTTCCCATGAGCCATTTTTGCTAACCATTATCAGAGCTACTCACCATCAGAATCATCTTTGCTTTTAAAAATAACCCTCTTTCCTTCAGCATGTTGGCTGTCATTTATTAGGTTGGAAAACTGATTTTTGCTTTTGATATATGGATTTTGCCTTATGCTTTCCTGTGTTTGTGATAGAGTAAAACTCATTCCGGTCTCTGGTATGTCACCACATTCTCTCGTTTCATAGAATTGAGAATGAACAATAGCAGTGATATAGAGAGACATAGACAGACCTAGACATAGACACAGACGTAGACATAGACATAGACATAAATATAGATATAGATCTTAGAAAATCTCTCAGATTTTAATTCCAGAATTTCAAATCCCCTTTATTTTAAAACCTAAGTGTATATGAGAGAGAATAATTCCATTTTTTTCTGACTTAATTCAAGACATAAAATCATGGATATCCAAGAAGCCAGTAGAGCTTATTTTTATAAATCTTATCTATTTCTTGGAATCTAAATGTCGTAGGGCTGAGTGGGCCTCTTACTTGAAAAGATTCATGTTCCCTTCTAGAGAGAAGGCCATATGGTCCAATTCTGCTGAGCAGCATAAGTAATTGCTTAAGACAAGACTTGCCTTTAAGGTCAACTAGACAATGTCTAGCGTTAACTTCCTTTTTTTTTTTGAGGCTGGTGGGTAGACAGCCATGAACGCCTTTTTTTCTCTCCTCACACTTGTGCTGACCAACCTTCTTCCTCTCCCCTTCCTCCTACCTTCCCTCTGGTTGCTGTAACACTTATTTTATTTATTAGTTAAATTATTTTAACTTTGAGTTGCATTTATTCAATATTCATTCGAGTTAGTTTTGTATTCTGTTTAACGATTTTTACCCCAACCTCCAAGTGTGTGGAGGGTGCTACTGCTCATAGTGAACAGGGTTTGGTCCCTTAGTGAGAGCAATAAATCTGAGACGAATAGCAAGAAACAGACACAGATAATGAAACACTCCACTCACCCAGGATTCATCAACTGCTTCTATTTCTGCTGTTGGCATATGCCTTGCTACTCATCCGCTATAGATTGCAAAGCAAGACGTTGCATTTCTATACTCCAGTTTTTCTTAACATTTAGAGATTTTGAGTCTTGTGTAGAAGGAACACAGTTTAATTAAATCATTTGTATCTAGTCTCATATGTTGTATGTGAAATCTCTCTCACCCTTCCAACTCCTATTTTCTGTTCAGTTACTTATGATTGATTAGTGCTCACTTGCCTCTTTATTTATAGGCATTGGCTTTCCATTTAATATTTCTTAGTGCACTTATTTTTTTTAACTGCTGCTGCTCTGATTTTTTGGCATACACACTAGTGCCTTCTGGACTGTGCTAAGCTTTGACAAGACTGAAGAGGAGGCCCGACTGAATTTGTCTAGTACAGCTAGCACTCCACTCAAAATAACTTTTCCTTTAAAAAATCTATTTTTACTGGTTCAAGCCTCATCTAATCTTTCAATCATAAGGTTGAGCCTTGCATTTTATTTTAAAGTACAAGGGGTAGCATTTAAGACATTAATAAACAGAAAAAAAACCATTTTTAATTCTGTACATTTAACATAGATTAATTTGATAAAATTAAATCTGTTGTTTGACTCTACTGAGCTAATCAGCTTTGTAGGCCAAAAATATCAAACACTTGGCCTTTTCCAGTAAAATATCTCATAGTAAAATCTCTTTTCCCTTTGCCAATTCTTGAACTCCATACATGACATGGAGCACTATTTCCAATCGTAAATGAATAATCATGTAAGAAATGATCTAGTTTGTCATAAGACAACTTACGCTAGAACTTACTCTAACGCAATTGCCCGTCCAGTGTGCCTGTCTACGACCGATGCTAAATTAGCACCCTCTGAGTGATTTGCTTTTTTAGGGAAATAGGATTAACAAAGGAAATTGAAATTATTAAGGGATATGAAGGAAAATTTTTTAATTGGTCCAAGTTTGCCTGTGGCCGACTGGACCATATCGTCATCTCCTGATGGGGTCTGAATTCATTATGTTTTCTGAGACTGTGGAAAATTAATAATAAGAGGAAATGGGAAGTGGCAAAACTAAACTAATTCAAGAAAAATAACTGATTATCTGTAGCTTCCCATGACTGTGGAAAGATTACAACTATTGATTCAAAAGACAAAATAAGTTTATTTTATTTTACTTTTGAGTAGATAATAAATGTACCTGGTTATAAATTAAAACATTAAAAACAATGCAGCAAAAGGCCTCACTCCCACTCCTGCTTTTATCTGCCCTGTTCACCACCTGCCACCTCCAAAGTAACCAATTTTATTAGTTTCCTGTGTATCTGTTCGGAGTTTCTTTATGCAATTATAATCAAATGTAAATATATATTCATACTCTTCCCATTTATATTCACATTCTTCCCACTGTCTTATACAAAATATAGAATATGAAATATACTTTCAGATCTTTTTTGTTTTTACCACCCAATAGAAGGGAAAAACTTTCCATCTCAGTATGTAGGGAATTTCTTTTTCTTTTTCAGAGGTACCTTGTATTACATTGTAGGGGAAGGACCACCATTTGTTTAATCAGTCTTCTATTGATGGACAGTTAGGTTATTATCAACCTTTTGTATTACAAACAAGGTTACAACAAATAAGCTTTCATGTAACTCATTCTTTGTGTTTGCAGTTTTATGTATAGGATAAATTTCATAAGCAAAATTTCCGGGACCAAGGGAAAATGCACTTATAATTTTGATAGGTAATACCAAATTGTATTTTATAGTTATTGTGCCATTTTAAACCAATAAGTAAAAAAAAAAAATGCTTTTCAGTTTAATTTGCATTTATCTTATTCTGAGCGAGTTTGAACATTTTTTACGTCTTAAAGGCCAAGTTCTATTTCCTTTCCTGTGAAGAGTCTGTTCATATTATTTATCCACTTTAAGAAAACACATCTAGTCTTTTTCTTATCAACTTCTAGGATCTCTGCATATATTAGGGAGATTAATTTTTTAATTCATAATAAAAATTATAAGAGTTGCAAATCTTATTGTAAATTTTAAGTTGATTTTTTCCCAATGTGTTATTCATCTTTTAATTTGCTTATGATAGTTTTTATCCATAGTAGTTTTTATATACAGATTATATACAGATATCTGTATATAATCAAACTTATATATGTATAATCAAAAATTACATATATAAACTGTATATAACGATATATAAACTATATATATATATATACAGTAATGTGGTCAAATTTATCAGTTTCTTCTTTTATGATTTCTGAATTCTTAATCATATTAGAAATGCTTCCCTACTCCAAAGCTAAAAAGTAATTCACCCATTTTTTTCTTCTACTGTATTACTTTTATGGTTTCATATATTACATTTATACCTTTAATACATTTGAAGTTTTTCACAATATACTATGTGAGCTATGGATTAAATTTTATTTTTTCCCAATAAACTATCTTATCATCCCAATATCAATATTGTTTAATGAAACTTACTCCTTCTTCTCCCCATTGATTAGAGATCCACATAAATGTTTAAAAAAACAAATAAATATATTTATAAAATTCAGTCAATAAAAGGCTAGTTTGTAGCTAAGTGCTTCAATCATATTACCATACATCATGCTTTCAAATTCTCTCTTCCTTGAAACATAGATAAAAATGAACATTTTTTTTAAAGTTAATTTTGGCCCAGTCTATAGCTTATAAAGGAAATTACTAAATACATAGAAATATTTTATTTATTTATTTATTTATTTTTAGAGACAGGGTCTTGCTCTGTCACCCAGGCTGGAGTGCAGTGACACAGTCATAGCTCACTGCAGCCTCAAATTCCTGAGATCAAGCAATCCTCCTACCTCAGCCTTCTGAGTAGCTGGGACTACAGGCACGAGCCACCAAGCCCAGCAAATGTTTTATGTTTTGTAGAGATGGGGTCTCACTATGTTGCCCAAGCTGGTCTCTAACTCCTAACTTCAAGTAATTCTCCCACCTCAGCCTCCCAAAACACTGGGATTACAAGTGTGAGCCACAGGGCCCAGCCAGAATATTTCTTTATTGTTTCCTGACAATAGTTTTACAAGGATCATTCTAACAAAAATATGATTAGAGATGACTCTTTGAAAATATGTAATAACAATAGACAGCCATTAGGTGCCCACTAATAACCAGATAATTGATTAGGCAATTTTATATATTTTGTCACTTAATTGTCACAGTAACCCCATAAAGTTTATTATATCCATTGCGCAATCAAAAAACAACTGAGGCTCAGTAAGTACCTAACAGAATCAAGATTTTAACTTAGGTCTGCCTTTCCTGCAAACCCACGTTCTCTACTGATACTCATTCTCTCTCTCTTCCTGTCTCATTCTCTCTCTTCTTCCCTGTCTCTCTGAATGTGTCTATATAGACACACTTATGTGTGTCTATATATATATATATAGACACACATAAATATAAATACAAATATTTATTTTATATATGATTTTGTATATATATATATTCCACAGGCAAACTATAATAAAAATACATACTTATTGAGTGTCTATATGTGCTAGGCATTATGTTAAGCAATTTGCATATTTAACTCAATTGATCCTCTTTTTTTTCGCTCTTATTCCCCAGGCCGGAGTGCAATGGCACAATCTCGGCTCACTGCAACCTCCATCTCCTGGGTTCAAGCAATTCTCCTGCCGCAGCCTCCCAAGAAGCTGGGATTACAGGCATATGCCACCATACCCAGCTAATTTTTTATGTTTAGTAGAGATGGGATTTCACCCTTTTTGTCAGGCTGGTCTGGAACTCTTGACCTCAAGTGATCCACCCACCTCAGCGCCCCCCCCCCCTTTATTTTTTTTTGAGACAATGTCTTACTCTGTCACCTAGCCTGGAGTGCAGTGATGCAATCTTGGCTCACTGCAGCCTTGACCTTCTGGGCTCAAGCCATTCTTCCACTTCAGCCTCCCAAGAAGCTAGGACTATAGCTGTGCGCCACCATGCCCAGCTAATTTTGTTTTTATTTTTTGTAGAGACAAGGTCTCACTATGTTGCCAAGGCTGGTCTAGAACTCCTGGACTCAAGTGATCCGCCCACCTCAGCCTCCCAAAGTGCTGAGGTTACAGGCATGAACCACCACACCTGGCATGATCCTCATTTAAAAAAAAAAAAAAGAAAGAAAAATTCTATTAACCTCATTTCCCAGATGGGAAACTGAGCAAAGAAAGGATAATTTTCCCAAAGTCACACAAGTAATAACAGGTGGTAGCAGAATTTGAGCCCAGATGACACAGCTCAGTGCCCTTGCCCTTACAGTACTTTATTATACTGTGTCATTGTGCACATGGTTAGCAATAAACATCATTAATGGGTTTTTAAAGTTGATCCAAGATTAACGAATCTTCAGTTAACCAAAATACTCAGAGACTGGGGCCAATAGACTGATCCCCCAAGTGTTACATGGATATTCCACTTTTCCTATAAACTCTTATTTTTAGCATCTTGACCTAGTAAACACAGAATACAGAAAATAATTTGATCTTCCTTTATGATGAAATATCCTGTGGCGATGTGCTTCTTTCACATGGCATGCCTGTATCAAAACATCCCAGTTACCGTATAAATATATACACTTACTAAGTACCCACAAAAATTTTTTAAAAATTAAAAGTAAATTGAAAATAAATAAATATCCTATGGAAATATCAGTTCATCCTTAAAGCTGTACTACAACTACTCATCTGTTTCCTCCTCTCCAGGGCTTTCTTAACCAACTCCCTCGTTCTGCCACCCTCTCAGCAACTGCCTCCACTATGCTCCAGCCTGAGTTTGAATATACCCCTGTAACCAGTCTTGACACTTAACATTACTCTCGTTTCCACTCAATCCCCTTGCTTCTCCCTCACACCCTTTCTCACCTGCCCTTCCATCCTCGCTTTCACTTAAAGGTACTGTCTTATTCATACCTGTGTCCAGACACAAGCCTGGCAAATGAGTCATCACACATAAGTGTTTCATTCAATAACACCTTAAATGATTTCCCATTTCCCTTTCTACACGTCAGCCTATCTCCTAGAATGAGTCGTTTTCTTCTTCCTACCAGCTCCTAGCCCCACCCCTTAGCCAGATGTGTCCTATAATCAGATTATTCTATGCTTCAAAATTATCCTTCCCTCATTGAATAAAATGCTTAGATCCTTAGTGCTCTGACCTCAGCCAAATAGCCCTGAGGAAAAGTAAATCAACAGAAACTGTTAGTGAACACTCAACAGCCCAAAGTGTTGACTCTCCAGATGAAATCTAATTTTAGAAGAGACAAAGCTAAACCACAGAAATAAACTGCTAATAAAGCATTGTGGGTATTTCGGCAGAGGAGGAAGACATTTTCCTGAGGCTCCTTAACTATCTCCTGCACGAGTACCTATTCTTCACATGCCTATTAAGAACATAGTTATATATAAGAGATTTAACAAAAAGCAAACTAAGCTCTAGACCATATTTTAAATATGTGGGTTTTATTTGCTTTTGCTACAGTGCTCATTTTCCTATTATCCTCTTTCTATTTTAAAGCCAAGTTCAGAAAGTTTTTAATAAATCGAGGGTTCAGATTACCATCAATTTTTGGGTATAAGTATTCATCATCCAATCTCACTGCTTCCTTTTTAGTTTATGAAACCCTGCTGAGAGTTTTACCAATCTACATAGGCTGCGTTGTGGCTAATTACATTTTTGTCTTCGTTTATACCATAGGAAGAGCTGAAAATATCATTAATTCCTGAACATAAGAATTTTTATGGCATATTAAATCACTGTTGCAATCCATTTGATTCACCATATTAACAAACTAAAAAATAAAAACCATATGGTCTTCTCAATATATTCAGAAAAGCATTGACAAATCCTACGTACATTCCTGATATATATATTAAAAAAAACTTTCAGCAAACTAGGAATAAAATAGAACTGTCTAAACCCGATAACAGGCATCTACAAAAAAACCTACAGCTAACATCATACTTAATGGTTATATTCATGTTTTAAGGCTGCCATATTACAATACTACAGACTGGGTGGCTTAAACAACAAAAATTAATTTTCTCACAGTTCTGAAGGCTGGAAGTCCAAGATCAAGGTCCAAGATTATGGCTAGTTTCATTCTGAGGCTTCTTTCCTTGACTTGCAGATGGCTCTCTTCTCTCTCTGTCTTCACATTGTCTTTCCTCTGCACTTACACGTACCTAGGTCCTAATGTCTTCTTATAAAGACCCCAGTTATATTGGATTAGGGCTCACCCATGTCCTAATTTTACCTTATTTGCATTCTTAAGAGCTCTCTCTGCAAATAGTCACATCTTGAGGTACTGGGGATTAAGACTTAAATATGTGAATTTGGTGAAGGGGAAAAAAACTCATCCTGTAACGACGGTAAAAGACAATGCTTTCCCTTAAGGTCAGGACAAGCCAAGAATGTTTGCTCTCACTGCTTTATTCAACATTTCACTGGAGGTTCTAGTCATTTCAGTAAGGCAGGAAAAAATAAATAGAAGATATTTAAATAGGAAAGGAAAATTCAAATGAATGTATATGTACCGCCAATGAACAATCAAAAAATACAATTTAGGATTGTATTTTTAAAATGTAAAAATACAATTTTGAAACTTAAAAAATACAATTTATACCAGGATCAAAAGCCATGAAATACTTAGGAATAAATCTCATACAATTTGTGCAAGATCTGTACAATGAAAACAAGAAAACATTGCTAAGGGAACTTAAAGAAAACCCAAATAAATGGCTATATATAAATTTTTTATTGATTAGAGACCACTATTATCAGGATGTCAACTCCTGTTAAATTAATCTATAGATTCAACTCAATCCCAATGAGAATTCAGCTGCCTTTTCTGTAGAAACTGACAAACTGATTCTGAAAATGCAAAGTGCCTAGAGTAGCCAAAATAAATTGAAAAGGAAGAACAAAGTTGACTAAATAACTCTGATTTCAAGACATAAAAACAAAGCTGTCTTTATTTACTAAAGATACTTAAATAGACCAATGAAACAGAACAAAAAACCATGATTACTTCTACCCATATGTGGACAACTGATTTTTGAGAAATATGCAAAGGCAATTCAGCAAAGACAAGATCGTCTTTCAACAAATGGTACCATTTTCAACAAATAGAACATTAAGAGAAATAAATTTTAATTCAAATCTCATATAATATACAAAAATAAATTCAAAATGAATTATAGACCTAAATGTAAAATCAAAAACCATAAATCTTCTTTAAAAAAATGAAAATCTTTGTGACTTTGGATTAGGCAAAGATTTCTTAGATACAAAAAATATATAGATATGACTATCCATAAAAAGAAACATTAATAAACTACAATTTATCAAAATTAGAAATGCATGCACCTCAAAAACATTTTTTAAACAATTAAAAGACGAGCCACAGCCTGGAGGAAAACACTGTAAATCCCATCGCCAACAAAAGACTTGTATCCAAAGAACTCTCAAAACTCAATTTTTTAAAAATCCAATTTAAAATGGTCAAAAGACAGAAATAAATCCACATATATATGGGGTTAGGACTTAAATATGTGAATTTGGTGAAGGGGAACAAAACTCATCCCATAACACTGGTAAAAGACAATGCTTTCCCTTAAGGTCAGGACAAGGTGAGAATGTTTGATCTCTGACAAAGATGCTAATAATACACAGTGAAGAGAGAAAAGTGTCTTCAGCAAGTGGGTTTGGGAAAACGGAATAGCTATATGCAAAGGAATGAAATCGTACCCTTATCTAACACCATACACAAAAATCAACCTCAGACTGCATTAAAGACAAATATAAGACAAGAGATCATAAAACTTAAAAGAAAACAAAGGGAAAAGTTTTATAATATTGGTCTTGACAATGGTTTCATGAATATGACATCAGAAGCACAGGCAACAAAAACAAAAAAAACAAGTGGGACTGTATCATACTAAACAGCTTCTGTACAGCAAAGGAAATAATCAGCAAAGTGAAAAGGCAACCTGTGGATAAGGGGTTAATATCCAGGCTATATAAGGAATGCCTACAACTCAATAGTAAATAAAATAAAATAATCCAATTTAAAAATGGAACTTGAATAGACATCTCCAAAGAAGACATACAAATGACCAGCAGGTATACGAAAAAAACACTCAACATCACTGCTAATGGGAATGTGAAATGGTACAGCTGCATACATCCATGTAAAGATTTGTACATGGATGTTCATACAGCTTTAATTATAATGGCCGTAAGCTGGAAACAACTCAAATTCCCACTAATAGGTAAATAGATAGATAAATCGTGGTATATCCAGACAATAGAATACTATTCAGCAATACAAAGGAATGAACTATTGATACAGATGACATAAATGAATCTCAAAATAATTATGCTAAGTTAAAGAAATCATAACGACAAAAAAGAGTACACTGTATCATTCCACTTAAAGAAAACTCTATAAAATGCCAATTAACCTATAGTGGCAGAAAGCAGATCAGTGGTTGCCTAAGGGGGTCAGAGGAAGGAATTACTAAGGGGCACAAGGAAACTTTTGGAAGTAATGAAATGTTCTATGGTGAAGATTTCACAGGTGCATACATATAACTAATCAAATTGCATTCACTAAATAGGTGCAGTTTATTGTATGCCAATCACACCTCAATAATGAAAAAAATTCACAGGGAACACCTCGCTTTCCAAATATTTCCCAAATTCTAATTTTCACCAAAATTCACTCTGCCTTTGCTTTTGCTGTTCTCTCAGGTTAGGAAGCTCTCTCTCCTTTCCTACACTTATTCCTGTCATCTCACCTGTCTATCAAAATTCTTCTTGCTCCCCAGTCTGAGTCAAGCTCAAGGAAAATGCCATCTCCTTCAAAAAGCTCTTCCCACCATTCTATGTCTACATGAGTTGCTCCTGTCCTTATAATCTCATCTGGTTATGTCGTTTTGTCTTTGTAATACAGATAACTACTTTTTTTTTTTTTTTTTTTTTTGAGACAGGATCTAGCTCTGTTTTCCAGGCTGGAGTGCAGTGGCATGATCTCAGCTCACTGCAAACTCCATCTCACAGGCTCAAGCAATCCTCCAGCCTCAGCCTCCCGAGTAGCTGGGACTACAAGCATGCCACCACACTTGGCTAATTTTTGTATTTTTTGTACAGAAGGGATTTCCCTGTGTTGCCCAGGATGGCAACTGGGCTCAAGTGATCCACCTGCCTCAGCCTCTCAAAGTACTGGGATTACAGGCATGAGCCACTGTGCCCAGCCCAGTTAATTTTTATGTACTCATCATCCCCATCACACTGAAAGTCCCGTGAGAGAGAGGCTGTTACTTTTTTGTTGTTAATTCTACCTACGGCCTAGCAGAGCTTTTGGTTATTGAAGTACTCAGTGACTGCTTCAAGGGTGAGTAGCCCCACGGAAGGAAGAAACAGAAAATAACATATTCCATTCCCTTAGCTCAAGTTTTCTTCTGAAAGGCAACCTCTATTCTAATACTCCAGTTCGTGCGGATGTTTTGAACAGCACTCATGTGTTACCTACACAAGGAGCTCATTTTAAACATATCTCCCTGGAGATAACCTCTTAACCCAAAGGAACGATTATTGTGGTAGACGTTTAAGACATTCTGGCAGGCTGGTGGGGAAAATAGCATTAAGAAAAATAAGACCTTACAATGCCCTCGCATGATCCTGAGCTGGAAGTCTGCCCTCAGAACAGTGGTACAGGAAGTGATCACTCACTAGCTGAGCTAATAGATTTTTTCCAAGTTCCCCAGTGATCCTTAGGGAGTAGCTATGAGACTTGAAGAATCTGACTTGTTGCCTCCTGTGTTACCTGAGAACAAGAGATTTCTGTTGTAATTTTTTTTAATCGATGAGAAAACTGAGGGACAAAGGGATCCAGAGGTCACAAAATTTAGAGGAAAAAAGATGTTAAGTTTTCTAACTCTCCTGAGCCCAGGCCAGAATCTCTTACACAGTTTTTTTAGAAAATGTTTCTTTACTATTTTATTAAACACTGGAAAAATATTTGACATCCTACCAAAGTTTTTATGGTTTAAAAAGCAGTACTAAGAGTTTGGGGACACAAATTGCTTATTTGGATATAATAGAGAGTACAATCATATTTTCATCAGTGTGTAGTTTAAGAGCTATTTCTTTTTTTTAATAGGCTGATATAACCTAATTCAAAGGAAATAGAATGTGTGTTTAATGTAGTAGCAACTAAACAGGCTTCACAGACTGTGGGAAAGACCTTTGAGGTTGAAGTTAAGAAATGTTAACTTCTTGACCGCTCATAAATCCTGACAGCATAACAAATTAGGTACATTTTTTGCTAGATTGTAAAACCCATGAATGTAAGGATCTCTTATTTCCTGATTTAGCCTCATTCATTTATTCATTTATCATATATTCTCCCTGTGTGTTTTATATATGAAAGACTGTTTTGCACCTGGGACATAATGACAATTGAAGTCTCCTTCTTTAAGCTTACATTCTAGTAGGAGAAGATAACCAATCAAATATACATAGCAGAGAGTGATAAATGCTCTTCAGAGATTTAAACTAGGGCATTGTAATTGAGAGTTATCAGCTGGCCACTAGTTGGATGATCAGGAAAGCACTGTCTGAAGAAGTAACATCTAAGATAAGAAATGAATGACAAGGAGAAACCAGTCATGCCATGAGCCAAAAATACACCTTCTAGACAAAAGTAATGGCCTGCTAAGGCACAGAGGAGACTGGCAGGCACTAGGAAAAGAAATATAGTGTAGCTAGAGCCTGGATGTGGAACAGAGGAGCAAGGGACAATGAGAAAGAAGAGGTACAAAGGAGCCAAGAAAGGAGGGATTTGTAAGAAAGAATAAGGTGCTCAGATTTTATTCCAAGTGTAACAGGAAGTCAGTGGAGGGTTTGGGCATTAGAGTTGCATGATCTGATTTATCATTTTTAATGATAATTAATGATCCCTCTAGCTACTACCTGGAAAGTGGGCTATTGGGGAGGCAAGAGTAGAGCGAAAGAGATCATTTAGGATAATATTGCAGTAGTCTAGGAAAGAATGAATAGGGACTACCATTGGACGAGTGCAATAGTAGCAGCAATAAAGAGAAATGGATAAAATCAAGATATGTTTTGTAGGTAGAACTAACTATGCAATTGGAAGGATTCAAGAATAATGCCTAGAGTTTTAGCCTGACTAACATTTACTATGACTTAATATGTGTTTTTTTAAAATCACTGCTTAAATTTTAATTTACTTAACCTCATTAGACCTAGAATTTTAGATACTTTATGATCCAATATCTTGCAAAGGATAACACCAAATCCATACCAAGTAGTTAAGAAACTTGTTAGACTAGTTAGTGAGAATCGGTATTATAACATGGATTTCCTTGACTTCCCATCCACTGCTCTTTTAGTGACACTATGCTAAATAGAACAAAGCCATAGGAAGTATTATTCCTACTGCCTAAGGGCAACAAGACAAGATCAGCAATGTTGTGATGAACAGTCCCTTTCCCCAAGTGTACATGGAGAGCCAGACACATGCAAGGTGGTCCACACCTCCACCTGACATATGTAATCAATCATAAGACTTGTTCATTTCATCTCATAAACAATATTTCTAAACCCTAGTCCAAACTCCCAGTTCTTCCATTTCACACTTGCCTCTTCCAGTCCATTCCCATCAACATGCAGGCAATTTTTTTCTTTTTTTTTTTAAGTTTTCTCAGGTCATTTAGAAGTGTCATGTTCCTTCCCGCTCAGGCAGACATGTGCTAACCTCTCTGAAACCTCGCCCCTTGCCAACCCACTCTTCACTTGGGCCTATTTAATTCACATTCTGCTTTTGAAGCATTCCTCAAATTTTGCTTCTTCAAAGAAATATTTTTTTGTCACCACCACCCCAACTAGGTCAGATATTTCTGTTATTTATAGATCACTTTTAATTTTTATAGAACTTAAACTGTGCAATTGGCATTTAATATCCATCTCTCCTGGTGGTTAAATGCCTGTCACCCCTGCTAGAATGTAAGCTCAAAGACAATTTGTACCATATTTGTCTTGTTTACCTCCAGGTCTGCAATTTCTGTAAAATATCTGATATGTCATAGGTAATTAATGAATATTAATGAATTAAATAAATTAATGTATATGTTCTTTTTGGCTGTAGACAAGATATATCTCATGTATAGTTTATGTTACTAAAAAGTTCTATAAATGCTAATTACACACAAACAGGAATGTCACATTTGACAGGAAACCAAATAATTGAAAGATAATAAATATGCTTAACCTCCACAGAAGGGGAAAACATGGACAAGAAACAGGGAAAACTTGGGTGAGTTCAAATTTAATCAAAATTACCTGAACATTTACACAAGTATTTACTTTTGCTTTTAGACACATTATCTCACAAATGCCTTCCAACCTAAAATAGCTCACCCCATCACCCACGGCAACACCTCTCTATCCAACAACTCTGCTTCATTTGTCTTCACGGTACTTAATTCTGACACACTATTATATTAACCATTTACTATTGTCTGTCTTTCCCTCTATAATATAAGCTCCACAAGGGCAAGGACTTTATATGATTTAAAACTATATCCCTACTAGAACCTGACTCATGGTAGGTGCACAATAAATATTTGTTGAATGAAGAAGTAATATTGAGTTATCTGAATAACCAAGCAAAATAGAGATTATTTCCATTCATAGTTGACAAAACTGATTGTGTATAAACATGAATTACTACTTGCTCAAAATTGTGCAATTTGTGATGAAGTCCTGATTCAAACTCAGGGTTTTATGGTCCCCAGTACAGGTCCCTGCTCACAGAGTGAACACACAGTTCCTAAAAAGGCCTAAAGCAGGAGAAGAATAATTTACTAATTCAGAATGAGTTTACTCATTCAGAGATTTCTGATTGGAAGGCCCAGATGTGGGTGAAATACTTGCACATAATTTTTAGCCTTCACTGAGAGGCTGTCTGGACAGTCAACCAGCAAGACATCGCTTCTTGGTATCATAAACAGATTTGATGGTGAGGGAGAAGAGTCCATTGGACACTTGGGTTGAGATGGTGGAACTAGAGATTGGGGAGGAAATAGGAAATAGTCAAGGAAAAGGCTTCAAAGAAACATGATGCCTTATGAATATCCTACCAATACCTGACCTATTCCCTGAGATACTGCCCCAGTCTTTGCCACAATTATTTCTCACCCGGGAAGAGTTTTTCAGAAACTGGGCTCAGAACAACCTGCATCAGAAACAGAAGTGATGAATCACAAACTTTGGGGCGGAACCTATAAATATACCTTTTTAACAAGCACCTTGGTTGATTTTTGTGCATATGAAAGTTTGATCACCACTAACTTAAAAATTAGGATTATTACCATGTTGACATGATACCTAGACATGTTAAAGAGCATAAAAGATGGTGCCCGTGTAAATACTCCCAGCCCAGAGCGAATGTGGTTTAGAAAAAAAAAATTATTGAATAGGTATATCTGGTTATAATTTTTGTTTCTGCACAGCTAAACACAATCAAGGTAATACTCTCTGAAATATTTGCTTTTTTTCCTCTTCAGTCATCATGAAATTTCCTACAGAAACATTCAGTAGAAATAAATCTTCAAATAACCGTGAGCTGATTATCTACAGTGTTAATGATAACAAATAAACCTGTGAGCTCACTAATTAGTAAGTAATTGGAAGAAAATTTTATCTTCAATTTTTGTGCCTTCTTTGTGTTTTCCATTTGATTTTGTGGTTTACTGGGGATGCTGGGTGACATTCCTGGGCAAGGTCTTCACACTAACTCTACAGAATTATATGTGAAAACAACAGTACCTTCCTCCTGGAGTTTTTCTGAGAACTAAGTGCAATAACATAGAAAAAGCACCTAGCCCATTGCCTTTGAGCACTGTAGAAACTCAACAAATGTGAGCTGTGATGACTACATTTCAATTTCTGAGACACATGCATGTCCACATAAAAAAGAGAGGAGGCAAATTTTTTGAGGTTTCCATTTTCATTCTTACAAATATATTTCAAACTAAATATATTATATTATATTTGAGTTAAATATAATTGTGTTCTCACACATATATATCTATATCTATATATATATATATCTATATATATATATATAGATATATTTTTTTTTTTTTTTGAGACAGAGTCTCACTGTCTCACCCAGGCTGGAGTGCAGTGGTGTGATCTTGGCTCACTGCAGCCTCCACCCCCCTAGGATCAAGTGATTCTCCTGTGTCAGCCTCCCGAGTAGCTGGGATTACAGGCATGTACCACCACACCCGGCTAATTTTGTATTTTAAGTAAAGAAGGGCTTTCACTGCGTTGGCCAGGCTGATCTCGAACTCCCAGCCTCAGGTGATCCACCTGCCTCGGCCTCCCAAAGTGCTGGGATTACAGGCATGAGCCACCGCACCCGGCCTCACAGATCTATTCTAAACTAGTTTATAGTCTCAATTGTTTACCACTCCATTCCTCTCCTTTATTATTACACAAATAATTACAGGCACATCACCAATGTTATGATAGCCATAGAACATGTTGTCTTAGCAACTCACCCTCCAGGGAATAAAGCTGTGGTCTGGAAGTCACAGCCTGCTGTTGACCCCCACATCCCACTTGGCTTCTCTTTCCTGAGATGGTGCAGCCATGTCTTCAGGCAAGTGACATAGGCTCCTTTCTTTGCCCAGATGTCAAGCATACATCCGTAGAGTAATTATTCATTAATTTGCAGAAAAGAGCATTCAACTCTCAGGTATTTTCCAGAAAGTTAATCTTAAACTCTTTATCACAACCTATTTTTCAATTATAATACTGTAGGAGGCTTGCCTAAAGGATGAGCTGTCTGTCTGCTTCTCAAAACACTCTAATTTTCACCCTTAAATGAAACCACGTACTCAAAGGACTACTCACCTGGATGTTCAGGCCTCCCGTATAGCTCTTTTGTGGCACATCTTTCAGATCATGCCGTGGTGTAAGACACAGCACCAGAGAATGCATGTGTGTGCCATGAGGAGGTTCATGGCCACCACTTTCTAGGGTGTCACTTGTACGAGGACTTACAGAAGACAATTTCCTCCCATGCCCTCAGCTACTGGATGGCTCAAGAACGGAACTTGTAAAATCCTAAAAATGCAATCTCCAACCAGAAAGCCTAGCTTCCCAGACAAAATCTTCTCTTCACTTTGAGTCTCTCATGGAGCAAGCAGGCAGAGAAGGACCTGTTCAACTATGCGGTTCATCTGTTCTCACTTTTGCTCCATTTCATGTGTGTGTTAATTAAAACTGGAAATAGGTTTTGTGCCAACATTACAATACAAATGGAAACAGTTGCCTTTTGGAAAGATCATTTTGGTCTAAAAAGTAGAAGTTTACCCCTAAAACTTGTCTTAAATATTTTGAAGTTGGGAAGCTATGTTTTCTGAAGGAAAACCTGTAAAGAAAAGTAACTGTGTTGGTCAAGCCTCCTATTTGTAAGCATCAGGCACTAACCTTGACTTATTTAAGTGGAAAGGAGATTTTTTTAAAAGGATATTGGGCATTCACAGATAAGAAAACTGGACAAGCAAGCCTGGGAGCCTATCAGTCCAAAACAGAATCCAAATTCCTAAAACCACCGCTGCCACTGGGAATTCCCATATATGCCTCAAAAGTCCAAACTACAGGCTGCCACCCTGACCCATGGCAGAGCATCCATCTCCCTTAGACCTGGGCTGCCATCTGTCTACTTCTCACCCACCCTAAATGCTACTCCCAACAACCTGCCGATGGCACCACTGCCAGACATTGCTGATACCAAGCACTGAACCAGGACACACATTAATGCTCTCCTGCTGCCGCTGCCCACCTTTAGGAACAGGATGCAATTGCCCTCCCTATCATCACTTCTCTCAGAATAGAATCTGGACAGTTTCTTCTCCTCTTTGTCAGCTTCCCACACAAATCTGGGCAGAAGTGTGTGTGCGTGGTGGAAATTTTAGGTCATGTGCTCATTACTCTTCCTGCAAGGACCATTGGAAATGAGACTATCTGGCATATCCAGCTGTGTAATAGGAAGGAGTTTCTGCCTCATAATGTGGGAAATTTCCAGATGTTGGAAAGGAAGTTGAGATTGTAGGTAGCCAAAAAGATTAAACAACTATTTACTACAACAATTGATCTTCTCTTCTGTAGAAATATAAATTTAAAATGTCCCTTGAGACTAGGTGCAGTGGCTCACGCCTGTAATCCCAGCACTTTAGGAGACCAAGGCAGGCAGATCACTTGAGGTCAGGAGTTCTAGACTACCCTGGCCAACATGGTGAAATGCCATCTCTACTAAAAATACAAAAATTAGCTCGGTGTGGTGGCACATGCCTGTAATTCCAGCTACTCGGGAGGCTGAGGCAGGAGAACCACTTGACTCTGGGAGGCGGAGGTTGCAGTGAGCTGAGATAGTGCCACTGCACTCCAGCCTGGGCAACAGAGTGAGATTCCATCTCAAAAATAAAATAAAATAAAACAAAACAAAACATCCCTTGAATATGGGACATAGCAGTGGACATAGGAAATCTTTTTGAATCAAAATCTTCTAAGAAGGGTGATTTCTTTTTCCTGTCTTCTACGGCTCTGCTAAACCTGTAAGCACAAAGATGAGGACAAAGTGAAGATTTCCAATTTTTTACAAAGGAAAAGCCCAGCTCCTCGTGTCTCCTGACTTAGCTCACAATAACTTCATTCTTGCTCCTTCCGTTTTTCCGTCCAGTGATATTTTCTCAGAGGATGTGCCAAAAGATGTATTCTGGATAGACACTGAAATGTATTCTGAATACACCACAGTGAAAGGACCTTCCTGGGCATATGATAGCTCAGTAAAAGAAGAAAATCTAAAACTTTACATTGTGATGAATAATTATTTATTACAGATAAAAGAATATTTCAAACATTGTACGACAGTATTTTGGTTCCTAAACATAAATCCTAGATGGCACTTTTTTCAGCATGGTTTCAACAGGTTCTCCTAGTTACTTGGAAGTTAGCCCTACATCTGCCTAACATTTTCTTTTAACTTCAAATTCTCAATGATCTATTATGCATTATACAGGCAATTAATAAATACTCATTGACTGAATATAAGGCTGTATCACTGTTTTCAAAAAGTCAACAAAAAGGAGCCATGAGCAGTCACTTTGGAGAAATATGCTTCTCTCTCCCCTTTATAGGTATTTGCCCCCCTGCCTTTTTTGAAATTTACCCAGTTATGACACATTATATTAATTAATAATGAATCTACTGAGTATTTTGTAAATGATTTACTCATAAATGAATTTCTATTGAAATTAGAGGGAGAATTGCCTTTTAAGGTATTATATTAATGATACAGTCAGGAGGCAGGGAAATAATGGGTAGAAAAGGGCAGTTGCCTGGCAAAGTCCCCACCCTCAAGCCTGGAAACCCACAGCCCTATATGGGAACAGGCATTCCTATTTTTGCACCCAAATGTTGCATTTGGCCTGCCATGCCCCCCTATCCTGTACCCATATAAACCCCAAACCCCAGGCTCCATGAGCAGAAGAGCAGAGGTGCAGAGGAGTGGCACAGCAGAGAGGGAGAGAAGAGAAGGAGTGTCTGGATGTCGAGAGGAGTTTGGCCGGGGACGGTCAGAGAGGAGATCGGCCATGGGATGGCCAAACTCTAGGGGTAGATCATCTTCCCACTCCATCCCCTTTCCAGTTCCCCATCCATCCCTTTGACAGCCACCTCAATCCAGCAATAAAATCCCTGTATTTACTATCCTTCAATTTGTCTGTGTGATCTGTTTCTTCCTGGACAATGGACAGGAATCCAGGTACCAAGAAGACACTGAGCTGGTTATCACTTAAGCCGTCTGCAGACAGCAGAGCTAAAGGAGCACTGTAACATGCTCACTGGGGCTTCAGGAGTCACAGACACCCACCACTAGACGCTACTGTGGGGCCAGAGCCCAAAAGCACTCATCCCAGCTCCTGCACCTGCCTGTCTGCATGCTTCCTCTCCCATGAGGGGTTTGAGCACAGCAGCCAAACAGACAAGCCACACCCCCGTCACATGTCCTGAGGGGGGGTCAGGGAACTCTCCTATTTCATTAAATATCATGTTTGATATAGTTTTAAAACAAAAGAAAGTCATGAATTCGTTTTGGGTCAATACAGAATACAAGTGCATAAAATTAATGTGCTAAATATCTGAATGCTTCCCTCACCTCACCCTCCTTACAAGGAGTAGGTGCAAGGTCCTTTGAGTCTTAGGAAACAGGTGAGCAAGGCAGTCAGGAAGAAGCTAGAGTCCAAGGGGCACGAAAGCAGAAAGCACATGGGAGATGCCAAGGGAGTCAGGGTGGGGTCAGATTAAAAAGAGTCAGCAGAATTTGGAGTCAATATGTAAAGACAAAATAAAGAAACTAGGACCAGGAAACAGAAAATAAAATTGTGCAGAAATCAGGAATGTTCAAACACACAAAAAAAAGTGAAGAGAAGGAAGGGAATCCCACACGGTTGCCTAGATCGTTGGCTCTCAAATTTGGATGACTATCGGGATCAATTGGAGGTCTAATAAAATACAGAAAGGCCGTCTCCAAAAGACAAAGAAGCTGGCCCTGGAAGTAGGAGAGGATTCGGGACTTTGTATTGTTTACCAAGTTCCTCAGGTGATTCTGATACCAACCAAAGTTTGAGAAACACTAGCCTAGGATGTCAGCTACCAGAAGAAGAGAGAGGACTCTGAAATATTTTAATGACTTGTGTGAGAAATCATATTCCTCTAAAACAATGTGTTGGATTTTCTACTTCACAAAAGCATTTTAGGATAGGCAATTACCCCCCCTGCTGCAGGTCTTTAGGTGTGAGGAGGAGAAATACATTTTTCTAAAATGGGGACGGAAACACAAGTTAAATGTTGTATATCATGCCTTTACTGTATTGTCGTTAGCCTCAGGGTCTAGTAAAGGAAAAAAATTGTCATTTCCTCTTGATTCTTCAATTCAGTATTTGGCCACAGCAGACTTCATATAAACATGCTATTGTGAGCATCAGCCCCCAAGCAAGTAAGCTGCTACCTCTGGCAGATCTTAGCCCCACACTGTTTAAGAACAAGGCCTGTGCATGCAGCCAATTTCTCAAGTGTATTCTTCAGGCAGGTGCTGCTCTCTCCCCTCACCTGTTCCTCTGGCCCTTTCATGTCCATGGTTCTAGTTCTGCCTAACTTCTTACTGCCTGAATCATGTTCATCAAATAATGGATCAGTTAAAATAAAAATCAAACAAAACAAAGCATGAGAAAACTTATTTAAAATGCATGGCATTCGTGTTTAGGAATGTGCTTTATGCTACCGGTATGATTTTGGTTGACACATGGCCAGGAGCTATTCCTTACAGTTTTGTGTCATTTTGCTGAGTAGAGTAGCTTTGTAGAAGAAAAGGGCCAATCCAACCCATGATGTGTTACCAGAAACTGGGGTGTGTCTATGTATATGGAAGAGAGAGGAAAATTCTGTCATCAGAGTGCTTGTGATGGATGAGTTGCATTAGGTATTACTCCCATAAATTACAAATGCTGAATCTGCTATCTTCTGTCAGTCTAGATAAATTGGGGGTTTTGCCCATAATTGACATGACTACTGACTCTCGCAGCTAAAATATGTTCATTTCCTGCAAAGAGGAATCTTAAAGTTTTATACCCTCATTCTTTAAGACAACTGACTTTTGAACTGATCACATCAGAAACATCTAGTAAATGCTTGACGCATTCATTAAACCTGTTTGCATGCCTGTGTGAAGCCCTGGGTATTCAGAGATTTTTTTAAAAGACATGCCTCTCTCCCCCAAAAACTCACAGTCTAGTAGAAAACTCAGACATGATTTTAAAAAGGCTGGCCTACTTCTCCCCGATAACCTCCAGAACTCTGTCTCAGGAATCCCTTAACACTGCGATGCTCTTCTGTAGGCTTTAAAAAAATAAAAATCTATTTTTACTACTTGCTTGTCTTTTTCTTTTCAAGTCAAATTCCTTTGAGATTCCTTTCTAAAGTGTACCCAAGAACATTTTAATTCTGAGATCGAAATTTAAAAATGCAATGGCATTTTTCTTAAAGTGCTAGAGATAATAGCTAGTTCTAGGTACTTCAAAATCCAAAGACCTCAAAAACATCCTTGGGGATTTAAAATGTTATATTGAAGAAACCACACCTAAGTTTAAACAAAAGGCTTACCAAGAGCCAGAGCTACACAGCTATCTGTTACAAAGAGAGACAGAATATTGAAGGAAAAGAAGATGGGCCTTAAAGCAAACAGAGCTGAGATTGAATTTAAACTCTAAACTGTTTTGCTATGTGATGTTAGGGCAAGTTGCTGAAGGTTCCAAAGTTTCATTTCCTAGTGTTTAAGTGTACATAAAAACTGCTTTACCCTGTGGCTGTGAGGACTAGAAAAATGTTTGTGATGTGCCTCACACGTAAGGGTACTTTATAAATGGTAGCTATACTTGCATTATTCCTAGCTCAATTACTTCTAGAAATTAAGTTATTAACTACAACTTGGGTAATTACACACCAATAAAACAACTACTTTAAAAATCTGGTTAATAATGATAGCCTGGGATAAAATAGTTTCGTTTTTCAGATACATAGGCTTTCCTCTCCCATATACTTACAAATACACAATTAAGGACCTAACTCGATTCCTCCTGGAAGATCCCCAGTCATACTGAGCCTGTCCTAGAAGATGAATGAACCAAGTCTGTCACTCAGTGCCTCACTGGTGACTCTCTGGCTTCCTCAGCCCCTTGCCTCCCTTCCGCTTCCCTTTCCTCTGCCTCTTACTACGTGGATTTTCTATGTTTTTCTCCTCTTTGATACTTTCACCATGAGGGACTGTTTGCAAAATTAAGGCTCCTTCATTACCTATTTTTGGTTTTCCAAATTCCCCTTACATTATCGTGTGTTGACTAAAACTGTTGAAAGTCGCTGATGATGCACATACTCTGTATCACAAGACAAAGCTGAGTGCCCAGTGAACAGTGAAAATATAATTCTGCCAGTTTAGGGTCCTCAAGCACCCATGAACTCATTCTAAATAATTCATAAATATAAATAGCTTTATGATCAATTTACTCATAATAAAGCTGAAAGGTTAACTAAAATATCAAAGTTAATTGTTTCTGATTAGAAATATATCAACTGAGTCAGCCATCATGAATTCTCTCACGCTGGTCAGCAGTTTTGAATGGCACTTTTTCTTTCTCTCTCTTTCTCTCTCTCTCACTCTCTCTCTCTCTATATATATATACATATATACATATCTATAACTAAAAATAATGGGAAACTTTTAACGACAGTTTCTAAGACAATGTTTCAAAATAAGAAATCTATGAGAGAAAAAATAAAGTCTATTTTTTATTGGCAAAATTTTGGAAAACATTAGTCTATCTTGTTTATCTAGGAGTTAGAATTTTATTAAACCATAACACTTTCTCAGTAACCCTCCCCATTGCCAAAATTCCACGTCTCTGGAGGAAGGGTCGTATGGCCTATGATTTCTTGGCTGAGCCCTTTTATTTGTTCTTGGTAACATCAGACATTCTCCACACCTCTCATTGGCTAAGTCATTAACCACTATTGTTCAATGCTTGATCAATAAGGAGAACTAAAAGAATTAATGTATTTTGTAATTAAACTCATTCTTGTGTTTTCCAGGACAGTATAACGTTTTTTAAAAAATCAATTAGTAAAACTCATTCATTAAATATATTTACAGAAGGCCTCAAGAGCTACAGTTAAAAAAAAAAAAAAAAAAAAAGATATTGCCCTAAAGCATTCTAAGGCCTGTTAATATCCACATACCCTTTTGTAAACAAAGCTAATTATCACAACAAACCAGTTTTAATTAATTTTATTTATTTATGTGCCTCCTTTAATTGCATTTCCTTTCCACGACTTACACCTTTCCAGCACTGTATGGTAAGATAAACTATAAGCCTGTCTGCCAAGGGTAAATGCTTGCTGGACAATTGCTGAGGAGTTTCTTCTACCAACATAAATACGATGCCATTTTCTCTCGGTAAAATAGATTCTTGACTTGTGCCACCAATCATTTGATCTCTCTGAAGGAAGAAGTAATGAAAGAGACAAGGAAAGTCTGAATATAATTATGTTTAAGAAGTAAACCTGGGAGGAGAAGGAAGGACCTGTGAAAGAAAGCAATTGTTTTCATCTTAGAATATGTTACAGCCAGCGATGGGAAGACGCGAGCTCTAAGAAAATAGATTTTTAAAGATTAGTTGGGTAGGATTCCTTAGACAGAAACTCTGAGAAGGGAGATGGCTCAAGATGGAAGAAAAACTCACAGAAATACAATTCTGACAACACAATGTCAAACAATCCTGCTGAGGAAAAGAAAGAAAAAGACATGGCAATCAAATGTAGGTGAGCTGCAGACAAGTGTCATGGAAATGGGAAAAAAAAAAAAAAAAACAGTCTAGTAGGCTAAAAACAAGAATAAGAAAAAGCTTTCAAAAATGCTAACAATCAACAAAAAGGGCTTTTTTTTTTCATTTTGAAGCAGATGAAGGCAATAAAAAGAAGGGGTACATGGCTTGAAGCTGCTGAAAGTAAAGAAATGATAAAGTCTAGGATATCAGTTCCTGTTTTTTGTGTATCTTCTGTAAAGAGAAATGCCAGAAAGCCCCGAAAGGCAAGAATGAACCTCAAAGGTAGAATTAAAGACCAAGATGGGGCAGAATCATGCTCAAAAATGGCAGCCAACTGTATTAAACAAGCAAAGTGCTTCTGACCAGGTGAATTCCATCTCAGGCTTCTGAAAGAAATCACAAAATGAAGTGGCTGAACCCATGAGAATTTGCATTGAGGAAAACTGGAGAGAAGGCAAGGCATTAGAAGGTGGAGACAAGCTAAGGTTGAGTTAATATACTTAAATGATGAGAAGTAGGAGAGTGTGGGTTTCATTAATTAAACTCTTTTAAATTCTGTGTTGATTGTGGGCAAGGCAGGAATTGAGAAAATCAAATGAGATCAATATGGAGCCAGCATGGATGTGGGATGAACAATTCAAGCCAGACCTAACTCATTTTCTCTTTTGATAAAATTACTAGAGCGGGAGACAAGGAAAATGCTGAAGACATATGTGTCTGAATTTCAGTTAGGCATTTGACAGGCTCTCTTATTTTACCCTTGCAGGGAGTAGTTCCCAAAATGGTATCTGCAAAGAACAGACTTCCATAGGATATTCATAGGTATGTAGGGAGTGTACACAAATACATTTGGAAAATATGAGTTAAACAAAATATAATTTTTTTCAGTATTTTGAAGAGTAATATACCGTATATGATAACA
This sequence comes from Hylobates moloch, assembly GCF_009828535.3. Classification (NCBI taxonomy): domain Eukaryota; kingdom Metazoa; phylum Chordata; class Mammalia; order Primates; family Hylobatidae; genus Hylobates; species Hylobates moloch. The sequence continues at coordinate 21,337,091 of NW_026652283.1, read as the reverse complement.
TGCATTGTAGCTCTCCAAGAAGAGAATATAGTGTGCACCATCTCCCAAACTTTTTCTAATATAGCACCCATTTCTGCTTAGGTAAATCTATTAATATCATCTTGAAATAAAATTTGGAAAATGCTTTATTGGAGTAAGAAATACGTGCTGAATAAACTCAACAGTAGAAAGTGTATGGATTATTAGATCCACCATACCCATGAACAGAGTTGTGACTTGAAGAGAGGGCTGCAGTGGGGTGACACAAAGTTCTGTCCTTAATGCTGCCCTTAACATCAGCATCATTGACTTGTCTGAAAAATGGGGGTCCATTTTCAAAACTATGGATACTATAAAATGGAAAGAGGTCATCAATATGTCACCTTATAGAATCAAAATCCAAAATGATTTCAATTGGATGCAACCATAAGATGTTTCTAAGTTGAATAATACATGTAAAATTCTACATATGGCTGAGGGGAGGTACAAATGCAAAATGAGGGTAGGTTGAGGGAGAAGAAAAGTTAGTAGCAGTGACCTGTATGTGCAAAAAATTGAGATCTGGGGAAAAATCTCATTATAAATCGACAGTACAATGTAGCTACAAAAAAGTCCTAATATGCTCTTAGACATTAATCGAATTATAGAATACGGGAGAGTGGAAGCAATAGGCTATATCTGCTCTGCTAATTGTGTTCTGCCTTAAGGGCCATTCTTCAAAGACACACAAGCAAGCTGGATAGGATGGTCACCAGTAGGGCGAAGGGGCATGAAATTGTGTCACGAAGCCTTAAGAAATGAGGCAGAAACTAAGACTGCTTAATCTACAGAGGGTGGACTGAGAAGGCACAATAGTGGTCTTCAGATATTTGGAGAATTGTCCTGTGGAAGGAGCAATAAACTTCTACAGAACAGAGCTGGGTTGAGTGAAGGCTCCAGGAAGTATGGCTTTGCCTGAATTGATGCTCACAGAGCTGTTTGAAGCTGGGCTGCCACTGACATTTGTGAATTGCCTGTTGCTGGTGTGTCCCAACAGAAATGTGATAAATGCTTAATGGAAATATAGTAGAGGGGACTCATAAGACACAGTGTAGAGACGAGAGTGACTTTATTTTAAATGCTAATCCACCATGTGACCCCAAGTCCGGGAATGTCTCCAAGATGTCTAGTTGATGTGTTACTCTTTATGTAGAAACACCTATTCGCTATAAGTTTTGCCTATTCTCCAAAACAGTACTTGATGTTACATACATCATAGGCTACAGCCACCTCCATCTTCCTTCCAGAGCACATATACTTATTCCCCAAGACAGAAGCTCTCAGTCGGGGATGAGGGAGGTTACAGTGTAAAAATATAACTGTCTTGGCCAGGCGCGGTGGCTCACGCCTGTAATCCCAGCACTTTGGAAGGCTGAGGCGGGTGGATCATGAGGTCAGGAGATCGAGACCATCCTGGCTAACACGGTGAAACCCCGTCTCTACTAAAAATACAAAAAATTAGCCGGGCTTGGTGGCAGGCACCTGTAGTCCCAGCTACTTGGGAGGCTGAGGCAGGAGAATGGCGTGAACCTGGGAGGTCAAGTTTGCAGTGAGCCGAGATCACGCCACTGCACTCCAGACTGGGAGAGAAAGCGACACTCCATCCCAAAATATATATATATATATATACACACATACCTGTCTTACAGTCACCCAAGAATATGCTTCTGTCTATAAGTTCCCCTATATCATCCTATACCACCAAACCGGATTTATCTGCCTCATCCTTTGGTTTCCTGGTTCCTTCTGTGTTTGTGAGCCACTTTGCATATATGGCCTTTTCGTGTAACAGACAGAAGTGGACTATACGGCTTTTAGCTTTTTTTTTTTTTTAATCTTAAGATTTACAGTTCGGGCTACAGACAAAGGCATGGTGGTCCTCACTTGATGGCCCAGAGTTGTTGGAGAGAATGAAGAAGTCAAAACCAAGTCCAGAATCTGTACACTAGAACAAAACTCAAGGGAAAAATAGGGCCTAAAATCTTAGTCTCTTGGCCCTAGTCTCTGGCCTGAGGGCAGCCAGGCCACTCTAAAAGCAAGATGGTGCCACAGCCCTATGTCAGGGTACCAGATCTTAAACCCTATCAAAGAGTTTGAGTTTGAGGCTGTTGACCTGCCATGTCTATTGCCAACACCAGAACTAGCCCAGTAAGTGAAACAAAACTGAGCCTCTGGGGATGTATGGGTTAGGAGAGGTACTGAATCTTCCCAACAGTGAGAAAAAAAGGGTAGCAGATGCTTGAGAAAAAGTCCATTACCTGATAATGGATCTTGGACCTTGCAGAAGATTATCTCTAATGTTACAATTTTAAATTAAACAGCAGAGATTTTATTTCAACATTAGACTTAAAATGGAAAAAAAAAGGGTTCCCTATTTGGGTACAAACATAAATTCACATATGAATTTATTTTAAAAATCATGGATCAGCCAACTATAAAAGACAATAAGTGGATTGAACTTGAGGGGATGACTACACCATGGAGAATTGCATTAAAATTCAAAATAGCCAAGAAAAGCTAAATTATATAACACATAAAAATAAGAAAAACCATAATAGCAAAAGTAATAAATAATAATAATAATGATAGCAAGCACTCTGCAGCAGGCACTTTTCTATGAAGTAGATATGGTGGTAAGTTTTACTCCCACAATGACCCTAATGTAGCTACTATTATTATCCTCATTTCTACAGTGGGAAATCTGAGAAATAGAAAGGTAAAGTAACCACAGTAAATACAACCGAAGGGTCACAGCCCTAGGCAAAAAATATAAAAAGCACAAATTCAAAATGGGGCACATATTAAAAAAGAAAAAGATAAAGAATGCTAGAACCCCGAGATTTGCAGGGTACAGAAAAGCAGCATCTCCTATGCTGATGGTAGGAGTATAAACTGATATAGCATTTCTGGAAAGGAATTTGGCAATAGCTATAAGAAGCCTTAAAAATAACCATTTTCTTCTTCAATCCAGTAATTCCACTACTGGAAATTCTCCTAAAGAAAAAAAGAAAGTAACTGTGAACAAAGAATTCTCTATAAGATCATGCATTGTGTCATTGCTTATAATGACAAGCAAATTGTTTCAGTAAAATATGAAAGCTAAAAATATCAAAATGCAATATAATCTCTAAAAATGATGCAGCCAATATATTTACACACATGTAACAATACTGCCAATATTTTCTGAGTGAAACACAAAGGAAATTTGTTCTAAAAAAATCTGAAGATGTATGTTTCAAAATATAAAGATGAATGATATAGTTTATCTGAATAGTGGGACTGTCAGTCAACATTATTTTCTTTTTTTGGAGTTTTCTGTGTTTTCAGATATTGTGACAAAGGGCCAATTACAGGAGAAGTGACATAACACTGTGATTAAGTGTGGTCTCCGGAGCCAACACATTAGGGTTCAAATCTCAGCTCTACTGTTACTCTCTGGGTGACTTTGAGTAATTTACTTAATTTTCTTATCTGTAAAATGGGAATTAAAAACCCTCGTAGAGTTGATGTGGAAATTAAATGAATTAATCGATGTAAAGCACTTAGAACAGCACCTGGACCCTGGTAAACATCAAAAAGAATTTGTAACTATTTTTACTGCTTATAATATTAAACAAATTCAAAACAATAACAAAAATTTGTCATCAACCAGTTTTTACGGAATATAAAATCCACAACTTTTAACCTGTACATTTATGAATTTTCAGAGAAAAGAAAAAAACAACATTCCACTTCAAATAAGAAAAGAAATCCACTATGTTACCAAGAGATGACGTAGGTGGCCACACACACAGTCATTTTTGTCTCAGAGAGCACCTGTTTGTTGTGTCTGTGTCTGGTATTGAGGTATTTTATAGTCATACAGCTATTATTAGCCCTATCATTTCCAGTCAAAAAGCAGCAACTTTAAAGTACAGTTCTAAGAAGTATATGATTATGATGGAAGGGAACACAGAAAATTATTTTTAAAAGTTAAAGTAGTGAAAAGATGATGAAGTGTTACATTAGCAGGTGAGAAGAACCATTGGGCCATAAGAAAAATTATTTAGGTAAAAGAGCAAATCATGTGACATTTGAAAAATGCCAGATCTATTTGATTAACAGACATTAGCAGCAGATGATAACAGGTTTGGATACAGAAAACAGGCAGGAAAGTTTGAAGACATGGCCAGAAGAGGAGCATCAAAGCTTAGCGTCAGGCAACCCAATTCATCGAGATTGGTTATTTGAGAATTTAAATGTTAAGTGTGGTAAGCATGCTGCAGATTAGACCTTGGTTACAAACCATGAATGAATCTGTTGGTCAAGGCCTCCTTTGAATCAGTCCAATTTCCTATGGAGTGGAAATGTGGTAGCAATTTCACCAGAAGCACTAAGGAGGTCCCCCAAAATGCTTACAGAGAGTCAGAGAGGGAGCTTTAACCGTCTCAATAGATTTGCAGTGGAGACAAAACTATCTATTTTGAGAAAAAAGTGTCTGATAGACTGCCTACCAATAAGGAGAATTGCATGCCTTGTTTCAAATCTTCAAACATATTTTGTGAGAATGTGCTGAGAAAAACGCAAGTTTAAGCCCCTCTCAAGAATATTGCTATGGACTTTCTGTTCATTGTAAAGCTAGTCCTAAAGCCTATGTTATACTTTTCATGTGGTATTGTGTCATTCTGATTTATGTGCAAATGGACTTCGGAACAACTTTCTTTTATAAGTAGAGAGACTTCTGTTCTTAGCTTCACTGAGGTCCCCAGAAAACTTGGAAAAAGGAAAAATAAAACCACCCAGTGAAGACATCATGCACAGATATGCAAAGTCACCTGAAGGAGGCAGCAAGGTTCCTGGGACAGCAAGACCAAATATAAATATATTAATTGTTTTAACTCATCCAAACAAAGAACAAATTAAGCAAAAGGAGTGCTCATCCAAGATGGAAGTGTGGAAAATATTAATAGAGGAATTATTGAGGCAAAGGCTGGCAGTTTATCCCAGTGTGGTCCAGGAGAGAGGAGATAAGGCTAAGGGATTTTGAACATGCTAGCCTTGTAGGTAAGGCCAACTCTAATGGAAAGATGGATACATCTTATTATGTCAGGCTGATTCCATTAAACATGCAATTCATCTAACTCTTCTCTTTCTATTTATTCAATCAATAAGCAACCTTCAGATTATGAGCTGGCTTCCTATGTAGATATCCCTACAGAGACATAATGCTATGTTGATGAAGCACATGATAAACATTCTGGTCCTTGTAAGCATAATTTCATATTGCATCTAATTAAATTGGCTGAGTATTATTTTGCTTTCTGTCTAACTCGACAACAGAGAAAATCCATATTGATCCATACATCTGAGGTCATTTTTCATTGAAATTTGAAAAACTGGCATTATTTTAGACATCAGTATTCCTAAAGTTGGTTAATGTGAGTCAGCTCCTAAGAAATGGATCTTCTCTTCTTATACAGGCATTTCAAGACTGAAGAGCTGACTTTGGGCCCAGGTAACTAAGGCCACCATGCAATCCCTGCTGACCTACCCTGATATCACTGTTAGCAGCAGGCGAGTATTCTACATTTCTACAAGGAGTAATTCAAGAATTCTCTCTGTACTCAATGGTGGTCATCTTGGGCTCCACCAGAAGACTCATACACTGGAGAGGAACCAGAGGAAAGCAACACATATGATATACAAATTAACTAGGTGTTTTAATGCTAGAAAATACAAAACTGAGAGGAACAAATAAGAAATGGTCAGAGCCATGTGACTCGAGAAAAGAGTGGCCCTAGCCAGAGCTGAGTACAGACTGTAGAATCCAATTACTGTGTCTTTTTAAACATGGTCCATACTTGGGCACTGGTTTAGGAACACTGAGAATCTGACTGAATTTATTAAGATACCCTGCCTAAAACATAATACCGCTTGTTGTCCATGATTGTTATTGATCGCATGGATGTAACTGTGCCAAGTTATACAATGCTATCATTCATTTTGAATTCACTGCAGAAACTTTGTATCTGTCCCACAGTAATTTGAATGACTTGATCTACACGTGGAGATCTTTCTTCCTTTCCTCCGATTCATCGAGACTCCATTTCTGATATGTTAACTAACAAGAACAACTGATCTTCTTATTAAGTCAGATTTTTTTCACTATAAGAATCCAAGTAACCAAAAAAGCTCAAGAGGTTCACAGAAAGGAAGTAGTTAAACGATAAAAATGTGAAATGTTATGCAGCAAGCTGTGTACAATTAACTAGAATTCAGATATACACCTTGTTCCAATCCAAGCCATTTATCAGATAAAAATAGTCTGCTACAAGAATGTCATGATTAATGAGGTGAGACTCCAGCTAATTACTGTTTCCTCCAGAAGTAATTAGGTTGGCATTGCTAATCAAGATGAATGAACACTCTGACCCGCTTTTTTAAATGTAAAACTATGAGCCGCTACTGCAATAACATCATTTAGTTCAGGCAATGTAGTCTTTATTAGGCTTGTAGTTTGATTAAATTCTTTTGTTACACCAGGCTTTCCACACATGAACAGATGAATGCTGTGATGTTCAAAGAGTTTTTCACCCTTAATTAAAGACTGAAAAGGCTTGTTCAATTCACAGGGCAATACATAGGACAGCTCTAAATTGATAGCTTTTAAGTCGAGAATAAGGGAAGGATTCTTAGGGCTTGCCCAGCTCTGAGAGGTCTCCTCCTCCTACTATAATTCCACTTATTACGTGGGAGAAATGAATGTGAAAGACTTTTATTATATTTTATTAAACAGCTTTTTCATTTCATCGCAGCCTCTTTTACGGAGCACAATGCATATATCTGTACTTCCTTATTTTTTAATGCAATTAATATAAGGGAGTAGGGAGTAGAGTGGATTCAATACCATTAATAGAACGAACCGCAGTGTGGAACACAGGTCTCGGTGAAAGCAGGCAGAGTACGTGTTGCTGATTCCCGCAGTTTACATTAAAAGTGACTAACGTTTCATACTAATGGTTATGGTGAAGGAAAAAAAAATATTTTTTTTCAAGATATGATTCTATTTCATTCTCTGTCGAGCAAAGGGGCTAATTTGATTAGAGGCTAAATTTATATCAGTAAACTCTGAAGATGATCATTTATGAATCTTTCACACACACACAAAAAAGTCAATATCTTCACCCCTAAATTTGTTAGCTAGAGGCTAAAATCAGGTCTTGGCAAACTCATCACTTCCGCACACTTAATAGGTTTCTTCATCCGCCTCCCCTTTCTTCACTCCTTCACCGATTTCCATTTTCTGTTTCCTCATATTTTTCTATAGTTATTCCAAAAGGGTAGGATTATCCTCTCCACCCTTCCTCTGCCAGTTGGTTTATATTTCCACTTGCCAGGTTGGGAAATCCTATTTTTATATCTTCTACTTAATTATATTCCCAGTCTAGAATGTGCTGTCTCCTCTTTGATTGATATGCTTGGACCTCCTGCTGCTTTGTTTTTCTCTGCGATTTTGTATACAGGAGGATAAAATAATCTTAAATTTTGACACCTCGTCTAGGTCTAGAAGTCAGTTTCTTTTTCCGGGTTTTTTTACTTGTAGAATTTCATAAATGGCTTTTAGCATTAGCCGTCTCCATTTTTTTTTTTTAAATCCTGTCTTCATTTAGAAAGATCTGAATACGGCTGACCTCCAGGCCCGACACTGAGTGTTCTCCTGAACTCCTTTTAACAAGCAGCAGAAGCCACCCCTGCTAAGCCCCATGCCTGACAGAGACACAGAGATGGAAAATGGGCCACAAAGCCTCTTTGTTCAAACAGAAAACCCAGACACCAAAGCTCACGAGCACCAGGATAGGTAAATGCGACAGGACATGCCCCACTGCTCGAGGGTAATTGTCAGGGTGTCATTAGACACGACACTTCATTCTCTTTCCTGATTTTCCAGTTGGGTTTTGAATTTGTCATAGTTCCGTGTCATTTACTTTACTCCATCGTTATTCTACACCAGGCTGCCTTCCTTAAATGTGGCTCCCCTCGCGTCGACGGGGAGCGTTAGATTTTGTCCTAGGATCTTGTATTAAATAGCTCCCAAGCTTTTTTAGACTTGTCTCTCGGGTTCTCTCTTTTCCTTGGTGCCTGTCTGTTTAGCACAAGGATAGCTCCTGTTCTGCCTGATAAACCCAAGCTGGTATCTTGTGCTTTCTGCCATGTGTTATTTAATTAAAACATGTAGTTCTTTCTTGGTCTTCTAAATAGTTCTGGCACCATAATAGTGACTGAGACTGGGGGCAGCAGTAGGACTTAATATAGGGCTCTTGACCTTGATCTAGCCTTTTACAGTTTTATAAATTTTTTTGTTTGTTTTATTATGTAGTCTCAACTCCTGGTAAGAATTAAGAATAAGCTCTTTGAGTTCAGATAAAGTACCATGGACTTCTAATATATATTCTAAGTCTACATTCTTATTTGACTGAATTACACTTCCTACAAAAGAAAAAAAAACCTCAAAAAAAATTTCTATGACAAGTTATAAAGAAGATAGTATCTTTTAAGTTGGACTCCATCATGATATTGGTTGAGTTTACAGAGGAAAAATGAAGATAAATACTAAACATTTAGCAGAATATCTAACAATAAAGTCATTCACAATAGTAGCCCTCTTATTTTTTTTCAATAACACACAGTTTAATTGAATTACTCCAATTTTTCTCTAATTCTACACTTCACTTGTTTGTTTTACAGATATTGCATGGAAAATAAAAGTTAATCTAATCCCTCCCAGCCTCTAATCTAAACCCTTTCAGGCCCCCTGTTCATTTGTTTCCTAAATTACAGTCTCTCTGTGTTTCTAACCCAAGACTGTATCTTTGTGATTCAATTTCCTAATGATAAAGCAGAATTTTTTTAAAACTTGCTTTTACTGAATTCATAAGAATTACATGAATAATAATAGTAAATATAGTAGCTGATCCTGAGAGTCATGACCTTGAGGAGTGAGCAGTAAAGAAAATTCTATTAAGGCAGCAGCAAGAAATTTAGGAAGTCTGAATCCTTTTAGGGGTAAACTACAGATGGACAAACAGTGGTTTCTTGAGTAAAATAGGAGAGTGAGAAAGCCAGGACTTTGTACAACACCAACCTACCAGGGCCAAGACACGAACCCAGCCAACAGCAGGGGCTCCAGCAGTCAAGCAAGGCAAATGTCCAGAAAGAGTGGCAAATTCCGTCTTGATTTAGGAAACTGTCAGCACAAGGGTTGCAACAGATGGTAGCAAGGTCCCAGCACAGAGACATGGAATCCAAAAGACCATTGATATTTGGAAGTTTCAAGTGCAACCATTTCTCATGTAAGACCATCTATCTATTTAAGTTGTAGCCACCGGGAGGGAGGAAAGAAGTCCATACACAGCAAAAACAGCAATAGCCTTATTACCCTTATTACCTTCCTGAGGTTCTAAAGCAGGACCCAGAACCTCCGGAAGAGGCTGTAAGATAAGATTTAAAAGAAAAAAAAAAAAGCATTAGCCTAGGCCTGGGCACTGAAACATACAGGAGAAAAGCAAATTGCATACAAAAATTAGCTGGGCATAGTGGTGGGTGCTTATAATCCTAGCTACTCGGGAGGCTGAGGCAAAAGAATCCCTTGAACCTGGGAGGCGAAGGTTGCAGCGAGCTGAGATTGCGCCATTGCACTCCAGCCTGCCTGACAAGAGCGAGACTCTGTTTCAAAAAAAAAAAAAAATTGCAGGAGGATCTCTGGGGCCAACTGGTCTGCAGAGGTATAATCAACAACCACTCAACAGCCATTTAATAAGTACACAATGTACATTGCAAAAACTAGGGTTTCAGCCATCATAGAGTTCACAGATGAGTGAAGAAAACAAGAAAAGGGCCGGTCGCGGTGGCTCACGCTTGTAATCCCAGCACTTTGGGAGGCCGAGGCGGGCGGATCACGAGGTCAGGAGATCGAGACCACACTGACAGAAAAAGGGTGAACCGGAGGGGGTCTGGACCGAGTGTCCTGATGCAACGCCTGGTGAACAGGGGGCACCGTCTCAAAAGAAAAGAAAACAAGAAAAGTCACTAGCTAAAGTATGAAAAGTGCTATAATATAATATTATGGAATAGTCACTAGCCTAGTCTGAGCTGTGGAGGGGAGGGTGTCGGGAAGAACCTCCCTAGAGAAATTCATGTTTAAGCTAAGGCCAGACCCAGGATCTTTTCTGCTGTAAAAGAGAACCTGGGAACAGTGCAGGAGACCCGTATTCAACACTAGAGCATCCACAGCCACACCTACTACATCCGAGAAAAAAAAAAAAAAAAAGCAAACATAGAGGAAATCAGGAAAATACATTACTTATTAATTACTAGCTAGGGATTAGGTCCTAAACAAGTGCATGGAAAGCTTGATCCTGGTGAACTGATGTAAGCAGAGAGGAATACTTTTTCTTGGATAATAAGAAGTCTAAGCAATCTAGATTAACATTTGCCAAAGAATAGTCTATGGATCACTAGTCTTATAGAATAATCCACATCAAAAAGGATCATATGGGCAAGAGCCTTTGGAAAATTTTGAATACTGTTACCATCTCTCAGAGAATCATAAATCATACTTTATACGTTTATTTTATTTAAATTATTAAATAATTACTATTGGTTATTACATATATGTATATAGTTATGTAGATGTCTGTATCAATTCACACAAATAAGTATATATTGATTATATATATTCAAGGCACCAAAGATTTACTATTAAGAGATGTGTTTGAATTTTTTGACCACAGTATTTCCCAGACTTAACCATAGAACTCATTTTTGTGTAATAATCTTTACTGTGTCTTGGAATTAGTGTATCTTACTTCATGAAACAATGTTTTAGACTTGGTGTCAGAAAACTTATTTTGTAAAGGACCTGTCTTAATCTGTTGATGCTGCTAGAAAAAAAATACCACAAACTGGATTACTTAGAAAAAACAAACATTGTGTTTATTTCTCACAGTTCTGGAGACTGGGAAGTCCAAGGTCAAGGAGCTGACAGATTTGGAGTCTGGTGAGAGCCCACTTACTCATAGACAGTGCCCCCCTTCCCCACTGGCTATGTCTTCACATGGCAGAAGGGGTGAGGGGTCTCTCTGGGGTCCCTTTTATCAGGGCACTAATGCCATTCATGAGGTCTCAGCCCACAAGACCTAATCACCTCACAAAGGCCACACCTCCTGATATCATCACCTTGAGGATTAAGATTTTCACATAGGAATGTTGGGGGGAAACAAACATTTAGACCATAGCATGGCCGGATAGTAAACATTGACGGTTTTGCAGACTGTACAATTTATATCACAATCAACTCTACTACCGTAGCACAAAATCAGTCATAAACAATATGTGAGTGAAGGGCAATGACTGTTTTCTAATAAAATTTTAGTTACAAAAACAAATATTAGGCCACATTTGGCTCATGGGTCAGAATCCAAACCCTGGTCTAGACAAGGAGACATTATCATTGGTCTTATACCAGCGTTTACCCTTAATCTCTTGGTGACTGGTTTGCTAAGGTACAGTGATAGCCAACCTGAGTAGAGATGACATTAGGCCTATTCTACCTAGAAAGGAGAATCCAAAAAGAGGAGCCTAAGAGTGGAGAAATGAGAAAGGTCAAGAGATTACACCAAACAAAAACAAAAGGTTTTTATTTATTTCCTGAACACATGGATACCTCCATCGCTTTGCACCATGGACTAATCATATCTTTGGCCACATCTCTTGCCAGCACTTTCTTGGGTGGAGTAAGTGGGAAACATTTGAGGTCCCTTGGAGTAAACATGCATAAATGCTTGAAGAGAAATTGAGGAAAGCCAAGACTGGGGGATAAGAGCAGAGGTGAGCGTTGTCACAGCTGCCTCTCTTCACTATTCCTTCTCCATATCTTCACGTAGTCAATAATCTGGGTCTGCCCTAACTATGGGGTGATAAGGCAGCTTTATACTTTTTGATATTTTCCAAATCTCCCCCACAGTCCAAAATTCTACCTTTTTAGAAGTAGAGATGGGGTCTTCTCATGTTGCCCAGGCTAGTCTTGAACTCCTGGCCCTGAGTGATCCCTCCGCCTCACCCTCCCAAAGTGTTGAGATCACAGTCATGAGCCACCATTCCTGGCCCAAAATTCTACCTTTAGAGATACTAAGTGAGAAACATAATAGAGACATTGAAACCAAACAAATCTAGTAAAAATGAACGTTACCTAAAACAAGTACAGCACCTTCCTATTAGTTGATTGGAACAGATACATTCATGGTATTAGCAAGATGATTTAGAGTCTCAATAGGATAAGGTTCAAATTAAATTTCCTTGTGGTAAAGCACAGAGATGACTAGCTATATGTATGAAGTTCAGCATGAGGCTGTTGACCTCATTATCACCTCTCAGCCCTCACCTCTACCCACATCCCAACCTTCCTTTACCTTTTTCTTCTTTTGGTGTTTAATACAGAGTTTTGGTGGTAATTACCTTCTAAACACAAGTATCCCTCAGTACGGCACACTTATTGGGAGATGTCAAGGAGGGATGAAAGCTAGGGAATAGGAGCCTTTGGGGAAGGGTCAGTAAAGGGAGAAAAGCTTTGGAAAGGGCCCCCTTACACAAAGCTGAAAGCATTAGTAGCCTAAGTTCTAGAACATTGATTGAGCTTAATCTTGCCATTTTATCACTTAGAAGGATTTTCACTCACATGTTAAGGAGGCAATAAAGGGAACATCTCTCTAGGCTTAATTCCCATCAGTGAATTAATAAGGGAAATCTTATAGGAAAATTATATGTCTTCTTGGAATCCAGAAAATAAAAAAGAATGAATGCTAGGAATAGTCAGATATGTACTATCTATGGTCTATCTTTTTGGATTCTTCTTTCTGGGTAGAATAGGCCTAAGGTCATCTCCATTCCGGTTGGCTACCACTCTACCCTCAGACCACCAGAAACACACTTGCGGGTAAACAAAGTTGAGTTTATTGACATATTGCAATGCAGGAGAACACATACCCTAGAAGACAGTGGGGCATCTCAGTAAGAAGGTGTTTGAGTGTGTTATAGAATTTGACCTTGTCTTAGGTGCTTTTGGGGAGGATTCAAGGAAGTGAAGCTTTTCTCTGAATTCAATTCTCTCAGTACATAAAGGTAATTCTTGCGATTGGATACCTTAATTTGAATCTATAAGGTGAAAAGAACAGAGTCTAAAGTTGTGATTCAAAAAGAAGCAGTTGTCACTCATACTGGCCAGAATTAAGAGATGTTTGGGCATTTTTGTGACTTTGGAAAATGCTCATGTTTTTGCTATGTTTGGACATGATTGTGAAGTGGTCTTATTTTTGGCTTGATCCATCACGGTCACAGAGTAGAGGTGTCTAATGTTACTGTTCTGTAGGGTTGTTTACATTTTACAAGAGAACACTACGGCCTAGCTGAGAGTGCCAGGTCAATTCCTAGCTGTCAGGAGCTGCTTTTTCCTTTCTCAGTACAGCATACTTGAGAAAAGCAGATTTGAGAAATGTCAGAAGAATGATAAATGTGATTCAATAGGCATAAGGACTAAAGGGAAAATTGTTTGAAAGAAATGAGAAGTTCTAAAACATGCAAGTTAGGCTAAGAGGGATCCATTAGCAGAGTGCAGCTCTGCCAAGATCTGAGCCAGGAGGAAGAATCTTCATGCAAATAGATCAGGGAAAGTAGCTCTCTGACAGGGAGTGAAGTCAGAGCAGTGAAGACTGCAGGCAGGAGAGTGAAAGAAAACAAGGTATGTCCATGTTGAAAGGGGAAATTAGGAAGTAATTGCAGCTACAGAGCTGTTGGAGCTTCATGTTTTGCATGGCCTGATCTGCTTTGCCAGGTTGAGAACGGGTGATACTAAATAGTATCATGAAGTAGTGGAATGTCTGAGTTGAAGGGGACATATGTTCCATTTTTTCCCCTCCAGATCTATCCGCCATCCTTATCTGCTCCACAGGAGGCTGACACTCCAAGCCGTGTCCACAGATTTCCTTGCCTTCTGGCTTCCAGTGTGATTTGGTCAATGGGAGTCACCAGCAGAAGATAAGAGGAAGGGAGGAAAATGAAATGGGGTGTTGATTTCCCTGGATTCCTCATTGCTGGGTCGTTGTGCTGTTTGGCCCTTTAGTAAAGGCCACATTTCCTGCCAAGCAGTCTTTTCCATACCATCTCCCTCTGGGCTTAGTGTTCATTCCATCCCTTGCCTCTCCAGACCTGGGAATAATAACAGCCTGCTGCTATTACTAACCTTGAGGGCCTACATCTTTCCTGCTCCTTTCCTAAATGGTTGTGAGAGTTTCCTTATTAATCTCTTCTCCTTTATCTAGTTGAGCATACCATCTACTCCTGCTGGTATTCTGACTGACACTAAAGTAATGTAGTCCAGCATTCCTCCCAAACTAAAAAGCTCTTCAGGGAGACGATATCACCACATTGGGTGACAGGCTATTCTATTTCTTCTCATAGGTTCATGCCGGCCAACATTATTTTTTTGTTTTTTTGTTTTTTTCACTTGTATAAGTTCTTTAAAACTTGGAGCATTTAGGCACTCTTATGCTATTGTGGATTTAAGACACTCCTTTCCTCCCTCATTGATTTTTACCTGACATTGCATTACCTAACTTTCATGTTTTAGACTTCTCATCTTTTTCAAACAACTTTCTTTTTAGTCCTCACACCTACTGAATCACATCTATCTTTCTTCTGGTATTTCTCAGATCTTTCGTAGGGCAGGAATCTTCATTTTGTTCTTCTTTTTAAAATTTGATGTAGCCATTTGTTAACTTTATTATATATCTTAGGATGCGTTTTCCAAGTTTCTCAAAAATTCAGTCGGAGTCTAGCATTAAGTTTGTAGATTAACTGGGGGAGAATTGACACCTTTACTTTGATAAATTCTCTCACCCACCAGTTATGAAATATTGTTCCATGTATTATTCCATGCATTTAATAAGATTACAAAATTATCTATACTAAATTATTATGCATTCTTGAGAGTTTGATTCCTAGATATAGCATAGACTTTGTTGTGATGTGTATGTTATCTTATATTCTATAACATTTTTAGTTGATTTTTGCTAATATAGAGAAACACTATTGATTTTCCCTTAGATCTTTTACCTGGTAAATTTGCTGAACAGTTATTAGCATTATTTCTAGTAGCATTTTTTGTTGGTCATGTTGGATTTTCTATGAAGATCATCATATCATATGCAAATAGTAATTTCCTTTCAAATCTTATATAGCATACATTTTTGTTGTCTTATCACATTAAACATGACTTCCAAAAACATGTTACATGGTTGTAGTGATAGTAGTTATCTTTGTCTTGTTCTTGACCTTAATGGACATGTAGCTAAATTTTCTCCTCTATATATAATATTTTTAAAGGTTTTCAGTATATATTACTCATAAAGCTAAGAAAATATCTTCCATTACTAGTTTCTAAGATTTCTAAAAATTATATATTGATACTGAACATAGTTAAATGCTTTTTCTGCATCTATTAAGATAAAATTTTTCTTCTTTGTTTCATATATCTGGTAAATTATACTGACTGTTTTTCCATTGTTAAATCATTCTGGCATTCCTGGGATAAAATATTAATAATGAATTGTTAGATTCAACTAGCTAGTATATTATTTAGGATTTTTACATCTATGTGCATACACTAAATGGGTGTGTGTATATATATATACACACATACACATACATATGCACACATACACATATATATAAAAAACTGTGTACGTATATATATACACATACATACACTGTGTATATATATACATATATACACACATATATACACACACACACACACACATATACACACACACCATATCTATATATGTAGTGAGTGAGAGTACTTCACTATGCAGTTTTGAGATTAAGGTTATTCTAGTTGTGTAAAGGAAGCATGGCAGCTCTAAACTGTTTTCTGTTATGGAACAATAAGAGAGAGATTATCAGATACTTAAAATTTTGATAAAACCTATCTGAAAAATTGTCTGAGGCAGAAGATTTTGAGAGAGAAGATACATGATTTCAATTTCAATTTTCCAGTTATTTACTTGTTATTTCATTTTTGGCATTTTATATTTTTTCAGAAATGTATCTACATTGTCATCAAATTTATTGGCATATAGTTGCTCATATTTTTTAAATCCCATATCTAGAACAATGTCTTCATTTTTATTTATTTACACTTTCACTTTAATTTTCTTGATTAGTCTTGCCAAAGACTTATGTACCTTATCAATCTTTTCATAGAAAAACTTTTTGAGTTCTATTACTATTTATTGTCATCTATTTCATTGATTTCTGTCATTATGCTCTTTATTTTATTCTTTTTCCTTTGGGCCTTTTCTATTAGTATCTTTTGAACTTCTTGAGCTGAGTGTTTAGCCCTGTATAAAAAAAGTATGAGTACTTTAACTGTTACACTTGATCTTAGCCAAAAGGCCGAGAAGCGATGAGTACTTTAACTGTTATACACATTATATCATGTAATTTTTCACTATTCTCCAATTCTTTTTCAATTTACTTAATATTTTATATTTACTATAATGGTTTTTATAGCAATATTGGTTTCTAGATTTAAGTGATTTTTTTTTTAAAGAGATGGAGTCTCGCTATGTTGTCCAGGCTGGTCTTGAACTCCTGGGCTCAAGCGATCCTCCCATCTCTACCTCCCAAAGTACTAGGATTACAGGTGTGAGCCACCACACCTGGCCCAGCTTTAGGAGATTTTAAAGTTATCATTTTATTATTGGCTGGTAGACTGAAGATATAGTCAGCATGATCTTGATTCTTTAGAATTTATTAGAACTTCCTTTACAAGTCACAGTTTTTGTGTATGTTTCTTGCATTCTTTTTAAATGTGTGTATTTCCTAAGCCAGGCACAGTGGCTTACACCTGTAATCCCAGCACTTTCGAAGGCTTAGGTGGGCGAATCACCTGAGGTTGGGAGTTCAAGACCAGCCTGGTCGACATGTTGCATCCTGGTCTCTACTAAAAATACAAAAATTAGCTGGGTGTGGTGGTGCACACCTGGAATCCCAGATACTTGGGAGACTGAAGCATGAGAATTGGTTAAACGCAGGAGGTGGAGAGTGCAGTGAGCCGAGAGAGCAGCATTGCACTCCAGCCTAGACAACAGTGAGAATCCGTCTCCAAAAAAAAGTGTATATTTCATGCTATTGAAGAAATCTATGTTGACATATAGATTTACAGTATATAAATAATATATGACATCAATAAAACTTTATATCCAATAATATATTATATGTATAGGTTTAAGCAAATTAATTATACCATTCAAATTTTCTACAAAGTTTTGTTACCTCTTTGATTTAGTTTTCTAAGAAAAGTGAATTAAAATTATAATCATGATTATTAAGCCATTTATCTCACCTCATATATCTGTCATTGCTTTGTATATTTTGAACCTATATTGTTAAATATATGTGTGTGTGTGTGTGTGTGTGTGTTTATTATATCTTTTTATCTGTTTTCCTTTTTTGCCATGTATAATGTCTCTCTTCATTCTTTATGACTTTGGCCTTAAATTCTATTTGTCTGATATTAAAATCGTTTCTAGCTCGTATTTACCTAGCAAATATTTTCATTTCTTTAAAATTTCTATGTCTTATAGACAATATGTTATTGTATTTTAATATATTCTAAGATATTCCTGCTATCTCATTTCATATTTTCTATTCACTTATTTATACTTTTTCCCATGCTTTTCTATCTCCTATTCAGGAAATCAAAATTTCTTCTACTGAAGAAAATTTTAAGAATTTTATTTGGATTCTCTGGCAGATGTTAAAGGCCCGTATTAATGTCCGTTCGTCCCTATCAATATACTAAATTTCTAATACTTCAGAATATTTTCCTCCAAAAGGAAAAAGTATTTTTATCACACTCCCTGTCTTAGTCTGTCTGGGCTTTTATAACAAAGTACCACAGACTGGGTGGCTTATAAACAACAGAAGTTTATTTCTTACAGTTCTGGTAGCTGGAAGTCTGAGATCACAGTGCTGGCAGGGTTGGGTTCTGGTGAGGGCCTCTTCCATTTGCAGACCGCCCACTTCCCCTTGTATCTTCACATGGGAGAGTCAGCTAGCTCTCTGGCTTCTTCTTCTTTCTTCTTTCTTCTTTCTTTCTTCTTCCTTCTCCTTCTTCTTCCTCCTCTTCTTCTTCTTTTTCCTTTTGAGACAGAGTCTTACTCTGTCACCCAGGCTGGCGTGCAGCAGTGCAATCTTGACTCACTGCAATCTCCGCCTCTTGGGTTCAAGCAATTCTCCTGCCTCAGCCTCCTGAGTAACTGGGGTTACAAGCGCCCGCCACCACACCTGGCTAATTTTTGTATTTTTAGTAGAGGTGGGGTTTCGCCATGTTGGACAGGCTGGTCTCGAACTCCTGACCTCAGGTGATCCACCCGCCTTGGCCTCCCACAGTGCTGGGATTACAGGCGTGGGCCACTACGCCTGGCCTCTTCTTATAAAAGCACTAATCCCATTCTTGAGGGCTCTATCCTTACAAACTAATTATCTCTAAAAAGCCCCTCCTCCAAACACCATCACATTGAGAATTAAGTTTCAACAAACAAATTCAGGGGGATAGGGAACACGAATATTCAACTCATAATACTCTCCCTGTAGTTGCTGTACCCTACCTCCCATCTGTGGCCATGTTGGTATATACTATAGTTTAGTTCTGAATTATAATAATACACTTCTGCTTCTTTATGAGGAGACATTTCTTGTTTGGATCATAATAAGCTTTCCTACATTATTTATAACCTGTACTTCATATATCAATGAAAGCGTCCTCTTGGATTTATTTGTCTTCTTCCTGGGCACTTCTTCCAAGAAAATTTTCAAATATGGTCTTTATGTGTCAAAACTCTAAGACCATGTCATTACCAACAATATTTGTATTGGGATTCTCCATTGACAAGATAGTTAAACCTAATATAAAACTATAAACAGACTTTGGAATTAGAGATCTGGGTTTTCATGCCCATTCTACCACTGTCTGTATTACACTGAGTGAGTTGCTTAACATCGTGAGCCTCACTTTTCTCATCTGTAATGAAAGAATGCTAGTATCTACTCTGCAGCGTTGCCAGGGCAATTGGTGATGTGTGCAAAGTAGTTAGAATGTAGCAGGTTCTCAATAAATGGTAGCTACTAGAAAATATAAAACACTATAGTTTCAAGTTATTTTCCTTTAACATGTTGGCATTATTGCTCCACTGTCTTTTCGCCTCCAGTATTGCTAATGAGAAGTTTAATTTCAATCTGATTTAATTTTGTGAATCATCTCTTTATATCTAGAAGCTTTCAGAATTTTCTCTTTGATGTTCTTAAATTTCCCATCTCTAGGTGTGAGATTTTTCTTATTTATCCTATTTGGTACCACATAAACTCTTTCATATAACTATTACTCATTGTTACGGAGTAAATGTGTTTCTCAGATTTCATCTGTTGGAAACTTAATCCCCAGTGTGGCAATATTGAAAGGTGGGATCTTTAAGAGGTAATTGGATCACAAGAGCTCTGCCTTCATGAATGGATTAATTCACTTGTGGATTAATGGTTTAAGGATTAATGGCTTAATAGGTTATCATGGGAATGAAACTGGTGGCTTTATAAGGAGCGGAAGAGAAACCTGAACAAGCAAGTACCATATTCAGCCCCTTTGTCATGTGACACCCTGCACTGCCTCAGCACTCTGTACAGAGTCCCTACAAGGAAGATGACTCTCATCAGACACCAAGCCATGCCCCTGGACTTCCCAGGCTGCAGAATTGTAAGAAATATATTTGTTTTCTTTTTATCTTTTTAACTTTTATTTTAGGTTAGGGGTACACGTGCAGGTTTGTTATGTAGGTAAACTCATGTCACAGTAGGGTTGTTGTACAGATTATTTCATCACCCAGGTATTAAGTCGAGTACTCATTTTTTCTGGTCCTCTCCCTCCTCCCACCTTCCACTCTCAAGTAGACTCCAGTGTCTGTTGTTCCCTTCTTTATATTCATGAGCTCTCATTATTTAGCTCTTTCTTATAAACGAAAACATGCAGTATTTGGTTTTCTGTTCCTGCGTTAGTTTGCTAAGGATAATAGCCTCCAGCTCCATCCATGTTTCCACAAAAGACATGATCTCGTTCTTTTTTGTGGCTGCATAGTATTCCATAGTGTATATGTACCAATTTTTTTTTATCCAATCTGTCACTGATGAATATTAGGTTGATTCCATGTCTGTTATTGTGAATAGTGCTGCAACGAACATTCATGTGCATATGTCATTTCTTTATATATTACACAGTTTCAGGTATTCTGTTATAGGCAACAGAAAATAAACTAAGACATTCATCTTTACTTAATTCTGGAAAATCCTTGGTTATTATTTTGTTTCCTCACCTCTATTATACTTTTTTCTATCTTTTTGAGACCACACCATGGATACACTAGCACTTCTTATTTATCCTTCTTACCATTACTTTTTCTTTTTTTTATTTTTTATTCATTCTTTGTGTCTTCTGCAAAATATTCTTAGAGTTGTTTTACGGTTTACTAGTTTATTCTTTGCCTATAACCTCCATGCTACTTATCCCTCACTGAAATTCTTGATTTTAATTGTTATAATTTTTATACTCATTGTTTCCATTCGGCTTTTCATTATAACTGCTCCTTCATGTTTCATATAACCAAAATTCTCTCATCTCTTTGAGGACATGTATTATATTTATTCTAAACTCTGTATCTGTTTCATTAGTTCTGATCTATCTATTATAGACAGCCTAGTTTGTTGTCTCTCTTTAGGCATGTTGTACTTCTCAGCTATCTGGCTATTGCTGCCAATTGAAGCTTATTTTCCCCTAAAAGAATTATCAGGCCCAGTGTGGTGGCTCATGCCTGTAATCCCAGCACTTTGGGAGGCCAAGGCGGGTGGACCACCTGAGGTCGGGGGTTCAAGACCAGCCTGACCAACATGGAGAAACCCCATCTCTAATAAAAACACAAAATTAGCCGGTCATAGTGGTGCATGCCTGTAATCCCAGCTACTCGGGAGGCCGAGGCAGCAGAATTGCTTGAACCCGGGAGGTGAAGGTTGCGGTGAGCCAAGATTGCACCACTGCACTCCAGCCTGGACAACAAGGGCAAAACTCTATCCCCAAAAAGAGCTGAGATCGTGCCATTGCACTCCAGCCTGGACAACAAGTGTGAAACTCCATCTCCAAAAAAAAAAAAAAAAAAGAATTATCAGTCTTAGCTGAAATATGCAAAGCTCACACACAACTTCTGCTCTCTTCATAGGTTTATGAGGTGTAATCAATCCTAGGCCCAGGAGCCCAGGGTCTTCCCCAGTCCTTTTTATTGCCCTCTCTCCTACTGACCCTGTTCCTTGGGGGATTATTCTTCTTCTAACTTTGAAACTGCTCTCTTCAGAGGACTTTTCTTCCTCGGCATATTGGCATAACTTGGGGCACGAAGGGGTATGGAAAGGAGCAGGAGGAAATGCTTGGGGGGCAGCAAGTCATTCTTTATCTGCTGTTATTTGCTCCTCACTCAGGCCAGTCTCTGGAATTGCCCTTCTGTTGCCACAAAAGCCCTCAAGGCACTAGGCTGGCTCTACCATTTTCCCTCTTCCACAGTTACATGTGAGCAAACGTTAATCAATCCAGGGCAATATATCCAGAAGGAAAAGTATACAACTCAGAAGTTCTCTCCCAACTCATTTCCCAGTTCAGTTCAGACACACACACACACACACACACACACACACACACACACACAACTTCCCTCTTCTTTTTTTTTTTTTTTTTGAGACGGAGTCTCGCTCTGTCACCAGGCTGGAGTGCAGTGGCACAATCTCAGCTCACTATGACCTCTCCGCCTCCCAGGTTCGAGCGATTCTCGTGCCTCAGCCTCCTGAGTAGCTGGAACTACAGGCGCCCGCCACCACGCCCGGCTAATTTTTTGAATTTTTAGTCGAGACGGGGTTTCACCGTGTTAAGTGTTTATTTTTTTGTTTGTTTGCTTTTTGAGACCGAGTCTCACTCTGTCACCCAGGCTGGAGTGCAGTGTCATCATCTCAGCGCACTGCAACCCCCGCCTCCTGGGTTCAAGCGATTCTTCTGCCTCAGTATCTTGAATAGCTGGGACTCGGCTAATTTTTGTATTTTTAGTAGAGACGGGGTTTCACCATCTTGGCCAGGTTGGTCTCAAACTCCTGACCTCAAGTGATCCACCCGCCTTGGCCTCCCTTAACGCTAGGATTAGACGTAAGCCACCACGCTGGGACTCTTCTTGAATGTTTCTTATAGTCATTACTTTATGGATCTGGACACTGTTTCTTCTTTATGTGGCTCTCTAGGTTTAAATTCTGGGGGGAGACAGCAACACATGTTGGTTCACTATCTTGTCAGAAATTTATCTTTATTTTTCTACCACATTAAAAGATTTTTCCCAGTCTAATAAATAAATGAAAAATCTGAATCTAAGTTTATAATTTGCCCAAAAATGTATTTCTACAAGTCTCAACATATCACACATAATAAATGGATACATGTCCCAGCCTATTAGCAATGGGAGATGGGGAGAGAGAAGCTATCCAAACAAATATAGGGCTCAACCCTCAGACAAGGGAATCAAACCCAGCTTTGGTGTTTAGGTTTTATGTTCCATGACATAGAAGGTAATCACCATAGAGGGTTTTCTCAATATAGTGTTCAACTGCTCAGCCTATATATTCTCTAGATGTAGACTCAGAAGTCCATCTTAGACATGTTTTGAGCAATGTCCAGTGAGCAAGTGGTAACCAAGAAGAAGCCATACTCAAGATCACCTAAGAACCAAACAGTAGTTTGGAACCACACAAAATATAAGTCTCCTTATCTCTAGTGCATGAGAAAATCGGTTTATTTAAGAGTTGGGAAAAAATTTTTACTTTTCCACCTTTCAAAAGAGAGGACAATTTCTCTGAGTGCTTATATTAAATATTAATTGCTATGCAACAAATTACTCCAAAACTTAGTAGCTTAGAAAACAAAAATCTATTATTTCATACTTTCTATGGCTCAGGAATTCAGTAGCAGCTTAGCTGAGTGTTATGGTAAGGTCTCTGGTGAAAATTCAAGAAAATATGTCAGTAAGAACTGTAATTATCTGAAAGCTTGACTGGAGCTGGAGTATCTCCTTCTAAGATGACTGATTTATACGGCTGTTGGCTAGAAGCCTCAGTTCCTTACAGCTATTGGCAAGAGGCTTCCATTTCTCACCGTTTAGGCTGCTTGAACGTCCTCACAACATGGTTTCTGACTTTTCTCAGAACAAGTGATTTAAGGTAGAATAAGGAGGAAGCCAAATGTCTTCTATGATCTCATCTTATTTGCTCTATACCATTACTTCCACCACATTCAATTTGTTATAAGCAAGTTGCTATGTCCAGCCCACCCACAAGAGGAGAAGAATTTACCTTCATTTCTTGGAGTGAAAGAAGTGTCAAAGAATTTGGGAACGTTTCCAAAAATCACCAATGAAATTTCGAACAGTACAAATAAATAATGGGTCTCCCTTAACCAACATAAGCCTTAACCAAATTAAGCCTTACCCAATTCTGGGACTTTCTCTGTAAATTAATTTAACAAAGGATTTCAAAGATGTAAAAACGTTTCATGATGTGGCAAATGAATGTTATTTAAACATTTCTCTAATAAGCCTTTGTAAGACTGAGAAACACTGGCTAATGTTATTAGGACTCAAAGAAGTTAGAACTGTTTGAAAAAATTATCCAAAACTTGGAAATAAGGCAAAAGATGCCAGAATTACTTTTCAATGTTATACTAGAGCATTATCTAACATTGAGGTCCCACACCCCCCAGGCCACAGATCGGTACCTGTCCATGGCCTGTTAGGAACCAAGACACACAGCAGGAGGTGAGTGGCAGGTAAGCACGAAGCTTCATCTGTGTTTATAGCCGCTCCCCATCACTCCCATTAGTGCCTGAGCTCTGCCTCCTGTCAGATCAGTGGCAGCATTAAATTCTCATAGGACTGCGAAACCTATCATAAACTGTGTATGAAAGGGATCTAGGTTGCATGCTCAAATTTTTCCATGGATGTTGGGGGAGGACCATGAAAAAATTGTCAGTGGAAAAATTGTTTTCCACAAAATCAATTCTTGGTGCTGGAAAGGTTGGGGACCACTGGTCTAATAGGTCTTCCCAAGGTTTAATTTTCTAGGGAAATATATCTTTGTTTGACTGATTATTTACTGTTCACTACAGCCCAAGGCTCTATGAAGATACATGTTTATTTGCAGATTTTTGTCTTAAGTGATGATTTCTCTCCAATAGAAAAAATGATCCTAACTCATAATTTTATAGCTGCATAAGCCATAACTTGTCTTTTCTCAATTTAATAAGTTTATTTCATCACACTATTCATGGGTGACTATATAAATCTTTGTCCCTCAAATTATTCTTTAGACCAGCTTTACTTCCAGCTGCATACCTCATTCATGAGGTAAATAAATCTTTGACATCTTACTTTATATTTGTATGAGAATAATGCCATATTTATAATTTTTTGAAAAGTATGCTTTAATAATTTAATAATTTCATTTTATTTTTATTTTTTGAAACAGGGTCTTGCTGTGTCATGCAGGCTGCAGTGCAGTGGCATAAACACAACTCATTGCAGCCTTTACTTTCCAGCCTCCAGAGTAGCTGGGACCACAGGCATATGCCACCACACTTAGCTAATCTGTGTATTTTTGGTAGAGATGAGGTTTCTCCGTGTTGCCCAGGCTAGTCTTGAACTCTTGACCTTAATCTACCCACCTCAGCCTCCCAAAGTGCTGGGATTGCAGGCATGAACCCCTGGGCCCAGCTTTGTGGGGGTTTTCCCACTAAGATAGACTTGTCTGCTGCAGTCTATTCTAATGTATTGTCCAAGAAGTACACATTATAAGCTGTTTCCTCCTGAGAACGTTATGGGGATCTTGGAGTGAATCTTAAGGGCAATATAACTTTTCCTTCATTGAATCTCTGTTTTTTATTCTTATGATTTTATGTTTTTATTTTTATTTTTTATTTTTTTTCTTTTTTTGAGACGGAGTCTTGCTCTGTCGCCCAGGCTGGAGTGCAGTGGCGCAATCTCGGCTCACTGCAAGCTCCGCCTCCCGGGCTCACGCCATTCTCCTGCCTCAGCCTTCAGAGTAGCTGGGACTACAGGCGCCCGTCACCACGCCCGGCTAATTTTTTTGTGTTTTTAGTAGAGACGGGGTTTCACCGTGGTCTCGATCTCCTGACCTCCTCATCTGCCCGCCTCGGCCTCCCAAAGTGCTGGGATTACAAGCCTGAGCCACCGCGCCCGGCCATGTTTTTATTTTTGTTTTTTGTTCTTGGCCAAGTCTGGTTGCTGTTGTTGTTGTCTGTATTTCATCTAATTTATGGTTTTAGCCATGACTTTTTCTGCCATCAAGGCCAGGGATTATTAGTAAATAATGAATCCTTAGGTAGTATATAGAACACCTTGTGTACACATGAGTCTGGTCTATACATGGCTCATAAGTTATTACCCATTGAAACAAACAACGATTGGAAATCTGATGTTATGGTATGACTATTTGACAACCTTTTTCAATATAATGAGAAC
This sequence comes from Hylobates moloch, assembly GCF_009828535.3. Lineage (NCBI taxonomy): Eukaryota > Metazoa > Chordata > Mammalia > Primates > Hylobatidae > Hylobates > Hylobates moloch. The sequence continues at coordinate 21,311,373 of NW_026652283.1, read as the reverse complement.
CCATTCTTGGTCTGGTAAGATATGAAAGATCATCTACATTGTTCCACTTTTTGGTTTGTTGCTTTGGCTTTTTGTGAGCTTAACCTAGTTAGGAAAAACTTTATACCCACTGGAAAGGAGAAAATTTGTTTGAGATTACTAGTAGATTTCATTTTTCTGTTTACTTTAGACCTTTGTCTGTAGTTGTAGAATCGAAGCAGCAAGCTCTCCGTGTGTCTCTGTGTCAATAATTGAGAAAGGCATTTCCTTTTTATTGTGTGTGCATGAAATATTTCCTACCTCTGGAGGGTATTAATACATTAAGCTATAAAACCTCTTAAATTAAAGAAGCTCTGCTCTGCTTGGTTCGTAGAGAACAATAAGAACCGCATAAATTTAATGTTTCCAGAATTCTTATAAAATAAAGAAACTGAACTTCTAGTCCTGAGTGTGTTAGCCTTTAAAAAACAAAAACAAAACCTTTTACAGAAACTGCCAACTCAGAAGCATTTTTATATAAGCATCCAAGTTCATGTAACAAATGTGAATATCATTGGACAAATCAAAATGAATTTTCATGATCTTGCTTAAAAAGAGCTTTGCATCTTTTTCCTAATTTTATCAATGTGGAGAATAATAAAAAAATACTTTTTTAATTGTATTTGCTGCTCACTAAGAAACTAGGAATCTGAAGTTCCTAGACTTTTTAACTGCTTTATAAGTTCAGATAAGCTACTATTCCTCTCATACATTTTTTAATTTAGGAAAATATAAAATTATATGTTCAGTGAAACAGAATTATAATTCTGATAAGCATTTTGTATCAAGAGTTATTATGTCCTGTACTGTGTCAGTTAAAACTGATTTTCCTTAAATCAGTTTCCTTAAAAAACTGATTTTCCTTAAATCAGTTTCCTTAAAAAACTGATTTTCCTTAAATCAGTTTCCTTAAAAAACTGATCATTTTTTAAGTTTTAAAACTTAAATCAGTTTCCTTAAATCAGTTTCCTTAAATCAGGAAATTAAATTCCTTTTTAGTTTCCTTAATCAGTTAATCAATTTTAGTTTCCTTAATTTTAGTTTTCCTTAATTTTAGTTTCCTTAATCAGTTAGTAGTTTCCTTAATCAGTTTCCCTAAATTCCTTTTTAGTTTCTCTAAATCAGTTTCCTTAAAAAACTGATCATTTTTAAAGTTTTAGACAAAAATACTAATAATAAATTGAGTTAATTAATGGAAAATTCTTGTATATCTTCACAGTTTCTAAGTAAGCATAGTTTTAATACACAGTATATACTTTTGTTTCTTATTTTTACACATTTTAGGCAATCTATGCCTCTGAGCTCTGTCAACAAATGTATTCATTTGCGCTACTTTAAGAAGGTATAAAAGGGAGTGTGTAGCTGTAGAGGTTGCATGTACTCATGCATTTTGTAGTTTGCCATAGTACTTGTATATAACAGACAGTTGACATTTACCTACCTTCAATGTTTTTCTGATTAATAGGAGTTAGTTGCTTTGTTAATGCTGAATCGTTGATGCTATACTAGAATAATATGGAAGAGAAGTACAAATGCAAAAGAAAATGAGACGTGTGTGTGTGAGAGAGATTTTTTTTCAAAAGAAAAGGAAAATGGTTTTGTTTTGAAGTAAAGTGTCTTGTTTGAGAATCTGGAAGAAATTAATGAAAGACAAAACTTAAATGGATATAAAGTTGTAGAAGGCTACAGAAAGTGAATGTTATTTGCTTTGGTTTTGAATACCTGTAAAAAATGTCTAAAAAGAAGAAATGCAAAAACAGCATTGCACCAGTACAAAAATAGACACACAGATCAATGGAACAGGCCAGAGAACTCAGAAGTAAACCCACACACCTACAACCAACTGATCTTCAACAAAGTCGACAAAAATAAACAATGAGGAAAAGACGCCCTAGTCAATAAATGGTATTGGAAAAACTAGGTAGCCATATCCAGAAGAATGAAACTGGATTCCTACCTGTCACTGAACACAAAAATTAACTCGAGATGGGTTAAAGACTTAAGTTTAAGACCTGAAATTATAAAAAAAATCCTAGCAGAAACCCTAGGAAAAACTATTCTGGACACTGGCCTAGGCAAAGAATTTATGACTAAGACAGCCAATGCAAATGCAACAAAATTAAAAATAGGCAAATAGGACTTTTAAATTAAAGAGCTTCTGCCAGCAAAATAAACAATCAACAGAGTAAACAGACAACCTACAGAATGGGAGAAAATATTTGCGAGCTATGCCTCTGATAAAGAACTAATATTCAGAATCTATAAAAAAATCAATAAAAAACAACCCCATTAAGAAGTAGACAAATGAAATTAACAGACACTTCTCAAAAGACATACACAAGGCCAACAAACATGAAAAAATGCTCAACATCACTAATCATCAGAAAAACGCAAATTAAAACCACAATGAGATACCATCTCACCAGTTAGAATGGCTATTATTAAGAAGTCAAAAAATAACAGATGTTGGCAAGGATGAAGAGAAAAGGAAACACACTTATACAGTGTTGGTGGGAATATAAATTAGTTCAACCACTGTGGAAAACAGTGTGGAGATTTCTCAAAGAACTAAAAATAGAACCACCACTGACCTCAGCAATCCCACTACTGAGTATCTACCCAAAGGAAAAGAAATCATTTTATCAAAAAGACATCTGCACTCATATGCTTATCACAGCCCTATTCACAATATCAAAATCATGTCCATCAACAGTGGATTGGATAAATAAAATGTGGCATATATGCACCATACATATGTATACATATACACAGCCATTTAAAAAAAGAATGAAATCGCGTCCTTTGCAACAACATGAATGAAGCTAAAGGTCATTATCCTAAGTGAAATAATGCAGAAACAGAAAACCAAATACCAAATGTTTTGCTTATAAGTGAGAGCTCAACACTGGGTACACATGGACATAATGATGGAAATAATAGACACAGGGGAATCCAAAATGGGGAGAGGAAGGAGAGAGGTTAGGGTTGAAAAACTACCTGTTGGGTACCATGTTCACTATTTGGGCAATGGGTTCACTAGAGGACCAAACCCCACCATTACACAATATACCCATGCAACAAATCTGCACATGTACACCCCGAATCTATAGTTTTAAAAAATTAGATTAAAAAGAAGAAATGCAATATGTAAAAAGAAAATCAGCAAAGTTTGCTTAGTTTGATACGCTAACTCCAAATATAATGCTTTAATGAAAGGCTAAGAATTAGGTTTCTCACTTTGAAAATGAAAAATTATTCTTAATTGGTCTGCTCTTAATAAGAGACAGTAAAAAAGTATTCTTCATGTTATCTGCCCAGGTAACAGGATTCTGTATCTCACCAAAATAACTTTATCTACTTTGTGCTGAATTTTTATGCCCTTAACTATTTTTTACAAACAGAATCAGCAAACTTAGAAGACAGACAACAGAAATTACTCAATGTGAAGCAGTAAGAGAATAAAAGATTGGGAAAAAAAGTAAAGCCTCAAGAACTTGTAGAACAATATCGAATTGTAGAAATACGTGTAACTGGAGACCCAGAGGTGACCAGATAGAAGTTAATTCTCTCAATACCACATGGCTCTAGATTTGTTGACTATACTCCAAAGAGGCCTATATATGCAAATTCTCATATCTTGCTGCATCAATATAAATGAACAGGGACAAAACACAATGTAACTAACCTTTCATATGATCAAGAATAATCTTCAGGTATTATTTATTATTGGGAGAAAGGAGGACTGTTAAGAAAAATTATCCAAAACTTGAAAATAAAGCAAAAGAATGACAGCTAATCTTTTTACTGTCACATCCTAGCATTGTCTAATAGGTCCACCCAAAACCTATTTATTCTCTGCAAGAATGTGTTTGTGCTTGACTTACTATTTGCCATTGATTATAACCCACGTGAAGTTACATGCTAACTCACAGATTTATATTCAGCAGAAACACAAGTGATTTGTTTGATGCATGTTCATTTTGTACTTATGTAAGTTATATTTTTCATCTTTTGAAATATATTATTTTTGAAAGATGAAATGCCTGAAATTCAATTTTTGAAAAGTCAAATGACCACATATGAAGCTTTGATTATAAGCAGAAATTGACATCAACTCTTCTCCAAGGAGTAATTTTGTGTGTTTGTTTTTAGGGGATGAACTATATAACCTTAGACAATTTCATGTAGTAGCTGATTTCATGAGGCAAACAAAGCCTAGATGTATAGGATTAAATGCTGCTTTATAAATCATTAAAACCATCCTAAAATCAATTCAAAAATTGACGAGAAGCCAGTGCACTTTGCTCCAAAGAGAAATAACATGCTGAGTAAGCAACGCAAATGCTACTCACTCTTTTCCAAACTGAAGTGACCTGCTGGGTCAGCACGGTACCAGCTAAAACTCTAGCCAACAAAGGCAGTAAAAGTCAAAGAAGGCAAAAACTACTGAAGAGAAGCCAAAATATTGGAAATTTCATTGAGTGCCGTGTTAGTAACTGTATCAGTATTCAGTTCTAGGAAAAGCAAAATGGTGGAATAAGATCATATACAAAATGGTATAACATCATATACAAAAAAACTGTCTTGAAATACATGCTAGGAAGTGATCTCAAGACTAGGGGAGATGCCATAAATTCCCATAAGATAAGAAAATCAGGTTTTTTGTATCATCTGATATTGATCAAGAGACTTAAACTCAAATCAGTTATAGATTTTGACTTCGAAGAACTGCAGCAGCCCTGGCAACAGAAGCAGCAGCATCTTCCCGTGGAAGATTTAGCCTCTTTGCACTACTCTTTCCAAATCATTTCCTGATTCACCAGAACCAGCTCTTTTATGCTCATGTAAACACACTAAGGTCCTGATGTAATGTTATCCTTGGAGCCCATGCCCTGTGATGCTAGTGTCAATTATATTTTATAAAACATAACCTTCTGGTATCTCCAAAACCTAAACAGGCTTGGCTGCATTTAACAAACATGTTCAATCATTCCTTTTCTCCCTACCCCACAACAGAAACAAAACCAAAACAAGAAAAATTCTAGAATATGCCCTGTAATAATGGCAGAAGCCTTGCTAATTGAAGATGAGATACATACATAGAAAGTCATCTGAGAAAATGGAACACAAATGATCTCTTAAAATCCAATTTTTCAAAAATTGTTTATTTGCCTTTCCAATTGGGCCTGAGAGTACTACTTCTAGAGGCTTGTGCCAGCAATGCAACAACAGCACTGAAATGGAAAAGAAGTGGAAAGAGGGTAACATTTCAAGTCAGATTTTTATCTCACAGAGTACATGGATTCTGGGAGAAAAGTGAAAGACGTGAAGAGAGAAATACAGCATTAATTAGAGGGCATAGCTTTGTACAGCTTGAAATACAATTTTGTGATTTTTTTTTTGTTTGTTTGAGTGTTTTGTTTTGTTTTTATAAGCCTGCTACACTGTGAGCTCTGTGGAGATACTATTCTTATATCCCCAACTTGCAGCACTTGTAGTACCTGGAATACAGTAGGCGCTTGCTGAAAACATGATAAAATTAACTAACACATGTACTATTTAAAAGTATAGTGATGATTACTCCCACTATAAATCATGGTATCATTATAAATCATGATTACCATTATAGATCAGATTTCAGTTAAGTCTAGATATGAAGAAGTATTTCAGGCCAGAGCTTCTCAAACGTTAATGTTCTAATGTTCATACAAATAACAAATCATCTGCATATCATGTTACAATGAAGATGCTGACTCAGTAGTCTAGGTTGGACGCAAATTCATAGGTGATGCTAATACTGCTGGTTCATGGACCATGTTTTGAGAACCAAGATTCTGAACAACCCAGTGGTTTGTGACAACAGAGGAAACTCCAGAGTGGGGAGTTGATGTGTAGAAGTCTTGGGGCAAGTGACTATCAAGGAAGGAGGAAAGCTTGGGCCACACAGGCATCAGTTGGGGGCAGGGTGATTAACCATTCAAGGAACATGTCCACGGTCCCTTTCCCTTTTCACTCTAGAAAGTGAAAGCCTTTGCTTTTGTTAAAAAAAAAAAAAAAAGTTTCAAGAATCAGTGAGCAAAGCGGGAGAAATATGTAGGGAACAGGGCTGTCTTCTTACCCGTGATGTCATGTTATAGCCATCCTCATGGCTTTATGAGGCTGGATGAGATGCCTCCCTTCTGGCACCATCTTGAGGATCCTCATGTTCTAAAGGAGAGAGACCTTGGCTACAACGACAGGAGACCAACTCCCCAAGAACTCAGAAGTTTGAAAGAGACTGTTCAAGCATCATAGATTGAGGCATCACAGATCACACCAATTGGCTGCCCCTTTCCCTCTCCCTCACTCTACCCACTCCTTAAGGCTAATCCCTCCCCCTCTGCTCCAAGACTTGCAAACACTGAAGACACAAAGATGGTTCCTACCTCGCCTGCCCCCTCCCCTGTGCCTGGGTTCATCATTCTTCACCATGGCCGTCATACCAATGAAGCTCAAGATGCTGTCAGATACATTGCCCCTTTTTGAAAATATTGATTGTTTCAGGGTCAGAGTGACTGAATCTATTCAAGTAGGCTACTGGCCCAGAGTTAGGTAAATCTCTCATTTTAGCCCCTAAAATTATCTTTTGAGCTCAAATTTACACAAACACAAAAAACTTAAAGACCAGAGTTCAAGGTATGGGCTGGGGACGGGGAGGGTCAGGTGAGGCACGCAGAAACTGTGGCTATGTCCAGTTTCTCACTCTTCACCAGAGATGTGATGTTTAATTGCTTCATGTCTCCCCTTTTCCTACAGTAGCTCAGATTGTCAGCGACAGCTCCAGGGCTTGGACCACAAGCCTCAGGTGCCAATCAAGAGGTAGGTAGAAAGATGGGAAGCGGAAAGCAGGATGCACTCGCCACTGAGCTGCCACCCTCAGGGCAACTCTGAGGCACAGCAGCTCCAGGGAGCATTATAAACATAGAATGCAATGTGAAAGGTGTCCCTGGAGCTGTGCGACTCTACAGTATGGGAAGGGACCTTTGAGAGAAGAGGACCCACAGGAGAGGACTGCAGGGGGCAGAATGCAGGAAGGCCAAAAAGGGCAAGTGGATTCCAGCTCATTTTGATCTAGAATGTTTATCTTTAAGGACGGGCATGGTTGCTCAGGCCTGTAATCCCAGCACTTTGGGAGGCCGAGGCGGGCGGATCACTGGAGGCCCAGAGTTCAAGACCAGCCTGGCCAACATGATGAAACCTCATCTCTACTAAAAATACCAAAATTAGCCAGCTGCAGTGGCACATGCCTGTAATCCCAGCTACTCAGGAGGCTGAGGCAGGAGAATCGCTTGAGCCCAAGAGGCAGAGGTTGCCAGGAGCTGAGATTGCACCACTGCTCTCCAGCCTGGGTGAGAGAGCGAGACTCCATCTCAAAAAAAAAAAAAAAAAGAAAGCAAAAAAAAAGAAAGAATGTTTATCTTTAAATCTATATGGGTATATAGACAATAACAATGAGGATGAAAACATATATTGCCTCAGGAAAATATCGATGCTATTCATTAACTTCTAGAGAACGAATGAGGTTATCCATCTGGCTCTGTAAAAACCATTTAAATGATTGTCTCATGTTGAAGCTTCTAAGCATTTTCCCAATTATCCTGCTTTATAATAAGGAGTATTCATAACATTAAATGAGTCAAGTTACCTTGCTGGGAGTCTTATTTTATTACAACAATAACCTATAGAATATATAGTTGGTATGTTGCTGTTAGAAAAAAAAATTAATTGGGAGGCCATTAGGCTGAGACAGCTCCAATGCGTTGGGTTCTTATAGGAGCAAACCAAATCAAACCCCAATGTAAATAGTAAAACAACACTTAAGCTGAACTAACCAGAAACTGCCAACTAACCTCCAGCTAGGGACTTTCCACTTTCACCAATAAATGTATTTTCTTTGTCTTGGTTTGGCAAACACCTTGTAAAAGTTTTCTCTCTTGCCCACCTCCACCCACCCAGTGAAGCACTGAACTGTTCGCAGTCTGGCACTGCTCGGTTCGTATAAGTCACTGAATGCTCAAATAAACCTGTTAAAATTTTAATGTGCCTAAGTTTATTTTTTAACATCTCCATACCGGAACTTAGCAAATCCAGAGGAAAAAAATATTTTCAGCATCAACAGAAATGCATGACAAGATGGATGCGTAATTACCAAAAACTATGAGTGATAGCTGAGTTTTGAAAGAAACAAAACCAATGATGACTGACTAGTGTAATCTCAATAAAAATTAGCAATATTAAATGTACGCTCAGTGCCACTATGCTTTGTCTCTTTTAATCTTCAACAATCCTATAAGATTGGTCCAATCATTTTCCCCATTTTGTCCCTAAGTAAAGCATAAACAGGGTAAGTAACTTGTTCGAGGCCATACAACTTGAAGGGGAAGAACTGGAATTCAAATCTGAGCTTTGTCTGCAGAGCCCAAGCTTTTACCACTAAGATGTAGACTGCCTAGCACCAGCAAGCAACATTTATTCCTCGATACCTGATGCTAAGCTGAGTGTTTCATATCCATCATCTAAACTATTAACATAAACAAATGGTCATGCTCAGTTCTATTTCAGCCAGTCTGAAAAAACAACATCAAGAAGCCTAGATGGGAGGCCGAAGCGGGCAGATCACAAGGTTAGGAGATTTAGACCATCCTGGCTAACACAGTGAAACCCCGTCTCTACTAAAAATACAAAAAATTAGCCAGGTGGCGGGCGCCTGTAGTCCCAGCTACTCGGGAGGCTGAGGCAGGAGAATGGTGTGAACCCGTGAGGCAGAGCTTGCAGTGAGCCAAGATCGCGCCACTGCACTCCAGCCTGGGCGACAGAGCGAGACTCCGTTTCAAAAAAAAAAAAAAAAAAAAAAAAAAAAAGCCTAGAAAGAGGAAGGATTTCTTAAGGTTTACTTAGGATAGTCCAGGGGAGACAGCACTCTGGCCAAATGGTGTGTGCCGTCCAAACCGCTTGGTCTCAGAGAGACATGTTTCAGATCAAGGCCATTCAACCAACCCCTCTTGCTCTGATACCATAATTACCAAGTTTCCTGGTCATGGTCTTATTTTTGTTTATTAGTTTTTGTTTGTTTATTTTGAGAAAGAGTTTCACTCTTGTTGCCCAGGCTGGAGTGCAAACTGCAACCTCCGCCTCCCGAGTTCAAGCAATTCTCCTGCCTCAGCCTCCCGAGTAGCTGGAATTAAGGCACTCGCCACCATGCCCGGCTGTTTTGTATTTTTAGTAGAGACAAGAGTTTTACCACATTGGTCAAGCTGGTCTTGAACTCCTGACCTAGGTGATCCACCTTCCTCGGCCTCCCAAAGTGCTGGGATTACAGGAGTAAGCCACCGCACCCGGCCCATGGCCTTATTTTTTGTGTTTTCTTTTTTTCCCTACAAGAAAGGAATGAAGGAACCATTGGCATCACTTCATAGCTTTCTCAGAATAAATTAATAAATTGGCATCTGGCTTATACATCAGTGTTTTGTGAGTTGGAATAAATCAAGTGTGTTCATATGACAAAGCTGTCAAAGTTGAGTTATTCGACCTAAAATGTAGTAACCACACCAAAGTATTGCCTTCCTGAGACTCTGTTGGGAAGGTGGCTGACCTCCTCACCTCTCTAGATTACATAGCTATTATGTGTCTAACTAAATATATGTGTGTTCATTTTTTTCATGCATTGTTTTTCCAAGCCAACACAATTTTTAAAACTCAGGAAGCACATCTTTTGACTATGGGCTAGATGCCATTAATGCTAAAGTACACAATTCAACAAAAAGATAAAGAAAATGGTGGGAAAGGAGGAGAAATAACCACTGATTAATTACCAATGGGAGTGCTATTTGGGAAAAACGACCCTGAACATAAATTATTTGTTTTCAGCTGAAGATGTTGAATAGAAATACAAACCAAAGTGTTGGAAAATCAACTAAACAAAGGCCTTAGAGAAAGTCAGAAGTTCTTTGGTCTATTCCTAATTTCCAGAAAATGCTTTTACAAATGGTCAGGCAACTGAGCATCTGAGATCTAATTGTGTCACGTCAAACAAACTAGTTTGATGTTCTCCTTTTAGAAGAGCAGATGGAGTAGTCAAAAGACTATGAGAAACCCCTTAAGAAAGATGTGACAGTCTGAGGGACAGACTTAAATTAATGTTTAAAAAAATATAAATGCTTTGATGAATTAGAAAGGATTTTTCAACCCAGATCTAAATGAGATTTTCATCATTCTTTAAACAATGCCAAAGTAACTTTCTGATTTTAAAGAAGAAAAAGGTGAAAAATTTAAGAATTTAAACAAAAATTAATTCCAAGAAAGAGTTCATTAAGAATGCATCATCATCAAGGAAGACATTCTAAATCATTTTCTTCTACTGAAAATTGCTTAAGAATATAGAGAAGTGCAAAGAATGATATTATAAACACATATATATACTAAACAGTTTTAATAAATGCTAAGTTTGTGATAATTTTTTGAAAGAAATAAAACCTTCCACATATATTTAAAGTTCCTTCTATTTCCCATACTAGTCCAATTCTCCTTGCTTTCTCACCAGAAAAAAAAGTTACTATGTGTTTTGATGTACACTCCATCTACTATATATGCAGTATAAAAATACATAGTAGTATATACACATAGTATATATATATGAAGTATATGTAGTATTAAAATACAGATTGGGAATACACAAAACTTGCATATCTCATGTAACTCATGTGTCTCATATATCTTTTAAAATATATTCTTAAAATTGCTTCTAAAAATGAGATATTTCAAAGGAAACTTTTCAGAGACAGTTGATATGACTAAAAACCAGTGACCATTTCTACTTGGAAAATAATTAGAATCCAAACAAAATTTAGAGCAAGGAATTTATTACAGTGAATTCTGAAATCTATTTTATAAATTCTGAGAAGATAGTATGAATGGGAAAGAATTTCTAAGGTGGTGAGGTGATTAAAAATGCTACCAAGAAGCTCACATTTCATAAACTTAAAATCAGAGATGAAGCAAGTCCAAAATAGATGTCAAAGGTGAACCCAGATACTGTGAAAGATTATGATGGTACATTGAATTCTCTTCCATCCATGTGAAGCTACTCTCTGGCAATAACTTACACAGGTTCAGAAATTACATTAACTCTTCAAACCTCCAGGGTACTATTTAGTAAGTTATTATCTGATATACTAAATTTTCTTAGCTCCTAAATTACTCTCAGAACTTCATTTATTCCCTGGGCTCAGGTTATGGCTTCCAGAAACCATATAGTCTCCTCATCACTCAAGAGTTCCTGTGACTCCCAATAGTGCTAATCAATTTATTGACAAATAATTTAGGCCACTTGGAAAATCCAACTAAACAAGTGAAAGTCACTCTTAGGCCACTGTGTTCATTTGCTTAAAGACAAAAGAGTGGAAAAGGGTCAATCTGAAATATTCAGATTAAAGACAGAACCTATTTACCATGTGGCTAGTCCAAATGGCCATTATGATTGGCAAGCAAAGCCAATTAAATAAAGAATGGTTCACTTATTGGTTTTATGTAGTCAGAGTTTTAGTAAGTAATAAGTGCTCTATAAGTCTGGCTCTTGGTCAGACTTCAGGGATTATTAACAGTCCCTTAGTAATTTTATTAAAAAGAGAGGTATTGGTCCCAGTATTCCAGCCAAATTCTAATTTATGGATTTATAGTCTACCCTTCCCAAATTCCTTCAGATTAAGTGGCCTACTCCCAAAGGACAACCGCCCTGAGCTAATATGCTTCTCCCAACCACAAGCTTCCCTTGTGGGAAATCTCCCCAAAATAAACTCTCCCTGGTCTAACTCAACAACACAGAAGTCTTCATGGGTGTGAATAAGCCTCTTCAACTATCATACACTCAACAATATAAATCTACATATTTTAAGCCTTTTTAGAAAGGGATGTGTCTTTAGTCCATTGGCAGGATCAAATGAACAGAACATTGACAGATGTTCATTTACAGCCGCCTAATTTCTCTATAGACCATTCCAGTTGTGACAGAGAGAAGGGGAAGTATAGGGAGCAAAGCTGTTGAGTTTCGACTCCTTCTGGAAGAAGAGATAATAAATAATTAGCCTTGCTGTTACTCCCCTTGGAAACAGACATTTGCCTTACTGGTCCAGAAGTGGAGGTTAGAAAACACCAAACAATTTCATTATTTTACCTAACTCAGAAATATGATCTTTACTTTTTTCCTAAGAACGTCGTGGGTAGATAAGGGTGCAGACCACCATGACATCAAGTGGCTGGGCCAGTAAGGTAAATACATGTAGTAGACCACCAGTCTCCATTAAAACTTGGAATGGGAAGCCATGGACTAGATAATTTTTCAGCCATCCTCAGTCTTACAAGTGTGTAATAGGAAACTAAATAGTTGGATATTTGTTTGATTCCATTTGAAAAATCAGTTGATTCAGTGAGGAAAAATGAGTTGAGGCTATGGGTTGACATCACATAGCCATTAATAGATTGATAGGGTTTTGGTTTTTCATATGCTTGTTTTGGTGTCAGCACATAGCTCAAGAGATCTACGAAATCTAGGGGGAGATTTATTTGGTAATAGGGTTAGAGGCATTACTGTCATGGAAAACAATAAAAATGACCATAGCTCAGAATGCATTAATACCATTTCCACGCATTTAAATTACGGCATATTTGGCTGTGAAAAAATAAATACATCTAGTAAACACATAAGCACGTATTTAGGGTCTAAATAATAATCTTTTCTAACCAATTCTGATACCCATTAGCACCTTTGAATATAATTTTATGCAATTTAATTTTTTATTTATAAAACTGTTTCCAGGTGTGATTATTATTCATCCATCACAAGATATATTTTTAAAAACAAAAAATGACAGCATTCACTTCAAAATTTATGTATGCTGGTAGGATATTCTAATTATACAACAAAGTAATTTTGTTCATGTAATTTTTTTGATATTAGTTTACACTGCAGATGTTTGCAAAGTTAAAACAAATTCAAACTCCAAAGTTCAGGTGTTTTCCATTAGCACTATTCACTATTTCCTTATGGATTATAACTATGTAGCTTAAGGTGACGTTTGTTCATTCTTCAAGTCTTTTTCTTAATCTGCCTAACTAGATGCCCCAAGCACAAGGAGAAACATCATCTTTGCAGGAGTACTGTTACCAGAGCCAACAGTGACAGCAGAGTATGAAAGAGTTATTTCAAAAATAGACTCCTAAAGTTGAGAAACTCATGAAAATTGAAGACAGGCTTCATTTATTTGTGATTCTGGCAACAAAAGTACAACAAATTACCTCCAGTACTAAAGAACTCCAGAAAGGTATTCCACTTTAGGTAGAAATACTATTGCAATCATTCATTCATTCATTGAATTAATCTGTTGAACACCTACTAGATTACATGTAATGTACTGTGGTGGTAGGGATCCAAGAATAAACAGGACGGATCTTTGCTCTTGTCTAGTGGGGTAGACACATACACAAGAGATTTGCTTGTGGTGATTAAGATTGCATGTTGAAGATGACTTTCTCCTGGGAACGATGATTATTCAGGAAAAACATTCGTCAGGCCTGCCTCAGAGGAAGATGGTCATGTTTAAGAATGACAAAGGGCAAAAAGTCTAGTTTCAGAGCTCCTGCGTGGCAGCCTGACAGCATTAGAGACTGCCAGCAGAAACTCTGTGGTCTCCAGCTTAAAAGTTACCCCCTACCCCCATGCATGATGAATGCCCAAAGACAATGCCATCTATAGGATGCTGCCTGACTACGGAGCATGGTGACATTTTCTGCCTACTGCATTGTTTATTTTCCCTTTCTCATAATTAAATCTTTTTCTAATCCTATAAGGTAATAATATTTGCAAATGGAGAACACCTGGCTATCCAATATGATGAATTTTCCAGGCTTCTGGGGAAAGAATTGTTCAAGCCAAAAGAAATCTCACACACCCCCAGAAGTAACTCGAGCCCTTCATAATATGAATACATGGGTGCAGAGGTTAAATGTATATTTAAAGCAGAGAAACCATGAATATTGCGTCTCTGTGTGTGTGTGTGTGTGTGTGTGTGTGTACGTGTAATCATAGAATTCTAAGCTTGTAGGGTGTGCTTTATATCTATATCATATGTTATCCAGATACCAGTTGTATATTATAAACTGCATATGCAATACCATATGGACACCATAAAATATCACATGTGTTGTCAAGATAATTTTATATTTAGTGCATGATTAAAATGTCCTATATTATATACCTATCTTTTCTGTGTGTACATAGATTTGTCTAACAAATTGCCTTCATTACCAAATTCAGATATAAATCAAAGTTAAAGTTGCTTTACTTAAATTTAATAAAAAGCAATATGGAAACGTGAATACAGTTTGTTTTTTCTTCACTAGATTTTTCTGCCATGCAGCATTTAACACTGGTGCAGCTGTCAATACCCATTCATCTGCTATCGGGCAGCTTTTTCCTTTCACTCACTGTGACATTTTTAAAGTGGCAAAAAAAAAAAAAAGCTTAAAACAGCATATTTGTCACTTTTTTCTTTCTGGTGACCTTTTAAGCACTAGGGAAAATTACTCTGTATGTACTAAACCCTTTAATCATTACACATACATTTCACAATAGTCCTTTATATAAGGGTATCATTTAATTAAATTTAAGGAATTTACATTGTACGTGCTGCTGTTCATTTAATTATTCAAAAATTTAAACATAAGAAAACCTCATAGCTTTTAGCTATGGCAACCATGTAATGCAACTGTAATTTATATTACATTTTTATAAGTGGAATTTCAGAAATAACTTGTGCATACCCTCAGCTTCCAGCTTCTAAATTCTGATAAATAGCTACATGAAATATACTTATTCAGTAAATAAAAAATATCTGTTGCTAGTGAGGCAGGACAAGGAGGGTTTTGAGAGGGAAGATGTAAGATTGACTCTCAACTCTATTTTGGATCACTGTGTGACCTTGAGGGAGTTGCTGAATATCTCTGATTTGCACCCGGAATCTCATGTGCAAAATAAGATACTGATAGCCACCTCTCTCCAGCATAGTGCGATTGTGAGGAACAAATTAGCAAATATTTGTATATGTGCTCTGAAATCTCCAAAAAAATGAAGAGGAATATGATTTTTAGTTCAAAAACACAAATATTCTGTTTTCTAGAAATGGTGGAGAAATTAAAAATTCTTATAACATGCCAGAAAGAAATCAAATATTTAAAACAAACTAAAATAACAACATTAGCAACATATTATTTAGTTACTGTCCTTTCTAAGACTAGAAACAGAAATACTGCTGCACCTGCTATAGAATGGCTTTAAAAATTGCCAAAGGTAATAATTCCGGATTGCCTATTTAGTCTCAGTTTTAATTTCATTACTTTGATATAATTGGCCTATCTTTAAAAATTACCAGGTCTTTTTCCTCCTACCCTCTAAACTCTGTGGCCTGGCATAGTAGAAAGTGGATGAAGTTTACATCAGCAGCCCTAGAACAGATTGATCTCCTTTGCCATTTACAGGTTGGTCACCAAGAGTGACTTAGCTTCACAAAGCATCAGCTTTCTCATCTCTACAAAACAGAACATCATATCTACCACAGAAGGTTTTTTTGTGGGTCATAAATTGTGTACCAGCATATTGCTGGTAGACAATAACCTCTTGATGAATGGTATTTATTACTGCTGTTCTGGAAGAAATCTCTTGGCACACTTTACTACAAAACAACCCAGTGACCTTATGGATTCTGTTGTGCAGCAAGCATCCAGGCAGAGGTCAAGATGCAGGTGGCCCTCTTCTTCCAAGAAGTCCTCTTGGATCCCTCTCCTCATTTGTCTTTGACATGCTGGGAAAGCAAGGGCCTATCGTGTCCATAGGTAAAATGAAGTTACATTCCAAGCCCTCCCCTTGAGGCAAAGGATCCTGGTGTCTTTCTTTCCCCCACTTCCCAGTCTTCTCATATAGACAAATTAGGGGTGGGGAATGGGCTCAGGTTGTGCCTGGTGGTCATAGGCCTGTTCTAATAGAGTACACTAAAGCATCATAATAAAGATGACTAGACAGATCACTTGAAACCATTCAAGTCGCTGAGGTTTGGAATAGGAACTTGGATTGAGTCAGAAAGAATGAATGAAATTCTCCAAGCTGGCAGGAGGGAGGAGAAAGATTCCTCAAACAAAGACAATAGCATGCTCAAACCTGGACAAATGAAATGGCATGGGTGGTCTGGTCACTGTGGCTGATGCATGGCTCGAGGACAGATGAAGATCAACAGTGATTGTCATATGTGCCATTCTGAGAAGTCTGGGTTTCATCCTCTATTCAGCTAGGACCCAGTGATGTTTTCAGTGAGGAAATAACACTCCCTGACTTGTGTTTTAGGAAGATCACTTTAACATTTATATGGAGAATGGGCCGGGATGATAAAAGACTGTACAGTGAGGAATTGTACAACGAGGGTAGACTTTGGAATAGTCAAGCAAGAAAGAGTATGAGCCTGAACTAAGGTAGCATTGGTATAAACAGGAGAAGGGGAAATTAGGAAATGGAACCAACAGAACTCAAATGAATGACCCTGAGGAGTAAGGAGGAGAGAGAGGTTGAGGATTTCCTGAGTAGTTTGAGCAGATAGTAAACCAATTACATATAATAACATTATATGTATTTCAAAAGGAAAATATTCAAACACAATTATGTCCAAAGACGTAAGGAAGCAGTCACGTGCTTGCACTTATTTGTAATCAATGTTTGCATTTAAGAGACATTTTTAAATTTATATTTGACATTTTTAAACAAAGGGTAATTAATAACTATATTCCTATTACTTAAAATCACCTTGAATGTGTAACAGCTACCAATGCTGGGTCATCTTATTGGCAATGATATGCTTTTCCAAACTGTGGGATAACCCTGAAACATGATGTCATGCTCAATAATGTTCTCAACTAAGCGTCAGGTAGTTTCCCTTCAGTTTACATGGCAGCTGCATTCTTCTTTTTTTTTTTTTTTTTTTTTTGAGACAGAGTCTCGCTCTGTCGCCCAGGCTGGAGTGCATGGCTCACTGCAAGCTCCGCCTCCCGGGTTCACGCCATTCTCCTGCCTCAGCCTCTCCGAGTAGCTGGGACTACAGGCACCCGCCACCACGCCCGGCTAATTTTTTTGTATTTTTAGTAGAGACGGGGTTTCACCGTGGTCTCGATCTCCTGACCTCGTGATCTGCCCGCCTCGGCCTCCCAAAGTGCTGGGATTACAAGCGTGAGCCACCGCGCCCGGCCGGCAGCTGCATTCTTTAAAAATTTCATGTATGTTTAGGCGGTACAAGCTTACTTCATGTCCATAGGTAAAATAAAGTTACATTCCAAGCTTAGAAAATTGTAAGTGGCTTTTTTCACCTACAAGAATGGCTGGGGGGGAACATGTGAAGTTGTGCAGAACACAGGACATTTCTTTGTGTGAGACTGTCCTGTGCTGCACAAGATCCTTAGCATTCCTGCCTTCTCTCATGCTACTGTTAATAGCCAGGCCATTGTGAAACCTAAAATCACTGGGATGATTAAACATCTTCCCAGTGAATTTCCAAAACATTCTTAGGGAATGGTATCACACTGACCCCACTGAAAACTAGAGTGCTTGGGGAAAGTTCCAGAGAAAACACCACAGTTTCCTCTTTTCTTAGCAGCTGGGGAGACCATTTTAGCTCCAGAAAAAAAAAAAAATCAACTCTTTAAAAAGAACTTTGAGAAATCTTTGGTGTGACTCAAACTGTACAAGACACACTGATGGCCAATCAAAAAGGATGAGAAGGAAGAAGACAGTATCACATCCATGCTTTCATTTTTAAAGTTTCATTTCTATCTCTGAGAGCTTGTGTTACCTTAGGCAATTCATGAACTGTAACAGGCATTTCTTCATACCCTGAGTGTCCAGGGTAGAGCTGGGAGCAAGATATAGAGAATGGCTCTATCCTTTACTTAATGGGTGGGCCTCGCCCGCTGGTTTGTTGGATCCAGTATTGCTCTGCAGCCAGCTTTCACCAGCTTTTGAGAGCCAACCTAAATCTTCAGGAATTTTGTGAGCCAACTGACAATATGTTGGAAGCTTAAAATTGGCCATAGCGATAATATTTAAACCATGGAGATTGGCAAACACTAAAAATCAGGGCTCTCCCCACTCCCCAGAGCCAGTGGTTAAACATTTACCAGTATACCGCTGGTTG
The DNA here is from genome assembly GCF_009828535.3 of Hylobates moloch. NCBI lineage: Eukaryota > Metazoa > Chordata > Mammalia > Primates > Hylobatidae > Hylobates > Hylobates moloch. Next base: position 21,293,095 of record NW_026652283.1, on the reverse strand, counting down.
AAGCGCTCCCCCATCCTGTAAGAAAGGGAGAGGTCATCACCGGGGAGGCATTTTACAAATGCCCATAATCCTCTATGTTCGGTCGGCCTCACAGGCTGCTCATTATACCCTCATGCTTGGTAATAATGCTACAGTAATGTTGTTACTTAGGGACATGCCGATGCTATTTTTCTGAAGCACCCATGCAAGCGTCTCATGGGTGGGCAGTCCCTGTGCTGGGCACTGACAGACAGCCAAAATGGCTCACCCTAAATAGACACCTCTGGAAAATCCTAACATCCCCATCTGTGAAGGAATGCATTTCAGTCCTCCCCTCCTAATCTTCTTACGGTAGCTAAGTTTTACTCAAAGCTTCAGCTTAGACATAAACACTAATTCACTCTTCAATCAATCTGCCACTATGGCAAGACCAAGCTTGGGGAAAAGCCACAGTAGCCTCAAAAGCAACTTGAAACTGACAAATCCCTTAGCTTCAGGTTCTGGGCCAAAAAGAGTTAAGAGTTTGTCAGCTTCAAGTCACTGGAGGCTTTAGAAGTTAGTCAAATCTGCCGACTCAACACATTTTGCTTTAAATAGGAAAGATGCCAACTGAAGCTGAATGGTAAAAGATTTCCAGGGAGTGGTAAAACTAAGGAGAAGGCAGGAGAAAAGAACATGTAGTGATAGTAATAATTCCTTTTTCAAACAATGTGACAGTACTTTTACCAGATATTTCTTCTCCCTTTTCCATTACGTCCTCTGCGTTAAGTATTATTTTGGCCATTTTAACAAGTGGTAAAATTAGAATGGTCAGATACATTTCCCCATGCATTTCGGGAAATTAGAACTAAAATCCTGGTCTTCTGATATCTTCCTCTCAATCATTCTTACTCTAGATACGTGTTTCCCATTTGCTAACAGGAAGATAACATAACTAAAACATCCCTTGAGCCACATCCATACTTAGGCTTTTATGCACATGAATTTGTTTAAAAAAAATAGTTGAAAATAGTCAGATATCGATTTAGTTCATGTGAATTCTAGCATTAAAAATATATATATATAATCTGTGATAACTTCATATGCCATTATCTTCTTATATATTTTCTCTTTTTCCAGCTTTACTGTGGTATAATAAAATAGGCATACTATAAACACAGTAAGTATACAATCTGATGTTTTGATATATGTATAAACCCATAAAATAATTACCACACTTCAGAGAGTCAATAGAGTCATCCCTCAGTATCATTGGGGGATTGGTTCCAGAATCTCCCTCAGGTACCAAAGTCCTCAAATGCTCCATTCCCTTATATAAAATGCTGTAGTATTTGCGTATAACCTATGCACATCCTCCCATATACTTTAAATCATCTCTAGATTACTCATAATACCTAATACAATGTAAATACTACATAAATAATTGTTGTGCTATGTTGTTTGGGGAATAATGACAAAAAAAGGTCTGTACATGTTAAGTATGGACACAAATTTTTTCCAAATATTTTTAGTCCACAGTTGGTTGAATTCACTGATGCAGAATTCATGGATGTGGAGGGGCACGGATGTGGTATGTTCCACATATCCAAAATTCCTCACGCCCTTTGTAATTCCTCTCGTCTACCCCTTACCACACATTCACCCCAGGAAACAACTGATCTACCTTCTGTCAATGAAATAAATTTTCATTTTTAATGTTTTATAAGCATAGACTCATACAATATGTACTCTATGTCTGACCTCTTTCATTCAGCATAATAATCTCAAGATATCGCCATGTTGTTGTATTACCAGTAGTTCCTCCCAGTGTGTTGCTGAGTAGCATCTCATTATACGAATATGACACAATTTGCTTATTCATTCACTTATTGATGGGCTTTTGATTTTTTCCAGTCTGATGCTATTATAAATAAAGCTACTGTGAACAATCAGGCCAAAGGGTATCTATTGACATATGATTTTAATACCTCAGAGTGGAATGGCTAGTAGGTCTTACGAGAAGGTATGTTTACCTTTTTAAGAAACTGCCAAACATTTCCAAGCTGGCTATGCCAATTTACATTCCCAACACCATAGTATGAGAATTCCTATTCCTTCACATTCTGGTCAACCCTTGGTATATCAGTCTAACTTTAGCAGTGCTAACAAGTGTGTAGTGGTATCTCATTATGGTTTTAATTTGTATTTCCCTAATGAATAATGATATTAAGCACCTGTTCATGTGCTTGTTTCAAATCCACATATCTTCTTTGGTTAAGTCTATCTGCTGCCCATTTTTGGTTGTGTTATTTTTATATTATTGACTTTTGAGAGTTCTATGTATATAATGGATACATGTTCTCTAGCAGATACATTCTTTGCGAGTGTTTTCTTTCAGTCTCTGGCTTGTCTTTGCTTTCTCTTAATATCCTTTGGCAAGCAGAAGTTTTTAATTTTGATGAGATCTAATTTATCCGTCTTTTTGTTTTATAGACCAAACCTTTGGTGTTGTATCTAAGAACTCTTTGCCTAACCAAGGTCACAAAGATTTTACTTATGTTTTCTTTTACAAGTTTTAGGGTTTTAGGCTTTACATTTAGGTTTATGATTCAATTTGGGATTCTGAGTTAATTTTTATATATAGTTCAAGGTTTGGATTGATGTTTGTTTGGTTTCTTTTGCATGTAGATGTCCAATTGTTCCAGCACCATTTGTTGAAAAGACTATCCTTTCCCCCACTGAATTGTCTCTGCACCTTTGTGAAAAATCAGTTGTCCATGTATATGTGGGTCTATTTCTGTACTGCGTTCTGTTTCATTGACCTATTTGTCTATCCTTATGTCTTTACCACTGTCTTAGTTAGCTCAGGCTGCCATAACAAAACACCATAGACTGTGTGGCTTAAACAAGAGAAAGTTATTTTCTTACATTTCTGGAGGCCAGAAGCCTGAGACAAGGATGCCAGCATGGTCAGTTTCTGGTGAAGTCTCTTTTCCTGAGTTGGAAAAGCTTCTCATGATATTCTCACATGGCAGAGAGAGAAAGAACAAGCTCTCTGGTGCCTCTTCTTATAAGGGCACTAATCTCATCATAGGACCCCACTCTTTGGGCCTCAACATGTAAATGGAGGTGTGGGGGTGGGGACACCAACACTCAGTCCATAAAACCATATACTATTCATGCCCTGAGAGTCTGAGGGTAGGGTAAGAAGGAAAGATGTAGTAATAGTGACAATTTCTACTTCAATCCAACAGTGCTTTTACTACATATTCCATCTCCATAACTGAGTACTTTATAATAAATCTCGACATCAGGTGAAATCGAGATTTATTATAGCCTTCCAATTTTCTTCATGTTGACTATTCTAGGGTCCTTTGCCTTTCCACGTGAATTTTAGAATCAGCTTGTCAATTTTGACCCAAAAAGAAACCTGCTAAGCTTTTATTGGGTTTGTATTAAATCTTTAGATCAATTTAAAGAGAATGACAATTGAATTGTATTTCTATATGTGTAAGAAACATTCAAAAATTTAAAATACCACGTATAACACCAAAACTATGAAATACTTAAAAATAAATCTGATAAAAGATGTGAAAGACGCGTACCCGAAAACCACAAAACATTGCTGGGAGAATTACAGAAAACCCGAGTAACTGGAGAGCTATGTCTTGTTCACAGGTCAGAAGACTCAATATTGGAATGATTCCTTCTTCCCTTTAATAATGGAAGCTGCTGCATTTTTATTTTTCTTGGAGATAAGTGAGGCCATTTGACTCCAATCTGCCTAAAAGAATCTCAGCAAAAAAGTGTGCATTATCTCCAGGTCATATCTTTTTCTCTGTTTTTCTTTTCCCATGGGCTGGTCCAGATGAGGACAGCACCATAGGGTAGTGCATTATCAAGTGTACTTCCCTGACCGGCAGCAACAGCTTCCCCCGAAAACTTGAGAATGCAAATTCTCAAGCCCCACCCCTGAACTGTTCAATCAGGAACTCTGGAGTTGGGGCCTAGCACTCTGTTTCAAAAGAAAAACCCTCCAGGTGATCCAGGCACAGACTGCAAAGTATCAGCTGGAATACGGTTAGCTGAATATGTTTTTGGAGCAGTCACCTACTCTCCCAGGACTGTCTCCACCCTCTTATGTGATGGAGAAATAAACTTGTCTTGCTTGAGACTTTGTAATTTTTGTCACCTCATCTGTCTCTAACTACACCTCCATTGTGCCTCTATGTAATACTATCCTGACCTTGTATAGACAAGTTTCTTTCGGGACATATGGTTTATCTCAAAGATAGTATCAAGATTACCACTACATGTCAAGGTTTGTATTTGCCTATACTGAGGGATACATCATAATAATTGGTAGTACCTTTCCTATATAACTTGTGATGTTTTGATAAGTTGGATAAACAATAAAGCGACATAATGTGCTATATTCAAAGAGATAATTTTATAAATTGTCATATATGTTAGTCTTAAAGATTATGAGACTTACATATTTTCCCTTTTTGCATAATTTTCTTTTTCTCTAATTTTGAGGAGAAAATATGGGATTTTTTTTCCTCTCCAAACTATTTACTTTTTCCAATCTGCTCCCATCACGTAGGTACTTTAGTTGTCTATAGCAGCCAGAATTACCCTGAAGACTTGTTCAAGGGAACTAAAAAGGTATGAACAGCCCTAGTGCTGAAAGTAAGAAAAATAATGTCTTAAATAATATTCACAGTTGACTGTTCTTACAGCAAGAAAAAGAGAAAGAATTATGACCTGGAAAAAAATCAGTTATTTTATATATAAAATTATATATAACATAAAATATATATTATTCTATACTTCTTATATAATCTGATCTATATAGCTCAAAATGCATACATGTTTGTGTGTATTTTACACACATATATAGTAAAAGTACAGTGCAATAACTCGGTGGAAATTTTTCAATGGTTCATCATGAAACACTTCTTATAGTGTTTCAATAAGCCTGTCAAAGTTGACTTGAGTACTTCCTGGTGATAGGAAAATTCAAGTGTTCACAGCTCATTCAATATTCTACTTATTTGCTAAGCACCTCCTATCAGACAGCCTCTTCAATTTTTAAACAATCATAATTGTTTAAAACTTCTAACTCACATTAACACGAAATCCTCCTGTAAGTAGCTCCAACAGAGCTCCCTGCAGAAACGCACTGTGCTAAGAGCTAGGGATAGAGACACAGCTGCCTTCAGGGAACTCACAGTGTCCTGGAGGTAGGGACAGAGGGTCTGATGACAATTAATAAATGCCAATGTACAGAATGTTTTCAGAAACTGGAGGAGGATGCCCTAAAAGATGAATAGGAATCAAAAGAGAAACAACATTCCAGGTACCAGGAAGAGTATGGATACAAGCACAGAAGCATAGAAGAGCAGGACATTTAGGAAACCTCTAGTAGCTCTGTATGTCCAAAATTAAAGTTGTGGAATAGATGCTAAGACGGGCAAAAATCTATAAGATGCATATTAAGAAGAGACTTGTACATCACAATGGGGAATCAGTAGAAAATATTATGTGAGCAAGTGACATGATTCGCTTTCTGGTTTGAAAAATTATTCTGAGCGAAGTAAAGAGAATGAATCAGAGAAAAGAGAAAACATAAGAAAGAACAAGAGGATACTTGTAAACAGTGTATTAGTTTCTTCCCCACTCTTCCTCCTGCCCTCTCTCCGTTCCCTCCTCCCACAAGAGAAAATATCTCTAGGCTAAGGTAGCAGAAGTAAGGATGTGGATGAATCAACAGATCCAGGAGATATGAAATAAGATTCTCATCAGTATCTAGTTATCAACTCAGCATGGGGAGTAAAGGAGAAGGTTGTAGTTCTGTCCCCTGGAGCATCGCAAAAGTCTTTCCTATGACATCCCTTCAGTCATTTAAGAATAATTATCACCTTCTTTCCTTCACCCCTCAAACAAACCAATTCTTGTCCTTCAACCTGGGTACAATAAAATGCCATTCCCCAGTCCCCTTATCTCCCAGTGTTTAAGTGGGTACAGAAGGTGCGTTATCTAAAAGTTCTCAGCAACCTACTCAAAACTCACGAAGTAGATAAATGTATGTCTCTCTAGCCTATAAGAATTCACACCAGCCAAAAGATCTCCCTCACTGTTCAGTTGTCAAAAAAATATATTAATGCTTCTAAATCAAGAACAAAAATAAAGTCACTCAAAAATAAAGTTTAACATTTCATATTTTTGGCACTTAAAATATTCTTCTATTTGTGCTTTCCTAACATGAGCATATGACTTGCAAAGCAAAGTAGCCATAAATCAGGCTACTCTAACACCCTCTTCACAGACATTTGTCAGGAAAAATAATTAGTATACTGGCTAAGAGAACACTAATAAAGCAGTGCATTGCATTTCATTTGGTCCTTATTCAACAACTGCAAAGAGTTCCAAAGAAAAAGACAAAGAAAATGAGAATTATTATTATCCTACACCCAGCTTTCCTGATGGAGCATATTTCTTGATGCTGGCAAAACTCCTGGACCTAATCTTTATTTTTTAACCTATTGATCCTTTTCCATTAGTGACAGACTTGTTCTGCTACAAGGGATGGGTTTCCAAATTGGCCTGAGGGAGGCATGTGGGTTAGAAACAATATTGTCATTGGCCTAGTTTTGGCAGGATTGGTGGAAAGTCAGACAACTGTTATGTTTTGGAGTTGCGGGCTAATAGTGCCCTCTGTTTTCCATTTTTGCTCCCATCCACAGAATTACCAGATGGCCAAAAAGCCATTAGAACAGAAGTAATGTTCCAATACAGTGGAAAAAGACCAATCCAGTAAACACTCTAACATCCATCCAGTGACTTAAAATAGCAATCTAAATGTTCTAAACATGAAGGGAAAAAAATAGAAAACATAGCAAAAACTCTTTAAGCCTGACTCCTTTCACCTGAATACATGGTCTTTTCAGAGCCATAAATTTACCGCAGATTCCAGCACCCTCAAAATGTCCCACCCATCTTCCCAAATGCCCAACTTGTAGCTCAGTTGGCCACAAATGTTCAAAAGATTTAGAAGACATTTCCTAAACTTCCCAGAGATTCTCCGTCAGTGGATCCAGGGTGCAGCATCGTAATCTCTAATTCTTTTTAAATACAAAATATGCTTATAAAGATGGTTCCCATTCATCTTGATAGACGGTGCTTTTAATGCTGCTTCCTCCTGAAGGAACATTGTTCTGTAAGGCTTGCTTTTTCTCCTGTAGGCTGGCAGAGAACAGTGGAGCCACCAACACATAAAACTACTGTTTGTGCCTGGCTAAAGACCGTGGTGATTTTACAGCATCCTGGGCATTTCATATCCATGAAGTGCCTGGGGCTCTGCATCAGGCACTCCTGTGTTTCCTCTTCTGGAGAGGGATAAAAGGGATCTTTTGTGAGAGGCATGTTCTCATGGATAGGTAGTCACCACTAGAAAGGGAAATATGTCATTTAAAAAAAATCTTTCCAAGTGATTCTGATGGTCACATTGGGGAACTATTTAAAGGGATCTTTAATGGTCTACCCGTAGGAGAAATTTTCAAATGAGGTGCTGGTGCTAGAAATGGAAGTTATCGGTTGGGTAACTTTTCAATTTTCATACATCCTCTGCTCCTACCTCCAAGTTTCTTCCATGCTTCCTACTGGAGAGGGAATATAGTACACGGGGTGAGTAGGAATTGAAAACCACTGCCTTTGGAATGGACAATCAGGGAACTGCCTGGAGAGAAATGAAGCAAAACAAAACAAAACGCTCTTGCTCTGATAGTGTGAACTCGTTGGGTGCAAATATAAAACAACTGTTATCACCACCCACCTCAACCCTGGTTCATTCTATGGGGCAAGTTCTTTCTCTGCTCCTGGAAGAAATTCTGAGAAGCTGAAACTGGTTTTTCCTGGCATTTTCAGATAATAAAATCATTTTGCCTGAAAGAGTCTCATGTTACAATTAAAAGTCAAGTCACAAACCATGGAGTTTAAAGTTAAAATTTCTCTCCTCTCCGACTGGGGATCTGCTCCCCCAGTTTGGGCCTACACATTCAACCTCTTCTTAGTTTCCCCTCCTGCTCCTCCACCTCCTCTCCCTCACTCAAAAAGCGTCCTGTCCCCCATGCAAGATTGAAGGTGGGACTACGGGGTGGGGTAGGAAAGGAAAAGAGGTAAGATTACAGAGAGAAAGGTCTTACCTGACCAATATTGATGCAACCTGACCCTCCTTCCCCCTGGCTGGCTAATTCTTGCTCATGAGATGCATTAAGGGTTCTTTGAAGAGCTCCTGTGATCGCTGGAGACGTCTCACCTACAGAACTAGGTGGATTCATTTCCTCTAGCTGGTGATTCACAATTCCCTGATCACCTGACTTTCACTGTACACCTTCAGCCTTTTCTATTGAGGTCTCCTTGCCTTCCCTCTACCAGGTATATGGGCAGGGCTTAAGGCAGTTCAAGGGTAGCTTTCTCTCTCACTTGCTGCCCACATCTGATCCATGAAAAAGACTCATGTGTCATTCCCTGTCACACCAACAAAGCAGGAAGCTTTGGCCAGAGCATCTTGCTTTTAGGTTCTTTAACCATGTGTCAGATACCAGTCCACTGTATCCCCCAAATGGCAGGGAATCCTCAATTTATCCCTGTGAAGCCTATTTTACTTGACTTTAGGTGAGGAGGAAGCCCCTTCCTCTTACTCCATAGCCATGAAGGCAGGGTATCAGCAGCATACTAAAAACTCTCTCTAAATTTTTTTCTTTAATCTCCAACCAATATATTTTGATCTCTTCCATTTCTCTCACAGATTGAAGGTAGGTGATCTGCAAAATCAGTTTATAGCACCATCTTCTCAAAATGTTACATGGTGCAACTATTGTCTTGAGGTCTTAGATGAAACAGGGATTTGGAGTGTCCCATTTTACATTTTGATAGCTAAAGCCCTAGTCCTTTGGACTGTCACACCAAGACGGTCAATGGATTTCCATTAGAGGATCTGAACATGCCCTGTATTCCAGTTGGCTCTTTGACATTCAAAGTCTGGGCAGACTGGCAGGCCCCATTTGCCAAGGAGCAATTACTTCTGTAGTAATTAGGTCTGAAATCATGTTGACTGTTTGAATCAAAAGCAGTTTTCTGCACAAGATAACATTCAACCAGTGCAGACACGGAAGAGTAAATAAACAACCCATGTTTCTTCAACCAGGCACAGCACTGAATTTTACAGCAGTTAAAGATTCTAAGGGTATTAAAGACTACAAGAATGTAATCATACAAATACCAAAGAGATTTGTTAATTAAAGCCAAAATCTGGAAGTATAAGCTGAAGTTATTATTGTTTATATTATAATAGAAAAGAAAAGGAGGGACAAAGAAGGAAAAATAGAAGAAATCTTAAATGGTAAACTGAAAAACAAAATCATAAAAATGTAAATATATCGAGGATTCTAAAAATCAACTAGTTTAATACATTCATCTTACATAAAATAATAACAATAGTAACAAAGAACCCTACTGCGCATTTGCTATGTTTTAAGCACTTTATAATAATGTTATCTCATTTAATCATCATATATGAAAGGCTGTGGTAGATTAGATTATTGCTCTCGGGTCTTCACTCACTCCCTTTTTCTGCCATGTAACTTTCTGACGCACTGTAGTGGGCAGAGTACATTTCTCCACCCCATTGATGTTGGGCTTGACCACGTGACTAGCATTGATCAATGGGATGTTAACACATGTCACACAAATACAAGAGTAAAGTCTTTTTTCTAATTTTGTAAATTGTGTCATTTGACTTGTCATCTTGCATTCCTGAGATTGGTGCTGGACAAGGACAATGAAGGCTCAGCAATGGCATCCCGAAGCAGATCTGCCCGCAGACACTTGCAGGCCCAGGAACCAAGAAAATTAATGCTTGTGGTAAGCCACTGAGTTCTGGACAGTTTGGTATACGGCATTATTTTAGCAATGGCTAATACGAAGGTCTAGACAAAGAGAAAGAATGTCTGCTTATCACAAAGGCTGAAATAAATTTAAAAATCCTCATATTCCCAGTTTTCTTTCATACTGCTTATTTGTCTCAGTTTAGATACCTTAGCTCTAACCTGTGCTCACTGCTGGAAGTTAAGGATTTTATTTGAAAAAGAGTTCTAAGAGTAACTCACAGAAGCTCTGAATTACTAAAAGAGCTAAAAGTTTACACACACTCACAAACACAAACACACACACACACGAACCTTTTTGTGGGTGCTTGCTTCATCTGAGATGTAAAGACAAACAAATGGACATCTATAATAGGTCAGCTTCGGGATGAACAATGTTAAGCTGACAAGGGATTTTTATGCAAAATGTACTATCAACTCCCAGGACTAGAAGCATATGAAAACCTAGGCATTGGCCAGCTGCGGTGGCTCACGCCTGTAATCCCAGCACTTTGGGAGGCCAAGGTGGGCGGATCACGAGGTCAGGAAATCAAGACCATCCTGGCTAACAAGGTGGAACCCCGTCTCTACTAAAAATATAAAAAATTAGCCGGGCGTGGTGGCGGGCGCCTGTAGTCCCAGCTCCTCGGGAAGCTGAGTCAGGAGAATGGCGTGAACCCAGGAGGCGGAGCTTGCAGTGAGCGGAGACCGCGCCACTGCACTCCAGCCTGGGCAACAGAGTGAGACTCTGTCTAAAAAAAAAAAAAAAAACCTAGGTGTCAATCAATGGGTGTTTATTGAGTGCTTATACAATATTAGGCTTAGAGAAAGGTGGCACTTGGGAGTGGGGGTTTGAGGAGTGGCTAAAAATAAAAATATGACACAGACCTTCCCCTGAGAAATTTTATTCTCATTCTAACAGAAACTCATAGTTTCAAACTCCAAACCACTCAGATCTGCATGGGAACTCATAATCTGTTTCAAAAATAAACGTCAAATTTGCTAACAAACAAAAACATCTACCCCCCCCACAAAAATAAATTCTACGGCAAACATTTACTCAATGCTAAAAAAGTAAAAGCATTAACTTTAAAATTAGAACTAAGACAAAAATTCCTGCTATCGCTATTTATGTTCACTTTATACAAGATATCAGAGCCAGTAAAAAAAGCAAAGAAAAAAAGAAGTCAAAAGTGTGATAACAGGGCTGGGCGCAGTGGCTCACATCTGTAATCCCAACACTTTGGGAGGCCGAGGCAAGCGGATCTTCTGAGGTCAGGAGTTAGAGACCAGCCTGACCAACATGGTGAAACCCCGTCTCTACTAAAAATACAAAATTAGCCAGGTGTAGTGGCGCATGCCTGTAATCCCAGCTACTCAGGAGGCTGAGGCAGGTAAATCTCTTGAACCCGGGAGGTGGAGGATGCAGTGAGCCAAGATCACGCCATTGCACTCCGGCCTGGGCAACAGAGTGAAATTCAGTCTCAAAAAAAAAAAAAAAAAAAAAAAAAAAGTATGATAACTGGAAAAGAAAAACCAACAACTACTATTATTTACAGACTATATGGCTATATATATATAGAAATCTAGAAAGAATATATAATGTTGGAACCATAAAAAATTTTAAATAGCCTGGTTTAAGATTACTGGTGTGAAGATCAATATTAAAAAGCCAACTGCATTTTTTTTTTTATTTTTTTAAGTTTTTAAAAAAACTTTTATTTTAGGTTCAGGGCTACATGAGCAGGTTTCTTGTATAGCTAAACTTGTGTCATGGGGGTTTGGTGTACCGATTATTTTATTACCCAGGTAAGAAGTACAATTATAGTTTTATATACCAGAAACAGACCTTTAGAATGTATAAATTTTAGGGCCAGGTGTGGTGACTTATGTGTGCAATCCCAGCACTCTAGGAGGCCAAGACAGGCAGATCAGTTGAGGCCAGGCGTTCAAGACCAGCCTGGCCAACATGGTGAAACACTGTCTCTACTAAAAATATAAAAATTAGATAGGTGCACTGGCATACTCCTGTAGTCCCAGCTACTCAGGAGACTGAGGCATGATAATTGCTTGAGCCTGGGAGGTGGAGCTTGAAGGGAGCTGAGGTCACGCCACTGTACTCCAGCCCAGATAATAGACTATGACTCCATCTCAAAAATATATGTAAATAACTTTTTAAAATACCACTTAAAATCCAACAATAAAAGAAAGTTGTGTGAATAAACTTAACAAAAGCTTTCCAAGATTTCTATGAAGAAAAACATAATACCTTACTGGAAGGTATGAAAGATAACTTACATAAATTAGAGACATACCATGTTCATGAATTACATGAATGGGTATGTATTATAGCAATGTCAATTACCCCTAATTATTCTATACATTCAATTTAATTTCAGTCACAGTCCAATAAGGTTTTTAAGGGACATTAAAAGCTAATTTTAAAAAATCTCATGTAGAATTAATGGACAGACAGAAAGACGGTTATGTGACAAGGAAAAATAATAAAATGTTAATTATAGAATCTAGGTGGTGGGTTCATGAGTGTTTGTTTACTGTAAAATCCTTTTAACTCTACTTTTGGACTTTTAACAACAAAATGTTTTGGTGGGGGGGAAATCATTTGGAAAAGCCAATAGCTAAGAAAAGCCCAGATGCTCCTAAAAAGGAAGAACAAAGTGCTTTACCACATGGGAAAACTCTGAATGAAAGTTATTAAGACAGTGTGGTATTAGTGTGAGAACAGACAACTGAATCAACAGAATACGATACAGACCAGGCATCTATAAAAACCTACTTTATATCAGATCCGACATTAGAGATCACTGGAAAAAGGATAGACTATTCAGTAAATGGTGTGAGGAAAATTGGTTATCCATATGGAAAAGAAAACATTGAAGACAAAACTTTAAAACTTTTAAGAAAAAGGTAAGAGAATGTCTTTTAAATATCTTTATAAAATAGAAAGTTTTTAATAGCAAAAAGGTATAACTCAAAGAAAAAGACTGATCAATTTTATTACATTAAAATTTAAAACGGCTATTCAACAAAAGATGGCATCAAGAGAATCAAAGATTATCCCACAATCTGGAAAGAGTTATTTTCAACTCGTATAACTGAAAACAGATTAATATCCATATTTTATAAAGTACTCTTATAAATCCTTGAGAAAAAGACAAACAACCCTACAGCAAAAAATGGGCAAGTGCAGAAGGATAAAAGGATGAAAAATCTAAAAAGCTTATCCAGGAGGAAAGAAATACACAAACTCCTTTAGGAAAATTAACATTTTTAGTGGCCCTCAACCTAAAAGGAATCAAGCTAAAACAAAAGTGGCACGTGCTTATGATATACTGTGGTAAATTTGCAAATCTCCAATAAATTATAATCTAGAAGCTTACAAACCACACACGACTTCATGAAGACTTATTTATTACTCTACCAAAAAAAAGTATGAATTATGGCTAAGTATGCCTTTCTGTCCTCGGAAAGACAGGAAGGGAGACAAAATCCTAACCGAATGTTTTTTTCTCCCTCCTCTCCTTTCTTCTTTCCTTCCTTCCTTTCTTCCTTCCTCCCTCTGCTCCTTCCTTTTCCTTTCATTTTCTTTCTCTCCTCCTTCTATCCTTTCTCTCTGTCCTTCTGTACTAGTTTTCTAATATTACGTAACAAATTACAAAAAACTTATCTGGGTGCAGTGGTGCACATCTTTACTCCCAGCTACTCAGAAGGCTGATGTGGGAGGATCGTTAGAGCCCAGGAGTTTGAGGCCAGCCTGGACAACATAGAAAGACCCCATCCCTGAGGCCGGGCGTGGTGGCTCACGCTTGTAATCCCAGCACTTTGGGAGGCCGAGGCGGGCGGATCACGAGGTCAGGAGATCGAGACCACGGTGAAACCCCGTCTCTACTAAAAATACAAAAAATTAGCCGGGCGTGGTGGCGGGCGCCTGTAGTCCCAGCTACTCGGAGAGGCTGAGGCAGGAGAATGGCGTGAACCCGGGAGGCGGAGCTTGCAGTGAGCCGAGATTGCGCCACTGCACTCCAGCCTGGGCGACCGAGCGAGACTCCGTCTCAAAAAAAAAAAAAAAAAAAAAAAGACAGACCCCATCCCTAAAAACACAACAACAACAAAAACTCTTAACAATACAAAACCAAATTAGTATTTCCCAATGTCCGTGAGTCAGGAGGCCAGTAACAGATTAACTGGGTCCTCTGTTCAGGGTCTCACCAAGCTGAAAGTAAGCTGTCAGCCAGTGCTCTGATGTCATCTGTGACCCAGAGTTCCCTTCCCAACTTATTCAGATTGTTGTCAGAATTTAGTTTCTTTCATCAATAGGACTAAGGGTCCAATATGCTTGTTTGGTGTTGGCTAGGAGTAACTCTCAGCTCCTAGAGACTGCCCTCAGGTCCTAACCCTCCTACAAGATGCAGCTTACTTCCTCAAAGACAGCAGGAGAATCTCTCTCATGCTTCAGATCTCTCTAACTTCATTTAAGAGCTCACCTGATTAGGTCAGGCCCTCCTAGGATATCCCTTTTGATTAACACACATTCCACTGACTAGAGACCTTAATTAAGCCAGAAACCGCAACTTACTTAAAATGCCTGCAGCATAAAGTGACAGGTGGCCATGAGTAGGAGAAAGCTAGAGAAATAAAGGCTGAATCACAGAGGACTTTACAAACCACATATGGAATGTGACCTTCATCCCAGCAACAGTTAGAAACCAATGAGGGGCCTGAAGGTTTTTAAGAACAAAAATGTCAGAATGAAATGGTCAGATCTGCACTTTAGAAAGACGGCTCTAGGGGGCAGTAAGAAGGAGAAAGAGGGAGGTTCCACTTGAACACGTATTTGTGGGATGGAAGGGGAGCGTGCGACAAAAATAACTCCAGAAGCTGCCCTCAAGATACTATGCCATGCACTTAGAAATTCTTTAATTTGAAAAACAATTGCTGGGCATCTATTCTATACCCAGAGACAAAGCTTATAACCAGAAAAATAGTCATATACCTGTCTTCTTCTAACATGCCACAAAAGTACATGCATGGTTTTTGAAAAAGCAGTTGAGAGAGGGCAAAGGTCAAAATGCAGAAGGGAATAAAATTTAGGGGAGAAGGTTAGCACACCAAAATGTATACTGTATCTTCACTTATGGTTTCCACTTAGGATAAAATATTCTTAAATTTTTTTGAAGTCAAAGGGGTACAAGAGACTTGGTCAGTTACAAAGACACCGGGTCCACAGGATAGAATTGTTTAGGGGAAGAACCAACATTCCAGAGAGACTCTGAGCAAAACTTTTCACATGGATCATCTGCATTATTTTAAGTAGTAAACTAAGAACCAGAAGAGGTCAAAATGAGGGAGTGAACCGTGCGCAGCAGGGTTTGCAGAAAAAGGTCTCCTGATGAAGGGAAGACAGACTATAGCTCTGCAGAGAGGAGGGGCAAATCCTAGTAATGAATTTGTCTCTATACATGGCGTTCGATTCTTTCTCATTTGATTTGTCAAAGGGCTTAGGGGTTATCTTGTGACTGGAGAGCCCCGCTTGAATAATAAATTGCTAACTTCATCTCTTGACTGACTTGTAAATCTTGAATCTTTTCAGGGATTAACTACTTGCTAAATTCATTTATCAAAATTAAAACTAGGTTTTCAGAATGCTGCCCTCCAAATCCCAAGAAACTAGGAAAGATTAACCTTTTGCAGAGCCTTCCAGGCTGCGCACCAGTGGGTGACATCAACACAAGTGATTAATAGTAGGTATCTAAGGTCTGGGGGAGATGCTGACAGATATTCTCCCCACATGATGGCATAAGTCAGCTACTAATCAACCTAAGAAAACATACACGCTGATACTCTTCATACTAATGAAGCATTTCCAATTAATATTTAGAACATCCATAGGAATTCTGTTTTGCACTAGAACCAGAGGTTTTAACAAGTGTATCAGACCTCCTGAATGTTGTGAAACAGAATTCATTAACTCAGCCATTTTTAGTCATTCTAGAAGCATCAGGAGCAGCGGCAGAATTAAACCACAAATCCAGAATTGTAGCTATTCCGTGACGCTGTTTTGAAAACAGAGCTTTCGCTAACATTTTTTATATCAGGGATCCTTGCACCATTTGAGCCATATACAACCTATGTGCTCGTCATAAAGAAGCGCATCCCTCTCTGTTGTCTTTCTCCCTTGTCTATTTACAGCCTGTGGTGTCATCTTGAGGCCTTAGAAGCATTTCATCCAAATATCCACATTCACACAAAATGTTCCCACACCTTCCCAGTACAATCCTTGACATTTTCTCTTCCCTCCCTGAGTGGCACATGCTGTGAACCTGCTCCTTCTTGCATCTGAAATGGCAGCTGGGCTAGTTAATTGTCCCCTCAGAGTCTCTACCTCCATTATTCCTCTAAAACAAACTCTTTGCCCCAATTCATAACAGCCATGATGATGCCCTAAAGAAACTGACACTGAGACTTTGCCTCCCACTAAAGGGTACAGGTTAGACCCAGATGGAGGTATAAAATGGCATGAGGGCCAGGCATGGTGACTCACGCCTGTAATCCGAGAACTTCGGGAGGCTGAGGCGGGCAGAGCACCTGAGGTCAGGAGTTCAAGACCAACCTGGCTAACATGGTGGTCTCTACTAAAAATACAAAAATTAGCTGGGCATGGTGGTGCCTGTCTGTAATCCCAGCTACTTGGGAGGCTGAGGCAGGAGAATCGCTTGAACCCAGAAGGTGGAGGTTGCAGTGAGCTGAGATTGTGCCACTGCATTCCAGCCTGGGTGACAAGAGGGAAACTCCGTCTCAAAAACTAAAAAGTAAAATAAAATAAAAATAAAATGGCATGGGCCATTTTATTTAATACAATATCAAAGTATTCCCAGATTCCCTTAACTGTACTTCATGGAATTACTCCCTCTGAATTTTCTAAACCAGTGGTGAGCAATCTTTTCTTTTTCCCTTGGGGATACTAGCTTACAGGATAATCATTTAACAGGGGATCACAAGAATACAGGTCATACTAATTCTATTCGTTTTATAAGCATCTGGTAAAGCCAGGATTACTGAGCATTTATGGCTACCATGCACTGTGTGAAGCAATTTATATACATTATTTCTACCAGTCTTTACAACAATTCTTGGAGATATGTTCAATTACCAACATCCATTTAAACACGAGGAGACTGAGGCACTACAGTGTAAGTAACCTGTCCAAAGCTAGCGAGTGCCAAGAGCGGGTCAGCCCCTGGTCTGCCCGGCCCCAAAGCCTGGGCTGTCCTCACTGATGACTGCCTTCTCTTTCACCAACTTTGGTGAAGCCCACGGTAGGCCCTGGAGTCACGTGGATGATGAGTCACATGGATGCATAAGACGATAGTTCTGCTCCACCCCCACCTGGGGCTTATATTCCAATAAAAACAGGTTAAAACCTATTACAGAGCTAAGAACAGAGACACAGTCCAGCATGGAGGATGCAGATATGAACTCAGCCTAGAAGATTGAAGAAATACTCCCCAGAGGAGTGACCTTCAAGCCGTGAACGTGATAGAAGTGTATTCAAAGAGGAACAGGTGCTGCACCAAAGCACAGTTAGAAAAGGGCACGTGCTAGGAAAGGCAAGAAGCTTGATCTGACTGTAATAGCGGCAATAGAGGCAGGAAGAGGAAAAGGAGGAAGAAGAGGAGAGTGACAGGCAATGGAAAAGGTTAGGTTAGGCCCTAGTGGCAATGCTTACGAGTCTAGATAGTATTTTTCAGGTAAGGGCACACATTGTTTCTGAGCAAAAGCATTGCATTATGAAGCCTGACTTTTGGGGGGTTTTAAAGGAATACTAACCAAGTGGAAGTATGGTAGAGAGAAAGGCCAGAAGCAGAGACACCTGTTTGCAGTCCAGGACAACAGTGAAAGCAGGTGGAAAGGAAACACCAGACAAGGTACATGTCAAAGTGTCTCCAATGGACGTATCACCATATTTTATAGCATGTATTTATTTATTGATTTGTTTATTTTCTGTCTCCCACAAAATTGTATGTCCCATGAGTAGGGATTTTTGCTGAGTTCTTAGTGTTGAGGACATTGCCTTACAGAACCTCCATAAATGAAGTAAACTAAAAGGAGTTTAGGGGTTGGGTGGATTTAATACACGAGAGACTGGAGTGACTGACAGATTACTATAAAATTTCTAGCCTGGGAAACTGGATGGATCATGACAGAAATCAAGAATACAAGACAGAAAGGTTTTGAAGTATCTACAGGATTCCAGATTGACATATGCGGAAAGCTGTTTGAAGTTTGGGACTGCAGCACAAGAGAAAGGTGGAGACTGGTTTCAGAGATTTGGGGATCATCAGTATAGAGTTAGAGATGGTGCTGAAGCTATGGAAGCAGAAAAAACCAGACAGAGCCTACAAGGAGAACAGGGGAGAGGAGTAGAAAAACTATGAGCAAATACAACATTTATGAGATAGGAGAAGCCAGCAAAAGAAACAAGGAAGAAACAATGAGAAAGATAAGAGAACTGGGAAAGAAGGGTGTTCCTGAAAACACCAGAGGAAAGCGTTCTGAAAAGCAGAACCCAGTGTATTTGGGGACAGTCAGATGTGCTATTGACTACACACAGGTAAAAGAGAAAGAAGATAGAAAATAGACCATCTGTATTTAGAAACTAGATGATCACTACAATCTTTATAGAGGACATTGTGTGGTATGGAGGGGAGGACTGAATGTGAATTGTTGAAAGTTACAGAGAAGGCAGGAAGAGGGCTACCACCAGCTCACTAACCCATGTGTGCCAATTAGAGAAAAACACCCCTTCCTGGCAGAGGCACAAAGGCACAGAGACTGACAGGTGGAGCACCCCCTCCCCTCGAGCTGAGTTCCTTTGCGCAGAGTGTAGGCTGCCCAAAATCATGCATGGCCCTTGCTAAGATTCAGACAAGGAATTCGTTTAAAATAGTGAGACCAGAATGCCAGGACCAGTGAAGTCAATCTAAGATAATGAGAAAAGATGGAGTATGGTGCAGGAGGAGATAGAAAAACAAAATGCACCTCAGAGTTTTAAAAGCATGGTAAATGTTTGAAACAGAAAAATATAAAATTTATTAAAGGCAAGAAAAATGATGATCTAACCCATACTGATAGTTCACCTGAGGCTAAATACTAGTGCCACAAATTGTACAGGTATATAATTTTTTTTTCTGCAATGTTCAGAAGCCCAGCAACAGGAACAAAGAAAGCAAGTTGTTAGCTTCATCTTAAGTTTTTTTGGAAAATTACAAAATGCTTCACTACCCATTTTAAAAGTTGACAGCAATCAGAAAAATCCAGACAGAAGGAAACTACAGAAAAATAACCGTTCCCTCAACAAATAAATTGCAAGTTGAAAAAAAGAGACAGAAAGTGGAAACCTGTAGAATAAAAAATATTAAGAGAAAAACAAACCAACCACAGATTGAACTGCATTTGAATGCTGATTCCGATGGACACATTATAAAATTATTTTTAATTGACATTAAGGGGCAGTTGGAAATTGGAACATTAACTGGATTTTGTGATACTAAGAAATTGTTACTAGCTTTAGGAGCAATACTGGCATCATGATTAGGTTCAAGAATCCTCACGAATGACAGACATATACAGACATATTTACAGATGGACTTGTTACTGAACTGGAACTTCCTTCCAGATAAAATATGAAGCAGGAAAGTGAGTGGAATACAGGGGAAATAAGAGGGGCCATGAACTTATGACCTTCGATCTGGATGATTGACCTATGGTGAAGGCTGTGATTGGTTCTTATGATAGGTTCAAAAGATTTATTATACTATTCTGTGCACTTTCATATAGGTTTTAATTTTTCTGTAATAAATTCTGTTTAATGTAGTGACAAAACTAAATTCTATTCAGTGAATAATGGAAAAATTCCACTAGTTCTGGTGATGGCCAGTTAAGGAGATAACATGAGAAGTGACGGAGAGAAAAAGTTTCAAAAGAGGGATACATAAATTAGACAACAGCAGAAAAATGTAAAAGACAAAACACAGAGAGATAAAGGCATAAACACGAACAGAAAAAGAGGGTACTATAAGAGTGAAAGCAACACAAATTTAAAGACTCAAAAACAGACGTGAAATTACATTACCACCTTGTGGTCTTTTAGGATATTGCCTCGAAATACTCAAACGATGATGTTTTTTCACACCTGTAGGCATTTGTGGGGGTATCGTCCCTATGCTTGAACCAGGTGTAATTTAGTTAAAGGCCATGTCTAAGCTTCAGATTGGAGATTTCTCATTTGTGATATAAACTTTTTTGACTCTTCTAATATTTTCAGACTCTACCCCCACTTGTTACAAGGTCTTAATATTTCTATGCTTCATTGTCCCAAATTTCTCCCTTTATATATTCAGGGTTAGCTTCCAATTTGGTATTTCAAGACTTTATTAACAAATTAACAAAGAATTTTTTAATTAACAATTAACAAATTCTTATTCACCTTGTACAAATACTTAATGATTTCTTTTTTTTTCTTTTTTTTTTTTTTTGAGATGGAGTCTTGCTCTGTCAGCAGGCTGGAGTGCAGTGGCATGATCTCCACTCACTGCCACCTCCACCTCCCAGGTTCAAGCGATTTTCCTGCCTCAGCCTCCCAAGCAGCTAGGACTACAGGTGCCCATCACCACGTGGTGGCTCACGCCTCTAATCCTAGCACTTTGGGAGGCCGAGGTGGGCGGATCATGAGGTCAAGAAATCGAGACCATCCTGGTCAACATGGTGAAACCCTGTCTCTACTAAAAATACTTAATACTTTCTTGCCTTTGGCTTTATGGTATTTTTTTCGAAATGAAGTCTTGCTCTGTCGCCCTTTACCATTGTATCTCCTGCCTGACTGATCTTATAATTTCTGACTCTTATATTTTTGAGCATTCTACTCACCTTTCTCGTACCTTCTCAACTCCATAGCAGTTACTTTTCTTACAGCATGTGACAAAGCAGCATAATATAGTCATATAATGTGGCACCGTAAGACAGGAAAGGATCAGACTGTCGAACCAAAAGGAATCTATGGCTGTAATGGCCCCGCTATTCAGCCAGATGATCCAAGCCAGGACATTCTATCTTTCTTATACTCAACAGTCCAAGTAACCCAAATGCTGTTACCATTTTCCCGTATTATCTTTTAAATTCACCCTCCTGTCCTCTCCTTCTGTGTGAGCCCCTGCAGTCCTCATCTCTGGCATGGATTGATGCACTAGACTCCTAGCAAGCCCCTCTACTTCCAGTCCTGAGCCCCTCCAACTGACCCTCCACACTGCACCAGTGACTTCTCCAAAATGCACATGGGATCATGTGACTTTCCACTTAGTATCTTCCAGCACTTCTTAACACCCACAAGAAAAGAATACTAAATGCTAACAGCCAACTTCTTAATACAACTCCTGCTGCTTTCTAGGATCATTCACTGCTGTTCCCCCAACTTACACAGGCTGCTGCAGTCAAACCAGGCCTTGCTGTTCCCAACTAGGCCACCGCATACTACCTACTTCCTTGTGTTGGTACAAGCTGTATCCCTGTCTGAAAACCAACTTTTATGCCTGGTTAACTCCTAATCTTGATTAGTCTTAACTCAGACTTAACACTCATGACTCGGCTCACTCCCCGACCGAGTATTCCCACAGCATTCCCACACGATTACACTTAACTCCCTGTATTGTAATGATGCATTTACTGGTCTCTCTATAAACCCCGACCCCCAGCTCCCAAAACTCCAATGCAGGGTAGAGACTGAACTGTGCCGTATTTATTTCAGCAGTCCCAGAACCAAGCACAGTGCCCAGTAAGGCATGGGTATATAAGGAAGATTGGCTGCCTTCTACTCTGCCGTTGTTTGAAGGAATTTGATCTCCACAAGATACAGGTGGCCAGAGCTTTAATGAAGAAAAGGTGATACCCGACCGGGCGCAGTGGCTCACGCCTGTAATCCCAACACTTTGAGAGGCCTAGGCAGGCAGATCAACATGAGACCAGGAGTTTGAGACCAGCCTGGCTAACGTGGTAAAACCCCATCTCTACTAAAAATACAAAAAATTAGTTGGGTGTGGTGGTGCACATCTATAATCCCAGCTACTAGGGAGGCTGAGGCATGAGAATTGCTTGAGCCTGGGAGGCAGACGTTACAGTGAGCTG
Organism: Hylobates moloch; assembly: GCF_009828535.3. NCBI lineage: Eukaryota > Metazoa > Chordata > Mammalia > Primates > Hylobatidae > Hylobates > Hylobates moloch. The sequence continues at coordinate 21,271,010 of NW_026652283.1, read as the reverse complement.
AGATTGTGCCACTGCACTCCAGCCTGGGTGAAAGAGCAAAACTCTCTCAGAAAAAAAAAAAAAAAAAAGAAGGAGATACCATTTGTGGCTTAGCACATTGGGCAGGTATTTTTTAATGATGATTAGCTACTGTTAGCAAGGGTTCTCAAAGTTCAGGTAAGAGTAAAAATTTGTTTAAGTCTTTCAGAAGTAAGTACAACAAAATATATAAAAAATATGCATATCATTTGACCCATAATTACACTTGTAGGAAGTGAAATTGACAATGGGCACAAATATTTGAATATAATACTGTTTTTCACAGCAGTGTTAATATGATGAAAAAAAAAACTAAAACCTAAAATGTCCAGAATAGGCACTTACCAAAGTTAATCATGGTATAACGTATAATAAAACTCAGGCAGCTATTAAAAATGAAATGAACATTTTTCTGAAAAGCAAAAAAAAGTTATAAAACAACTGTGGTCAGTTTTTTAGTATGCATCTGTATGTGCATGTGCGTTCATTTCTCTCATGGCCTAATGCAATAAACTTATGTACGTACACGACATTCATACACAAACAGCCAGCATAATGAAAGGCTGGAAAATACTTATACCAAAATGAAAATAGGGTTATAAATAATTTAATTTTTGGTTTCTCTGTAGTTTGATTTTTCTCCAGTGAACAAGTATCACTTTTGTAATAATAAGGGGGAGAAGGAGGTAATAAAGGTCACATTTTTAAGAGAAGAGGAAGAAGAAAAGAAAGGAGGCTGCTAAGTCCCTAAGGCCATCAAGCCAGGAGACTATAGGAAGCTCACCTGAATTTAAAAAAGCATCTGAATCTTAATAACAGAAAGACCTATGGAGTTTTACAGAAGGTTAAGCCAATTGGTTATATGTGCCTTAGTGTCAAGTCCTCAAATCAATATGTACTTGAGGTCAATGTCAGTGAATGGAAATTATTTGGAGAGGAGGGAGGTAGGGGGAAGAGGTGATATCTGTCAATATTATGGGTCACACTATTCACATAACCCTTCTTCCTTTTGTTGCCCCACCCCACCCCACCACTAGACCTCCACTCTTACTACAGGGACTTGGAGAATACTAAAGACTTCCCTTCTTCATGGAGAAAAGAAGGATATCTGTGGAAGTAGCACAAGAAGAATATCTATGCCATACGCCCACCCCTCTATCTGGATCTACACCTCCAGCCTTGGACTTCCTCTCCCCTAACTAGAGGACAGATTGATTCTTTCCAAGTGCTTAGAAATTTGCGTTTAGATTTCATCAAAAAACTTCCACTGACTGATTTACAAATTAAATATTTAACACAACCTCTGGTCTCATTAGAATAAATATAAATAAATATAAAATAGTTGTGTGGAGAATTATTTTGTTCAGACCAAAAAAATTCACTAAAACCATAACAGATCTTTGCTGAAGATAAACAAATGGAGATACCAAGAGTACACTGAGTTTTCATGAACTTCAGCTATGATGTTGAAAAGGGTGCAGGTAATGGAAAATATTTATTTTTATGTTTGTTTTAAGAAGAGACATTTGCATTTCCTGTTTTATGGGGAACATTATTAAGAGGAAAATAATTGAACAAGGAAGAGAGGACACAAAGGAAGTCACTAGTATTGAATGGGCTAAAGAGCATTTTTACTTCTGAGGTTGAAGAAAAGTAGATGAGGAGGATCCATAATATTTTTAGTTTTGAGGATGGAATGCAATGGGACATTTTAATTGATTGTGAAATTAGAGGCAAGATCAAATGCTAGGGAGAGAGGGGTACGAGGGTCAGACAGTGGTTTTAGAAGTATCACGTTTTTGGGAAAAACGCAGCAGAAAATGTCTTCTTGAGAAATATGTGTTGTCCCAGGTGGTGTTCTCTGGGAAGCAGAGTCTGAAAAGGGGTAGAGAGTACAAAAGTTTATCAGGGAGTAACACCTATGAAAGAGGAATTGTGCCTTATGAGGGGCTCAGTTTGCCTTCTATTTTTAACTGGTCAGAGCTTCAGAGGCAGCAGATGAGGCTTGGTAGGTAGGAACTCAAATAGAGCCTACAAATAGCCTCCATCCCTGCTAACGTGTCCACTTCATTCATGTGCTCATCATGTTAGCCCTAGGGTGGCCACTGATGAAAGCTGGCTAATATGAAATGGCCAAGCCGTTTTGTCTACTTAGTTGTTTAGTGGCTCGTCCACGGTGGATTCCGTGTTTGGGGCATGTTAGTGTATGACAGAAAGATCCTTAAACTTTGTGCCTACTCCCGTATGTCTAACTCTATGTCTCTCTCCCAGATCTTGTCACTAACCTTCACATCTTCTTTCCTTCCATCTCTGACCAGCTCATCATTGCCCATGAGTCCTTGTATAACATAACCTCCTTCCACACAAACTGGATAGCCTAATAAACCACCCAAAACTCTGTCCACTGGGAATATTTTCCTTCACTACTGTCGTTCAAGACCATCCTGAGTGAAGCAGTAATTCAACTACTATCCACATCCAGCTTACGCTTGTATGAAGCCACCTGTTTATAAAGCAAGCCCAGGCTTTCTCCTTTACCTTCAGCTGGTCACGTAAGACCTCCCATATATAAAGTTGGGGAGGGGTGATGGTGCCAATATGATGAACAGCATGGGGGGATGGGTTAACCACCCATTCAACCTGCTTTTATCTTCTGTCCTGTTCATGTCTAGTCCCCAATTTCCTATTTTAAATTTAAAATGAATTGCCACTGGGCCCATCTGAGTTTTTAATCTGGTAGGACCAACAGAATCCAGATTATGATGGCCAGTTCAAGATGCATAATAATTGGGGGCCCATAATCAAGTGCTCCATCTCTTGATTATTTGGGGTCCAGTAGCACACCAACAGCTATTTTTCAGAAGGCAATTAATTCTATGCTGCAGATGGCAAGACTACTCCAAAGCCTAAGGGGCCTGATTTGACATTCCTCCACTGGGAGAAATTCCGTATTACATCTTTTTCCACCATTGATATCTCCAACATCCATACGGGCTACCAACCGTATAGTTTAAGTGGCCAGGCTACTTTCACCATAGCCTTGACTTGTTGAAAAGATCTTATCAGCTCCAAGCCCCACTCAAATCTGACGGTCTTCCATATCATTAACAATATGGGGTGAAACAGTATTCCTAGGTGTAGGATATGTTGCCTCTGCAATTCAAAGAGATTTCCTAGGCACTATGATTTCTTCTTTGTAGGCAAAGATGCAATATAAAACACTTTGTCTTTTACTTTGGAGGGGATGTCCCAGCATGATCTTCACCACTGAACCCCTGATTTTTTTAAGTCGCAGGTCCCTAAATCTTAAGGATTTTCACATATGTGTTTTGCCAAGGCCTCTAGCATGTTAGCTACCTCTTGTTCATCCTGCCTGATCAGCAGGATGTCGCTGATGTAATGGATTGGTATGATGATTTCTGGGGTATCCAGATGGTCTAGATCTATTTGGACTATATTATGACACATCATGATGATGTTAACAAAGCCTTGGCATATGGTTGACTCCCCATGCAGTTTAGTGGGTCAAAAGGGAGAAATGAGAACCAGAACTCACGAGGGTCTTGGTCTGCTCGTCTTGAGCATCCCACCTGGATGGCAGTCCCAATCTCAGCTGGTCACAGTACCATAAAGAGACTTTTAAAATTACCAAGATAGTACAGCAAAGCACGGGGACCACTGCGGGGGCTCTATGTGCTCACAACTAATGGTGATAATAGTCTCCATAATTCTCAACTGGTCAAGCTCCCTAGGCTGTTACTTCAAGCTTGTTGATTGTGTTGATAATCATGACCCCTCATTTCTGGCAGTTAAGCACCACCATCTGGCCTCTACGCTTCAGGGCACTATCATTTCCAATGCTACCAATGAGAAAAGTTCTGTGATAGCCTCTGCTACCTACAGCACTGGCTTACAGAGAACTGTCACTGAACCTCCTGGCTGGTGGCTCTTTCATCAGCTTATTCCTGATGGCCTTGGTGAATGATGTGTCCTCTGTGCCTCCCTATAAAACATAACCTTCTGATGTGTCTTCTGGCCTTATATATACAATATTATATGTATCTTTTTCTAATGTATGTTATGGCAATTCGGGAATTTCAGCCTCATTCATGTGGGCCATCATTTTTTTCCCTTGTAGCAAGTTTGCATCATCCCCTGGAGCCCTTACCAGAATATTACATTGCATATCCCAAGAGAGTACCATCAACTCAATAAATTCATTGTAAGTTACCAAAGAGACCAGCTGTTATTTAGTTTTCAATTGTTTGCTAATTGACCTCAGCTTTTCTTCATCCACGTACAGGTTATCAGTGCAATTTATAACAACAATTCAATTATCTTTATATTTATCATTCCCCTTATTCATTTCAAATTCCTGAATAATCACACTACACCAGTGGATTTCAATCCACTAGCACACCATCCTAGTTCATCGTTAGTGAAAGTAGGTCACGTGTTGCTTAACTACGAGGATACGTACTGAGAAATGTGCTGTTAGGCAATCTCATCATTGTGTGCACATCATAAAGTGTAACTACAGAAACCTAGATGACACGGCCTACTACACACCTAGGCTATGTGGTACAGCCTATTGCTCTTGGATTACAAACATGTACAGCAGGTTACTATACTGAATACCGTAGACAATTGGAACACAGTGGTATCTGTATATATATCTAAACATAAAAACCTACAGTAAAAATATGGCACAAAAGATACAAAGTAATACACCTGTATAAGGTACTTTCCATGAATGGAGCTTTCAGGACTGGAAGTCATTCTGGGTGTCAGTGAATGAGTGGTGAGTGAATATGAAGGCCTATGACATTACTGTATACTGCTGTAGACTTTATAAACACTGTAGACTTAGGCTACACTAAATGTATTTTAAAATATATTTCTTTCTTCAATCATAAATTAACTTTAGCCTAGTGTAACGTTTTTACAGAATAACCTTTTTAATTCTTTTAACTTTTTGACTCTTTTATAATACTTAAAACACAATCATATTGTGCAATTGTACACAAATATTTTTTCTTTATATCCTTATTCTATATGTTTTTTTCTACTTAAAAAATTTTTTTTAACTTTTTTGTTAAAAACTAAAACACAAACACACACATTAGCCTAGGCCTACACAGGGTCAAGATTATCCAGACTAAGCCATACGAATGTTTCAGCTCCATTATAATCTTATGGGACCACCATTATATACGTTGTCCATCGTTAACCAAAACATTGTTATGTGGTACATTCCTTATGAAATAATGATAACAGATATATTTAGTAACATTATACAATGATAATAAAAAAATTATGTCCCAGTAAAATTATAACTTATGTCCATTAGGAGATATACGATGAGGACATACATTATTGTTTGTGGTGTCAAAAGTTACAGGCAAGCTGAGTGTCCATCACTGGGAGAAAGGACAGGTGAAATGTTTTCCATGGAAACTAAATAGTTGTGCAGCTAACAGAAACAATACCTTAGAAATACATATTCACAGAGCTACAAAAATTCATCTTGAAAATATAGTGCTTGGTGAAAAAAGTGAGAATAAGAATGCAATGACTAAACTAATGTTATGTGAATTTAAATGGCCATAAAATTATACACATATTGTAAAACTACATTCAAATTTAAAAATATATACAATAAAATGGCTGCTTATTAGGAGCAGTGGAATAAGAGTGGAAGGCATGGGTAAAAGGGAAATGAATTAATAAATTAGAGAGAAAACTGACTAGAAGTGCTTTGCAAGGACAAACAATGTTAACATGGCTTTAACAGAAGAGTATGATTAACTCAGCTCTACTCCTGAAGTCAATTGCTCTTAAAGGTGCAGTCTACAATGGAGACTCTGGAATTTGGGAGCATTGTAGTGCCCAACCCGGTTTTTACTAACTCTGTTTTTAGACTCTCCCTTTCCTTTAATCACCTAGCCTTGTTTCCACCTGAATTGACTCTCCCTTAGCTAAGAGAGCCAGACAGACTCCATCTTGGCTTTCACTGGCAGCCCCTTCCTCAAGGACTTAACTTGTACAAGCTGACTCCCAGCACATCCAAGAATGCAATTAACTGATAAGATACTGCGGCAAGCTATATCCGCAGGTGCCAGGAATTTGTCCGATTGATAACGCCCAAAGCCCTGGGTCTATCACCTTGTAATAGTCTTAAAGCCCCTGCACCTGGAACTGTTTACTCTCCTGTAGCCATTTATCCTTTTAACTTTTTGACTGCTATACTTGTGTAAAATTGTTTCAACTAGACCCCCCCCACCTCTCCTTCCTAAACCAAGTTATAAAAGTTAATCAAGCCCCTTCCTCGGGGCCGAGAGAATTTTGAGCGTTAGCCGTCTCTCGGTCGCCAGCTAATAAAGGACTCTTAATTCGTCTCAAAGTGTGGCATTTTTCTAACTCGCTCGGGTACAACAGCATCAACTAGCAAAATTGTCACGGGGCAGGGCCAGCCCCAGAGGCAGGAGTGGTTGGATATATCCAAGTCTAAGAATTGGCTGGATATTGGTGAGAGAAAAATGGTGATGGCCAGTAGTTAAAGACGCTGGCAGGTGGCTCACGCTTGTAATCCCAGCACTTTGGGAGGCCGAGGCAGGCAGATCACGAGGTCAGGAGATCGAGACCACAGTGAAACCCCGTCTCTACTAAAAATACAAAAAAAATTAGCCGGGCGTGGTGGCGGGCGCCTGTAGTCCCAGCTACTCGGAGAGGCTGAGGCAGGAGAATGGCCTGAACCCGGGAGGCAGAGCTTGCAGTGAGCCGAGATTGTGCCACTGCACTCCAGCCTGGGCGACAGAGCGAGACTCCGTCTCAAAAAAAAAAAAAAAAAAAAAAAAAAGACGCTGGCAGGAGTCTAGCCTAGATAATAATAGGCCAAAAGGGGGATATTTGGACAGAAATGAATACGGTCCAAAGTCTGGAGGTTTTACAAGGTAAAAGAAAAGGTGAAGTGAAAAGAAAAAAAAAAAGAAAAACGCTGGATGAACAGAAAAGCATAGCCAAAGATTAATATTAGTTTTTACATTTCAGTGGTGATGCATTTTTCAGGTCAGGAGTTAGGCACAGATTATGACTATCCACATGGGATGTTGAGATAAAATGGAAATGAATAATACTAAAATTTGAAGAGGCCCAGGCGCTTTCAGCCTGAGTTGCTGGAGGGGTCATTCTCAAGTAAGCTGCCTGTGGTGACAGCAGCAGTGGGAGAATGGGATTCAGAGATACTAAAGCTCTTCATGAGGAAGAAAGAGCGACCAGAATAGGAAATGACCAATAGGAAAGACAAGTCGGGTGTGACATAGCCATATCTCATGAACTTCGCATAGGGCAAGTGTTCATTGGCAAGAGATAGCAGTGGGAGGCTAAGAAAATATCCACAAGCCTCTGAGCCCTAGAAAAATGATTAATGAAAGAATGAACAGCCTTTGGGGACTGTGACTAAGTGGTATCCTCAGGAGAAACACTGTTCTCAGCTAAAGCAAGAAAGAAAGGGAAGTACTTTGTAAAATATTTTTCTACTGCATCCCTAAACACCACCCTCAACATACACACATTTCCCTCAGGTACTTACAATAGAGAAGTCCAAAAACAGTCCACATAGCTACCACCTCTGCTCAGGCTGCCATAACGAAATACCATGGGCCGGGTGGCTTCCACAACACAAATGTATTTTCCTACAGTTCTGGAGCCCAGGAGTCCATGATCAAGGTGCCCGCCAATTTGGTTTCTGGTGAGGTCTCTCTTCCTGGCTTGCAAACAATCACCTTCCTGTTGTGTAGTCACACGGTCTTCCCTCAGTGGGGAAGCGTGTAGGCGAAGCTCTCAGGTGTCTCTTTTTATACAGATGCTAATCCTATCAGGGCTCCACCCTTAGGACCTCATCCAACCTTAATTGCTTCCTAAGAGGCTCCCATCTCCAAGTACAGCCACAAGGAGGGTTAGGGCTTCAACATTTGAACTTAGAGGGGGGACACAAACATTCAGTCCATTATACCATCAAAAAGCTAAGTGAAAATGACCCTTACTCAGGAAAAGCCTATATAAGATTTCAGAGAGAAAAAACTACAGGAAATAAAATTCAAAGCCTGAGACCGCCAAAGTTCTTTCCTTAAGGTAGGCAGTGTTCCGATACAGCAGAGCTACAGGGACAGTCAGCTCCTGTATCTTCTGAGTGAGTTGAAATTTTAAGCAGGGTGCACAAAGGGAAAGAAGTGATATACCACAGTAATAGAAAAATATTAGAAGATCTCAATTTCTGTATTAAAGATTTTTAGAAGTATTTTTGTCAGAGGTGTTTGAACCAGAGTGACTCCATCTTGAATAGGGGCTGGGTAAAACAAGGCTGAGATCTACTGGGCTACATTCCCAGGAGGTTAGGCATTCTTAGTCACAGGATGAGTTAGGAGGTCAGCACAAGATACAGTTCACAAAGACCTTGCTGCTAAAACACCAAGCGAAAAGGAAGCCAGCTAAAACCCACCAAACCCAAGATGGCAACAAAAGTGACCTCTGGTCATCCTCACTGCTCATTATACGCTAATTATAATGTATTAGCATGCTAAGAGATACTCCCACCAGTGCCATGACAGTTTACAAATGCCATGGCAATGTCCAGAAGTTATCGCGTGTGGTCTAAAAGCAAGAGGAACCCTCAGTTGTGGTAATTGCCCACCTCTTTTCCAGAAAACTCATGAATAATCCACCCCTTGTTTAGCATATGATCGAGAAATAACTGTCTATATACTCAGTCAGGCGGCCTATACCACTGCTCTGCCTGTGAAATAACCATTCTTTATTCTCTTACTTTCTTAATAAACTTGCTTTCACTTTATAGACTCACCTCAAATTCCTTCTTGCGTGAGGTCCAAGAACACTCTCTTGGGCTCCGGATTGGGATCCCTTTCTGGTAACATTTCGGTTACCATATCTTAGCATTTTAGAAATAGAACAGACTCTAGAGGTAATCTTATTTAATCTGATCATTTTATAAATGGGAATATGAAGCCCAGAAAACCCATGGTCATTAATGGGACTTCTTGCCACCTGAACAGGGCCTTTCTACTATGTAACACTTTACCTCTACTTTCTGTCTCCAGTGAGATACTCAGGGTTGACAAGGATAAACAAGAGAAAAACTAAACTCCATTCAAACTTTACAAAGACTGGTGCAATTAGCAACCCCCCTCTCATCCTTCATTTGTATTGCAAAGGTAAATGAGCTGATATTGTCAATAAAATTACCAGGTAATTTAAGACAAAGAATTCTCCTCCTCTAACCAAGGAAGGAAATTCACTGGCAAATGTGGTCAAATGGTTACATTTTCTTCCTAGTTAATGAATTTTCTGTTTTAGAATATTTCAAAGCTGTAACTCAGAAATATTTTTTAGCAAGATTGCTTTAGGTTCTTGTTAGGGATGTCACCAAGACAGACTTTTACAAGGCACCTACACAGCCTTCTGTTTCCATGTGGAAAAGAAAAAAGAAAACCTGCAAGAAGCACAATAACATTTTAAATTCTTTCCAAGTGTTACAAAACTAGAAAAAAAAGAGAACAGTTTTAGTTAGCTTCTTGAAATGTGGTAAGAAGATTAAAATGGCAATCCTTATCAACTGATTACCGAATATATATTTTTATAAGTCTAAATAATTTTTCAACTATTAAGAATCATAATATAGTTGAGAAAACCAACTAGAGAAATCGCAGTAGAAACCAGAATGTTTGATTCATGATGTTGTGTTGAATTAAAATAATACAGTAAAAATACCTGATATGTCAAAGAAGAGTTTTAGGCTGATTCTTCTTTTGTGATAATCTCATTGACAGAAGGGGTCAGAGGAGATAAAGCAATGCAACCGCCAAATCTTAATGACAGCCATTTTTAAAAATAAAGTTTTGGTATCAAAAGTCAATAATGCTTGGCTTGGGTTTTATTGACTTTTATGCAATAGTCTGAGAAAAACAATTATAGGCTTTGGCTGAAACTCATCTAGAGAGAGAAAATCGTTTAAAGCTTGTTTCAATGTTATGGACACACATTTTTTTTTTTTTTTTTTTTTTTTTGAGACGGAGTCATGCTCTGTCACCCAGGCTGGAGTGCAGTGGCGCAATCTCGGCTCACTGCAAGCTCCGCCTCCCGGGTTCACGCCATTCTCCTGCCTCAGCCTCACCGAGTAGCTGGGACTACAGGCGCCCTCCATCACGCCCCGCTAATTTTTTGTATTTTTTTTTAGTAGAGACGGGGTTTCACCTTGGTCTCGACCTCCTGACCTCGTGATCCGCCCGCCTCGGCCTCCCAAAGTGCTGGGATTACAAGCGTGAGCCACCGCGCCCGGCTGGACACACATTTTTAAGACTACACACTGGTGGGACTTCAAAAGCTGCTGGGATGCTAGATTCTAAGAAGACTGAATTCTAGTCACCTCTAGGAAATCAATGGCAGTTTACAAAGTATTTAAATACTTCCCTCAATTCAGGCTCAACTAAATAAATTAAAACCAAACCATGTAGAAATATGTGGTTAAAAAAAATGAATTCACAACTTCCAAAGTACTGAAGTATAGGTTCTTCAATGCAGCAGATTTGAGAGCATCATATCAACTCAGAAAAAAACTATTCTGGACAATTATTTCCAGTTTTTATCTCTTTCCAAAATCAAATCCTATCTTTGTGTCTTTGTGGAATGTGTTCCTACAGCACTGCACTGAGAAGGGGATGGGGGCAAAAGAGACAGCTGACGAAGCAGAAAGATGGCTCTCTGAAAGTCTTACCTCCAAAACAGTTTTTAAAAGTTTTAACAGAGTAAGAGTTAACCTGGTCAAGAGCATTAGAAGAAAAGTATGAATAACAACAATAAAAAATGAATTTAATGTATATAATTGTAGAGGTAAGAATCAAACAAGGATAGGGACATTATTTGACTGTATGGAAATGTTATATGTTCTAACATTCAAAGAATGTTAATTAAATAAAATGGGAGAAGAAAAGAGAGAGAGAGAAGTAGAGTAACATCACTGACTGTTCAATAAATAAGTTGGAGTCAGAGGATAGAATTTAAAACTGACAGGCAAGACAGGAAAAGCTAAATAAGAGAAAAGGCCCCTATAAAAATTATATAAAGAAAACCACTGGAACAAAAATACAAACCTTCCTGAATACAAATAGCAAAATAACAAAAAAGACAAACTAGATACAGAAAAAATAACAAATCTTAACAATACATAGTAATTTTAACACAGACTAACATGGCCAGAGTTGAGTCCAAACATATCAGTCATGCAAAAAATATGAATGGGTACATTAACATGAAAAGATTTTCAAATTGACTCATAGGCTAAAATCCAATTATATATTGTATATAAGAGACACATTAAAACAGTAACTCAAAAAAGTTAAAGGGATGAACAAATATAAACCAGGTAATTAGAAATAAGAAAGGAGGGTTATGATCCTAATGTCAAAGTAGAATTCAGACCAAAAACTATTAAACGAGATGAAGAGTGAAACCTCACAATGGTAAAAGCCACAATTTACAATGAACATCTATTATGTCTATTTATGCACCAAATAACACAGCAACAACCTATATGAAGCAGAAACTACAAGAGATACAAGGTGAAATTGACAGAATCACATAACGATCAGGAACTTCAACATATCAAACTTTAACGTATCATAGGGACAAAAAAATGAGAATGACATTTCCCAAATTTCATAAAAGACATAAATTTATAGATCCAAGTGGTTCAAAACCCAAGCAAGATAATAAATACAAAGTAAATTGCACCAAAGCATACCATAATCAAATTACTGAAAACCAAATGAAAAAAGAAAATCTTGGCCAGGCGCGGTGGCTCACGCCTGTAATCCCAGCACTTTGGGAGGCCGACGAGGGCAGATCAGGAGGTCAGGAGATTGAGACCATCCTGGCTAACACAGTGAAACCCCGTCTCTACTAAAAATACAAAAAATTAGCTGGGCGAGGTGGCGGGCACCTGTAGTCCCAGCTACTCGGGAGGCTGACGCAGGAGAATGGCGTGAACCCTAGGGGGCGGAGCCTGCAGTGAGCCGAGATCGCGCCACTGCACTCCAGCCTGGGTGACAGCGAGACTCTGTCTCAAAAAAAAAAAAGAAAATCTTGAAAGTAGTCACTAAAAAATAACACACTATATACAGAGTGACATTCATTTGAATGATCAACTGCTCATCAGAAACAATGGGGGTCAAAATAGTGTTTTTAGAAAATACAAGAATTGAGGAATAAAGGAAATTTATGTGTGCAATTTGCTCTCAAATAATTCACAAAAATATAGATGTAGAGAGAAAATGATAAAACAAATACTTATTGGAGGACATGGGAAAAAATAGTTCACTAAATGATTCTTGTGACTTTTCTGTGTATTTGAAATGAGTTCAAAATAAAAAGTTACAAACATGGATGAAAAAGTATAGAGGCATGTGTGTGTATATCAGTCTACGCATATTTATTTTCTAAATGTCCACTGATGGAATGTAGAAGTAGCAAGAACTCAGACCAGGCGTGGTGGCTCACACCTGTAATCCCAGCACTTTGGGAAGCTGAGGCGGGTGGATCACAAAATCAAGAGATCAAGACCATCCTGGCCAACAGGGTGAAACCCCATCTCTATTAAAAATAGAAAAATTAGCTGGGTGTGGTGGCGTATGCCTGTACTCCCAGCTACTCAGGAGGCTGAGGCAGGAGAATTGCTTGAACCTGGGGGGTGGGGGATGCAGTGAGCTGAGATCACACCACTGCACTCCGGCCTGGTGACAGAGCAAGACTCCATCTCAAAAAAAAAAAAAAAAAAAGAAGTAGGAAGAACTCAGTAGTAATAAGCACACCTGGCACCCAGTCTTGGTTTCTAAATACCATTCTCTAATAAATAGAAAAAAAAAGAGAGAGATCAGAACTCCTTGAAGAAATAGTTGAATTGAGGGTTGGGGCAGGGAAGGTACAAGATGAGCCTGAAACACCTCATGTTGTTAGAAAAAGAAGTGCTCAAAAAATTATGTAGGCTTACATTGCAAGTGCTAGAGGTTAAGAAATAATAAATACATAAAATAATTATGTAGATAAAGTGGCTACATTGTCTGGGGTAAATACCTGGGGTTTGTCATCTCCTGCCATAAAAATTTCGGACACAGACATACAGAAGGAGGTTAGGAGCAGAGGTTTAATAGGCAAAAGAAAGAGAAAGGAAAACAGCTATCTAGTGAGAGAGAAGGGACTTTGGAGAGGAAAAGGCCAGCCAACCACCTATGTCTGGATTTTATAAAACTGGCTTGAGGAGGCAGTGTCTGATTTATGTAGGGCTCACAGATTGGGCTAATAGATTGGTTCCATCATATTGCCTGGGAAAGCTGGACGCCCCACCCTAAGCTTATTAAGCAAATGAACTTTCCCCTTGGCCGGCACCATCTTATCTGCTCCTTACTGTACACATGGCTGGCAAAGAAGGGAAGACCGACCGCCATTCTGAACATGATTTGAACATGATTGGCACAACTGCCGGCATCTATGTCTGCAGCTCAATTTTACAGGCTGCTCTTTGTTAGAAGGGAAAATGATTTGGGGCTGCTTGCCTTTTCTTTTTTTTGAGACAGAGTCTTGCTCTGTTGCCCAAGCTGGAGAGCAGCGGCCCAGTCTCAGCTCACCGCAACTTCCGCCTCCTGGATTCAAGCAATTCTCCTGCCTCAGCCTCCCGAGTAGCTGGAACTACAAACATACACCGCCACACTTGGCTAATTTTTTTGTATTTTAGTAGATATAAGGTTTCACTGTGTTGCCCAGGCTGGTCTCGAACTCCTGAGCTCAGGCAATCCACCCACCTTGGCCTCCCAAAGTACTAGGATTACAGGCGTGAGCCACCAGGTTAAAAGGAAAACCTTACTGAGGACTTCCATACCCTCACTATCTGCATCAGTAATTTCTTCTCAATTCCTGTACCATAGGCATGTTGAAAGGATACAGAAGCCAAGTTGAAAAAGTTCCCAATTGCCAAAACGAAAAACTTGAGCAATAAAATTATTTTTCGATCAAAAACTTGGCCAAAAAAATTACTGTAGTGGATTATAGGCCAGTGAATTAAGTATCTGAGTCCTTACTGATATAGTTAAGTAAATAAGTGTAAAAAAAGGTATCACTCCTCATTCCAGCAAAATTCCCATTTCCAAATGTAGAAGAGGGAAATAGAAAATCAATGTTAGACAAACACCTAATTGTTTCAAACAAAACCCACCAATGGATGCTAAAATTAATGGCAAAAGATTTGCATAGTTTCAAAGTATCCCCCTCAACACACGCACACAGGATATTAATTAAAAGGGAAAAACGGGGGGAAAAAAGGAGGGATGAGGGAGAGGCAGAATTGGGAGGAATCCAGCAGATACCACTTTAATCAAATGATTAAAGTTTACAAAAACGAGTAATTTGTACACCTTATACACTCTCATATTGAGAGGTGACAGCATGCTGGCAGCCCTAGCTCGCTCTCGGCGCCTCCTTGGTCTCAGTGCCCACTCTGGCCACGCTTAAGGAGCCTTTCAGCTGCTGCACTGTGGGAACCCCTCTCTGGGCTGGCCGGAGCTGGCTCCCTCTGCTTGCAGGGAGGTGTGGAAGGAGAAGCACAGGTGGGAACCGAGGCCGTGCGTGGCCCGCGTGGCCCTCGCAGGCCAGCGCAAGTTCCAGGTGGGTGTGGGCTCAGCGGCTCCACACTCGGAGAGGCTGGCCAGCGCCGCCAGCCCCGGGCAGTGAGGAGCTTAGCACCTGGGCCAGCAGCTGTGGAGGGTATGCTGGGTCCCCCAGCACTGCCGGCCTTCCTGTGCCATGCTCAAATTCTCACTGGGCCTCCAGCCGCCTCCCCGCAGGGCAGGGCTCCGGACCTGCCGTCCGCCATGCCCGTCTCTCCCCAACCCCCATGGGCTCCCGCGCAGCCCGAGCCTCCCCGACAGGCGCCGCCCCCTGCTCCACGGTGCCCGGTCCCAGCCACCGCCCAAGGGCTGAAGAGTGTGGCCGTGCACCATAGGACTGGAGGGCAGCTCCGCCGGCAGCCCCAGCGAGGGATCCACTAGGCAAAGCCAGCTGGGCTCCGGAGTTGGGTGGGGACTTCGAGAACTTTTATGTCTAGCTAAAGGTTTGTAAATGCACCAATCAGCACTTTGTGTCTAGCTCAAGGTTTGTAAATGCACCAATCAGCACTCCGTGTCTAGCTCAAAGTTTGTAAACGCACCAATTGGTGCTGTGTCTAGCTAATCTAGTGGGGACTTGGAGAACTTTTGTGTCTAGCTAAAGGATTGTAAATACATCAATGAGCACTCCGTGTCTAGCTCAAGGTTTATAAACACACCAGTCGGCACCCTGGCAAAGCGGACCAATCAGCTCTCTGTAAAATGGGCCAATCAGCAGGATGTGGGTGGAGTCAGATATGAGAATAAAAGCAGGCTGCCTGAGCCAGCAACCACAACCTGCTTGGCTCCCTTTCCCCACTGTGGAAGCTTTGTGCTTTCACTTTTTGCAATAAATCTTGCTGCTGCTCACTCTTTGGGTCAGCACTGCGTTTATGAGCTGTAACACTCAGCAGGAAGGTCTGCTGCTTCACTCCTGAAGCTGGTGAGACCACGAACTCACCAGAAGGAAGAAACTCCAAACACATCCGAACATCAGAAGGAACAAACCCCGGACACACCATCTTTAAGAACTGTAACACTCACCGCGAGGGTCCGTGGCTTCATTCTTGAAGTCAGTGAGACCAAGAACCCACCAATTTCGGACACAATGTGACACATTCTAAACAAGCACATCAATTATGTGGAATTCTTAAAAACACACACAAATGTAATCATAGTGGGTAAAGGGAGAAACAAATATGAATGAGAGGCAAGGAAAAATTCTAGTTAGAAGCTGGAGGTATAACTTGACCTTTTGGCTAAGATCAAGTGTAGAAATTGGAGGTAACAGTATGAACTCACAATCTCTAAAAAAGAGATTTGTACATAAATGTGTGTGTGCGTGCGCTTTCTTGCTCTGCCAGCCAAAAGAACCTAGGATGGATCAGTAATATCTCAGGAGCCAATAAGCACACCAAGATCTCAGATCTTAGTTTCTAAACACCATTCCTCCTACATGGAACCTTTAGGTTCTTTGGAGAAATGGCTGATTCCAGGGCTGAGGCAGAAAAGGTACAAGATGAATCTAGAATGACTTCTTTTGCCAGAAAGTAAGTGCTCAAAACATGTTGGGAGCATAGCAAAAGGAACCAGATTTGAGGGGCTCCCTCAAGACCAATCTCAGACAATTTTAACAACAACACGAATAAATACAGTATTAATAGCAGATTATAATGCACAGAATAAAACAGAAATCTACGAGTCTATACTTAAAATACAAACAGATGATAGATGATTGATAGGCAGGTAGGTAGGTAGATAGATGCCAATAAGAGGACAATTCCTTTCAGTAAAATGCTGAGAAAAGGAGAACATAGCAATATTTTTAAAACACCATCTTACAATCATCATAATAAAGACTGGATTGGGTAAGAATCATCAAGTATTGCTAAATCAGGGGAGGAAAACGGGATGTTTGTAGGGGAACAAAATACTCAATCTAAAGCACTTTCCCACAGATTGCCTATTTGTTGCAAGGGGGAAATATACAGTGAAGACACAGAACAATACTTTAACCAGGTGGTCAAAGTTAACGTCAACAAGTTCCTCATCTCACATGTGATACCTTAACAAGGACATATCACTTGTTAAGGTATCGTATGTGAGATGAGGAACTTGTTGATATTATCCCCAGTTGGGGATACATAACTGCAAACTAATCATCAGAAAGTCTCAGACAAACCCAAACTGGAAAACATTCCACCAAAACCACACACACAAAGACAAATTAGTGACTATTTTTGTTATGGACAACTGATCCTCATGGCAAATAAACATTACCTGAAGGCAGAGATCATCTATCACACTATCTGATAATTTTAAGAGTTTGTTGTTTAAATGGATAATCCCTGCCTAGACCATAAGATGCTACGTCTCAGACAGTGTCTTTATTCCTCTATGTTTCCCAACTCTGGTTCCAAAGAATAGTGAAGACACAAAGCATAATAGTTAGAAGAATAATGAATTTTTAAACTAGGTAAACAGAAATGTTTATAAGTTATGTAAATTCCATAGTCTCATCTCAATCAAATTTTTCCAAAAGTAAACATTTTTTCAAAACTTTTTAATCTATATAAAACTAAAAAAACAAAAAACTAGAATTTAAAGAATCACTCCACATATACATTTATACACTAACTTTGGAAAGTCTTGTTTGCAGATATTCACAAGGAAAACCTCAACAATAAGTTGAAGTAACAATAAAATTTATGAATACACTGTAGTTAGAACTCAACTTTATTGTTACAACCAATTTTTATTTACAGAATATAAATCTCTTCAAAAAGATACATTCCTTCATTTAATCAATGGTAAAAAGCCTTATTAACAGAAATAAAGCCTAAACATCACTTATATTTGAACTGAAAGACAAACAGCTTCATTAAAAGTTTATGAACACATAGTGAAAACGTATTTTTACTTAACCAGTTACATGAATGAGGCTGTTTTTAATTTTCTTCACTGCCAACCTCATTTTATCCACAGAACAAATTTTATTTAAATTAACCAGTAGTAAAAATGTAAAACTTAAATTTTAAACATGAAAATATGAAACAAAAAAAACAGGAAGTATCTTCATTACCAAACAGATTAACAAATTCTCAGACACTCAGATATTTTCTGAGGCATATCAAAACACCTACATCAAAAGTTGCATTCATTTAAGAGGTATCAATACATTTTTCAGTGCTGAGACTATTTGTAGCACTTACATTATATACAAAGCAGCATTATACTACTATGGTTCACATTTGAGAAACACGAATTTAAGCTTTATGCCACAATTTCCCAATTCAACATACAGCTAACGCAATGACAGTTACCCAATTTCATTCTTTTTCTTCTGAAACTGAATAAGGAAATTATCATTTAAGCACATGGAATAATGGCCATGTCTTTTTCCTTTTAATAACAGTATATTTTAAAACTCAAATACTTCATATCATGGAGATTTGACCAAGCTGTACAAAGGCTCCTAAATACAGTAGAGTCAAAAAGTTTCCTTTGCAGACTCAATTTATAGTCAATTTAGTACAGATAAATACAGGAAACTACTTCGGATTATTGGACAGTAAGAATTTCAGTGTGTCACTACCTATAATTAAGTAGCAGCACACCACAACCACAGCAAGTGAACACTAATCTCCTCCACTGCCTTTTTGGGGTCTTTTCCAGTCACAGGAGCTAATTTACAGGGATACCACTGGATTTCAACAGATCTCTGAAAGTTCCTTTATTTTGAGTTTTGAAATTTAACTAATGCATCACCTACAATTCTGTTGGCTAGTTTTTTTCTTACTCTTCACTAATCAGTTTCAAACACAATATGTAATGTTTCAAATTTTTATAAACATAGGTGTTGTACTAAAATGATTAATGGCATTTGAAATACCACAAACGGGTAAGATGTTAACCAAAACAATGGGATTAAGAGTATTTTAGAAAGCGATTTTTTGTTAACTAGAAAAGCTATAGGATTCACAATGAATACAGATACAATATTTTTAACCCTGCCCGTTTATTACATCAGTAGTATAGTAAGTGCATAAAGTACAGAAGAGAAAGAAAATTTCAGGAGAGAAACTTATAAAAAACTTGAAGTTTGATGCGTCAAACACAAAAGAGTTTAAAAGAGTTTACAGTTCTTATAAGCACTATCATAATTTTTTCTACCCAAATAATTCAGGCCTTCATTCCATTTCAAATTGCAATTCAGAAATGAAGATTTTCAGTGTAAAAACTGTTCAGAAAAATCTAATTCATTATGTAATACATCTTATTAATTTCAGTTTTCAAGTATTCAAGTAATGCATACCCAAGTATTTTCTGTTACAGCAACACATTTACAGACTAAGCCTCAAACATGGGGAAAAAATTCATTTAAAATAATTGATACACTTTTCTGTCCAACAACATCAAACCCAAGACGTGACACTGGAATCACACAAGTGGTATATGAAAGTTAAAAATTTTAAAATAAGGTGGTTCAATATAACTAATAATGTCTTCTTTTCAAAAAGAACTGAAAACAGGTTATCTTAATACACAACTAAATTCCCAGTAAAAGGACATTCTGCAACCTAATGGACTAAAGAAAAACCAGAGCAAATCAATTTTGAAAGATGAAGCTGCTTTACCACATACTTAAAATTATTTTTCCTCTGTGCATAATAATTACTAGCATTTGTCTTCTGCATAAAGTCGCACAAGTTACTGTCAACAAGTTTCCTGGCATAAAGCATCGCTAACTTTGTCTATCAACTGAATGACTGATTGATTAAAAGCTTAAGTCTGTGTCACTTTGGAATGCTTATTAAAAGCAATTTAAAGCAGAAAATCGAAATGACAGTATTTTCACTTATATTATGAAATTCGTAAAATGGTACAGGCGGCTTCTGTGTAATGTAAAAAAGAAATATTTGTATAATTTTAAAAGTGGAGGGTTCTAACTTTTAATTGAGAGTGTTTGGGGGAAACTTTTTTTCTTTAAATCTGGAAGCTGTAGTAACATATATTTATGAAGTTAAATATTTTTAGTTCAGCAAAAATGGAAATAATTGTCATTACAAGATTACTTATGTCTTTTCTGTCTTTTATGATCCTATCATGATCAACTTTAAATTTAGAGAAGTCATTTGAGATATGCTTAAGTTGAACTAAAGACTTATCATTTGTCTAATTTCTGTATATATGGAACTTAGATTCACATTGGGATATCTAAAATTTCAAGGCTTTTTGTAGAAAAAAATCAACAACCCTAAAAATAGGTAATTATTAAATTACATTTTTAATTTCCTTTAGCTTGGAATCATAACTCAAAGAATGGAGCTCTATTAATGTAACAGTGTATAAATTCACTGCTTCCAGGAATCTAACCTCACAAAACCTAACGGCTAACTAAAAAATAAAGAAAAGTCTTATTAAGCACTGAGAGGCTAAATAAAGAAGTACTGACATTGAACCAAAGCCGACAAACCCTATTTCCAGTTCCTGTGATCTCACTGTGTAGCCATAACTGTTGGCTATTTTTACTCTAAAACCAACAAGCTGAATCATTTCCTTACAGAAAAATTTCTACAAAAGGGAAGAGAATGCAAAACAATACACAATCTCATATGCAAGATACAATTCACACTAATTTACAAATTTTTATTTACATTATTTTATATACATTCCAGGCAGACCTACTTGATGAGTTTTGTGCTCATATTGATCTCAGATGATCATGTGTATTGTATGATTTACTACCACATCTCTTTGATTTCCAGAAAATGGTGGTAGCATGGGGTTAGGAGGAAAAGAAATCACTGGTCAGGTGAGATCATACAAGTATGAAGGGGAAAAAAACGAAAAAAAGTTGCAGAATTTTGCTTGTTAAAGCATCCAGGCCACTATGGTCTATTGACTAACATTGAATATACATGAATGCCACTTCTTACAGCCATTTTCTTATTTACAAAATGAGCTTACTACTAGTTGAGTTATTAGGTAAGGCATTCAAGTTCCTTAGCTTAACACAAAAAGGCAACAGACATCTCAGCACACCACAGGACAAATTTTAGAGGGATGATTTTAGAGCACTTTGAGATTTACCCTCCTTTAGAATCCCTTACATGATCGATATAAAAGGGAAGCAATTCTGAACCCTATTATTAGCCTGCACCACAATCCCAAAAATCTATACATGAAGTAGGAGCATCACAACAACCAAAATCTAGCCAGAGTAGGGAAAATAGATTAAATATCTTATTTTGTTCCCAAGATCCACTGCATATGCCGAGAGCTAAAGTGAGAGCCTTTATTCCTGGTTACATTCACTTCCCTATGAATCTCTCCAAAAAACCTACAATAGTGTGACAGCTAATAGCTATGCACAGTCTATCAGCAATGGCTCAGTGAACCTCTATTCAAAATAGTTTGAAGTAAGAATATGGAGTAAGGTAGAAAAATTATCTTCTCTCCTCTCACAGTTCTACAAGATATATACTGTTGCACTTTAGAAGGCAGAAAGCAAAAAAAAAAAAAAAAAAAAATCAAGAGTATTACACATTCTTTATCTGTTTTATGAAAATGTTCTAACCATAGACAAAAATTCCACCAAAAACAATTCTTCAAGTTCACACTAACATTATAAAAAGCTACTAGTTGTTTAATTGGTTCCATTCACTTAATCAACTAGGCAAAGTTCTATTGATCTTACAGTAATATGGTTTATAAAAACAAAAGTGAACATTTATAACATTGGGGAGGTAGAAACCAAATCTGGTCTAACACTGTTATAGATACAAACATATTTTAAGATTCTACTTATGTAACTAGAATTTACCATTTAAAATGGCCTGTGTTTCTATTTACTTTATTAGCTTCAAAAATCTTGAGATAATCCAAGTATTTTAAAGCATTTGTCTGAGAATATTAAGCCATTTGGAATACATTAGACTCCTCAGAAGATTTCTCAGAGGACAAATTTGTAGTTGCATATTTTGAATATGCAGATCCAGTAAGCCAACTTTGTACATGGGCACTTATGTGACCGAAGTGCAAAGCTTGTCAGACTAATTTTCTAAGCAAAGTTAACCATGACTGCTCAACTACACACAGCAGACTTCAAAACCTGAAGCCTATTTATCTATCTGAAAGATCTAACTTCTTTCCATACAATAATTACCTCCCTCTTACAACCAAACAAAATTAAAAATACAGTTAAACAAAAACAAGAGAAATACACAAAAGCCCTCCTGCCATGACTATTTATGCTTAATTCACATTTTGTCATTTGTCAGATTTTAAGTGTACAAGATCAATGCCCTAAGTGTTCCTTATTTAATTATATAACTGCCTCAACATATAACGCTGAACTTACATGTATCAAGTAATCATTTGCTATCAGTCTAAAAACATAGAATCAAACTAAAACATGAAACTAAAATGTAAGGAATGAAACATGAAACTAAAACATGAAACTGAAATCTAAGGAATGACTCTGGATAGGTAAAAAATAATTAACCTAAACAATATTTTCTTATTTCTACATATGATAAATTTTGTATATTTGTTTCAAAAATTAGCAATACTAGTGACTATTTAATAATCAAAAACATAAAGCATCTCTAGAAGTAAAAGGAAATTTTTGGTTAGAAACAATTTGATACTATAAAATTTTTAAAACTGAAAATAGTAACTTGACCGTATTTAGCATTTGAAAACATTATTTAATACAGATTTTGGTAACATTAACTCATACTTATTCCAAGATTATATGGTAAATATTTATATTTATACTGCCAGACTACATAGAGAAACAGGGATTTAATTCTAAGTTATATTACCTCAAAAAGAAATACTTTCCAATATTGAATTCAACAAGATGTACCACCAACAGAGACAGTGAATGTATTTCACCTTCCTAAACAGACATTTTTATATGAAAATCCTAAATTATCTACATCAGTCAATGACTGGCATTTCAAGAGTAAATGATTCATTTTACTAACAATGCATCAAGATAAAAAGGTTACATTGAACAACTAGAATGTTTACTGAAATTAATCTTATTAAAGTAAAACTTAAAAAAATGTATTTGGGACATTTTCATTGCTTACACTCAACGAACATGAAACAGAAAAACAGTCACAGAATCGTGTTAAGTTTATAATAAATAATTCACATACAACATAGGTTAAATTATCAAAGAAATGCTTAAACCGACATCTTTATACCTTTTGCAGATTTAACACATTTCTAATCCA
The DNA here is from genome assembly GCF_009828535.3 of Hylobates moloch. Classification (NCBI taxonomy): domain Eukaryota; kingdom Metazoa; phylum Chordata; class Mammalia; order Primates; family Hylobatidae; genus Hylobates; species Hylobates moloch. The sequence continues at coordinate 21,248,038 of NW_026652283.1, read as the reverse complement.
CCACATACGGATAGCAGTAGGTATATTTCTTGACATCATTCAGTCTATTTCAAAAATAGATTTGATTGTTTAGAGGCATAATTTATAAAGCAAGATAACCAAATGAAATAACAGAATTTTAACTAACATTGGCTTTTTGGGATTTCTTAAGAAAAGATTCACAAGCATTGCTCAGCTACTGGAAAATAATTAAATCTCTTCTTTACTCAGGCACTTTTAATGCAGTAACCTCAGGCTTCATTTTAAAGTATTGGTTAAAACGAACAATTGCATACCTAGTGAGAAAAGAGAACAACAAAAAAATTAGTCAAAGCTGAAAAACTTGGTGCTTCCCTTATTTTCACTCAGTCCTCTAAGCTGGTTTTCTTAAAGTTTAAGATTTTCAAAGGACATATTTTTAGTTTATTGCACCACCTACTGGACACGTTTCTAATCCTGTGAGCACTTAACAGCTTATAGCAATTTCTTCACAGACCAATTACTAAATGTATACAACTTTTATAATTGATTGCAAATAACTACAATATTCCCTGTGAATTCTAAATGTTAATCCAAACAAAAGCAGAGACCAATGTAATCATATAATAAAATTTAACTTACCCAAGGAAATCGAACTCAATAGTGGAGTATTTGGCTTGAATCAAAGCCCACAATCCCCAAAAGAAATGAGAAGCCTTAAAAGAAGGAAGGAGAAATAAAAAATTATGATAATGAATTTCTCTGTAAAACACACATTAATTGCTAATTCTATCCTCTAAATCAACTCCATGCACCACACTTTCTTGCTGTTCTTTTTATATAAAGCATATAAAACCTAGATCCTACTGACGTCTACACCTACTAGATGGCTACAGATCACTTTCGTCAACACCAAAGGAGGTTATGGTAAATTATAATCACTTGAAAAACAGAGGCCAGTTCTTGTGACGTGCTTATTTATAAAGCAAAGTTTACCATCAGCACTGATAGATGTTAGTGTTTTTAATGGTTATAATTGCTAACAGGCTTACACATTAGTATATCAAAGGCCTTTGTTTCTTGACATAAAAATATAAACACAAAAGAAAATCCAAATCTCACCAGCAATAAATATATTTAAATGTGAAAAATGTTCTAAGGGTGACAAACATCTGAAAATGATCTTATTGGCTTAATTCTGCATAACAGACCACAACATAAAGTAACACAACTTATGTCAGGAAAAATATGGGTTTTGGACTTACAGGGAAATTAGCATGTATTTAGTAACTGTAAAATAATTATGTGTGCTTTACAATCTATTTTCAGTTAAACATGGTAATATTTTAAAATCTGAACAAGATTTCACTTCCCCAGAAATACTATATTCTAACTAGAAATATTCTAAGTAGAAAAAGTATTAAAGACAAGGTTTTTGTTTCAGCTAAATTCATTACAGCAACAGTAACAAAGGGGCTCTAACAAAAAAGTATTCAACAAACCCTGGCATTTAAAAATACCAAGGTCTAGCAGCACAGTATACCAAAAAGAATTCTTAATTTGAATTACAAGATGTAGAGGTTCCAGTCCAGACTCTATCTCTGAGTACCTTTGCAACCTTTAATAAGTCACAAACTTTAGTGTCAGATCTATCATTTACAAGATGGGAATATTAGCCATTCTGTATTCTACACAGGATTCTTTTAAAGACTAAAGGAAATAATATATGAAAAAAAAAAATTTTCAACCTAAAGATCTCTATTTAAAAAGCACACTGCATTTTGTTTTTGGCTTCCTCAAAAAAATACCACTAACTATTCAGCTATTCAGGAGGCTGGTGATCGCTAGAGCTCAGGAGTTCAAGGCTGCAGTGAGGAGCATGCCACTGCACTCCAGCTTGGGCAACAGAGTGAGACCCTGTCTCTTAAAAAAAAAAAAAAAAGAACAGGAATATAATTTCTTACCTGATATAGGGATAGAAAAGAATAAACAATGTAGCAAAGACTAAACAACTAAAGTCACTTGCACATGAAGCATAAAAGTTAAAAAAACAAGCTGGGCTCTGGCATGTGGCTTTAAGCACTTAACGTAGTGCCTTAATTTCCTCATCTGTAAAATGTAGGTCAAAATAGTACCTATACCTGGCATATAACAAACATTCAATAGAATGCTAGCTATTCTTACTATATGAAACCAGAATGATTAAAAATGATAAAAATTTTCAAAAATGGTCTTCTATCTAAAAAAGCATATCAGGTATTGAGAAATGAAATTATGAAATTAGAGGACTTCCTTCTTGTCAAAGTCTACGTCAGAGGTTCTTAAAGTGGTCGATGAATCCATGGGAGGTTTCGGAGGCCCGAAATTACTTTCATAATTACACTGATATGTTACGTGCCTTTTTGACTATGTTAACATTTGCACCAATGGTTCAAAAGCAGTGAGGGTGAAACTACTATTACCTTAAGTCAAGGCAGTGGTAGCAAATCACACTAGTGTAATAGTCTTATGCTTCACCAACACACAGTAACAGTAAAAAGCCAATATCACTAAAGAATGTCCTTTGGGAAGCCATTAAAACTATTAATTTTATTAAATCTCTACCCTGGAGTACATGCTCTAGTATTCTGTGGGAGGAAATAGGCAGCACACATAAAGCATGTCTACTGCATATCCAAAGTACAATGGTTGTCTCAGGAAAAACACTTGGGTAACTGACTTTTGAGTTGAATGTGCACATTTTTAATGGAACACAATTTTTACTTCAAAAAAATGACTAATATACAAACTAGAGTTATCAAACTAGAGTTATCAGACTTGGGTATTTGGCAGACATTTTCTCAACTATAAAAAAGATAACTTGTCATTTCAGTGAAAATAACTGACAGTATTTGTTGCCAATGATAAAATTCAAGTTTTCACCCTAAAATTAGAACATGAGAAAAGTTGTATGTGATTCTGTGAGCTTAACAGCTTCTCAATATAGTACTATAAGTTTTTCTGATGACACTCGTGGTGATATCAACACATGTGATCTTTAGCTATCTTATAATGAGATGTGTCAACATTTGGAAGATCTATACAACTCAATGAATCAATTATTTTCCAAATAACTAATAAGTTAAAATTATAAAATCACATACAGGTAAAAGAATCATTCAATGTGCAAGATAAACCAGTAGATTTTAATGTAATAGAGTAAAAAGTTAATTGATACATTCAGATTATTCATGGCAACTAACCTTTAAGAAACTATCACTTGTTGAGTTTTGGTCTAGTATCAAAAAATAATATCCACAATTATCTGAAAAGGCAAAATACTCCTCTTTCCCAACATGCATGTGTGAAACTTTTTTTCATATACTTGAAATGAAACAATTCATCACAAAAGATGTAATGCAGAAGCAGATACGGGAATCCCGCTGTATTCTATTAAACCAGACATAAAAGAAATTTGCAGAAGTGTAAAATAATGCCATTCTTCTCACTAAATTGTTTTTTGTTTTGAAAAATACTTATTCTATTTATGGTATTTGCGTTAATGTAATGAGTTTATTTTAAATATATATATATATATATATACACTTAAATGTTTGAATTTTGACTTCTAATATGGTAAATACTGTTAATTATTTCACAAAAACAGAAGCTTGTAGAGGTCTTCAAAAACATTTTAAGTAGGAAGGGGTCCTAAGATTGAAAAATTTGAGAACCACTAGTCTAAATCGCCTTGCATATTTTACGCTGATATAAAATCACCTATAGATGGTATCCTAATCTCTTCTTCCTACTAAATTTGCTCTGTAGTGGAAAAGACTGAGAAATCAAGAATCATTCTGCATTTTAAAAACATACCAACTTAGCTCTTCTCACCACTGTCAAGCAGAGATGGTAACTATATTTCTCAATCAGTTTTTATTCATATACTTATATAAATTAACTAAATGATTCTACACTAGAGAAGCATTATCCATAAAACCTCACTGAAATCTCATTTGTGTAGGCAACCATTTTTATAGGGGGAAAAGTGATAAATTAATATATAACAGTAGATTCTAAATGGATGAGAAACAAAGGCAGAAAACAGCCCATTCATCATTTGCATTCCCCCATAATACAAGTACATCCAAAAAAATAATAAATTCTGTAACTATACTATCTCTTTCACATTTGGAAGTTATGGATATGGAAGTCTCTCTGTTAAAGGGTATTTTAATTTCTAGACTACTTACTCCTGTTGCAAAGAAATATTCAAAGCTTTATATGGTAAATAAATAACTAAAATAAATCCCCAGTATGCATATAATGGCGGGAAAAAAAAGAAAAGCTCCACAAAGCCATTACGTATACTCTGTTTGGTTTTATAATGCATATACCTACTTTTGTTTGCCACCATCTCAACATTAAACAATCAATGACAAGTGAAGTCTTATAATCTTTAGAAGTCTGTATCATGGCCTGAGCAATCAACATTTACTAACCATTTATAATATTTCAAAACATGTATACCCTGATCTTATTATTCAGATCTGCTTTTCTTTTTATCAAAGCAGCTTCATAAACTATCTAAGAAGGAAACAGCACTTAAGACACATCCATAAGGAATAAGAGAAATCTGCCAAGAGATGCAGGGAAAAGGGCATTCCAGGTAGAAGGAATAAGCTTCTAAGTACACAGACATGAAACATCATGGAGTATACCAGCACAAAATGACTCTGCTAGAGCCGAAGTAGGAGGTGTGAAGTAGTGGGAAATAAGAGTTTGCAGATGCTGTCATTTGGATTTCATTCTGTAGGTCACAGGGAGCCATAAAATAGAAAAGTGACACAATCTAATTAATTAAATTCTAATTACTAGAAAGGATCACTTTTTAAATATGCAGAATAAATTAAAGACAGGAAAAACAAAACAACAACAACAACAAAAAACTGAAGGCAAAGAGACCAGTAAAGGCTAATGTTGGTAAGAGATTCAGTCCTCAATCAAAAGTCGAAAATAAAAGGAGAAGGGGCTGAAATCAAGAACATTTTAGGAACCAAGAACAGAACTTGGAAGGGGTAGACCCAAATCAGAACACTAGGGAATACTGTTAAAATGTAAGAGGGCTGGGAGAAGAGGAGGAAAGAGGAGCCAGATTAAGAGACTGAGCAAGACAGTACAAAAAGAGAATTTGTCACACAGCTTTAAAATGATGTATTCCCCCACCCTTCAAGAATATGGCCAAGTGAGGTGGCTCACACCTGTAATCCCAACACTCGGGGAGGCCGAGGTGGGTGAATCATTTGAGGTCAGGAGTTCGAAACCAGCCTAGCTGATATGGTGAAACCCCGTCTTTACCAAAAATACAAAAATCAGCTGGGTGTGGCAGCAAACGTCTGTACTCCTAGCTACTGAGGCCAGAGAACTGCTTGAACCCAGGAGGCAGAGGTTGCAGTGAGCCAAGATTGCGCCACTGCACTCAAGGCTGGGCTATAGAGACTCCATATCAAAAAAAAAAAAAAACACGAATATGAGAACTATCAGATTGCATGTGTAAAATGCAACTACTCCCACTCCCTAGGAGAATGCGAAGTCTCATCAGACCCTATGATGGTTAATATTAGGTGTCAACTTGATTGGATTGAGGGACGCCTAGTTGGCTAGGAAAGTATTGTTTCTGGGTGTGTCTGTGAGGGTGTTGCCAGAGGAGATGACATTTGAGTCTGTGGACTGGGAGAGGAAGACCCACCCTCAATGTGGGCTGGTATCATCCAATTGGCTGCTAGCATGGCAAAAACAAAGCAGGCAGAAGAAGGTAGAATAACTTTGCTTGCTGGGTTTTCTGGCTTCCTTCTTTTTCCCCATGTTGGATGCTTTCTCCTGCTCCTCCTGCCCTTGGACATCAGAATCCAAGTTCTTCAGCATTTGGACACTTGGACTTACGCCAGTGGTTTGCCAGGGGGCTCCTGGGCCTTTGGCCACAGATGGAAGGCAGCACTGTCGGCTCTTCTGGTTTTGAGGCTTGCAAACTTGTACTGAGCCACTACTGGCTTCTTTCTTCCTCAGCGTGCAGACGGCCTATTGTGAGACTTCACCTTGTGATCAGGTGAGCCAATTCTCCCTAATAAACTTCCTTCCACATATACACATATCCTATTAGTTCTGTCCCTCTGGAGAACGCTAATACAAACTCCATATGTGAGTACTTGGGGTGAACTCCTTCTCTTCTTGGGAATGTTACATTACACTTTATCGGACCCCATGTGAATAACTGACCTTAACTAGTGGACTTCAAAATACATATAAACCTAACAGTTTGACACTCTGAACACTTAGTCTGTGACAGACTGCACTCTGTCAGCTACTTCTCCAAAAGCAGAGTTCAGGCCTCTCTAGGCCTTGGAGCTTTGAAGTCTCGTCATGACAACACTGACGTCCAACTTCTTGTGTCCAGGAACTTCAAGTGTTTTCATGGATCTCTCCTATGTTGGTCAAGCCCGAGAAACTAATCGTAAAAAGGTACCGCTCAATCCTCTCCTGCTTTCATCCTAATTGGACTAGACTCTTAACAATTTGGAACTCACTCATTATGTAGTTAATGTTCCTCATCTATTGAGTATATTCCCTGTGAGATTTGTTCAGGTTGTTCTTCCTCTCTTTAAGCATTGTGAACCTAAGGGGAAAAAATAATCTTTGTATGGCAATAAAGTGTGTAATTCATGAAACCAGACTTTGATCATTTCCTTATTTTCACCATACGTAAAACTATCACAAAAGTCAACAAGAGAACATTTTTTAAATCAATGGTAAATACTGTCAAATGCTACTGACAGATCAAGTAAGATAAGGACTGAAAAATTCACATTGGACTTGGCAATTATGTCACGATTGGTAAGCCTTACCTGATTTCCTTTTTATAGTAGTGAGGGAAAAGGCAGATTGCGGTGTCTGAGAAATGCATGAAGGATAAGGGAGTAAGACTGAGGGGTTCCTTTTATTTCACATTGCAATCACAATTATTGATTCATTCAAATGCTTGAGATGTGAGAAGCACATACTTAATAAACAGTCGGAGGAAATTAAGAGTTGGTAAGAAAGGAAGGTAAATGGCTAGCTAAAAAGAAGCTACAGAAAGTCTTGAAAAAGAAAAGAAGATATGTCCAAAGAAGATAGCAACAGAGGCCCTGATGCAAGAAAGTTGTGACATCCCAGAAGGGCAGGAAAAGCACACAACAGACAATCAGCAAAATTCTGATAAAATAAGAACAGGAATCAAAACAAAAACTGACTTGATAAATAAAGGGCTTTTCAAAATTTCCTTAAGCTGAAAAGCAACTTCAGCAAAGTCTCAGGAAAAAAAAATCAATTTACAAAAATCACAAGCATTCCTATACACCAATAACAGACAGAGAGCCAAATCATAAGTGAACTCCCATTCACAATTGCTGCAAAGAGAATTAAATGCCCAGGAATACAACGAACAAGGGATGTGAAAGACCTCTTCAAGGAGAATTACAAACCACTGATCAACGAAATAAGAGGACATGCATAAAGGGAAAAACATTCCATGCTCATGAATAGGAAGAATAAACATCGTGAAAATGGCAATAGTGCCCAAAGTAATTTATAGATTCAATGCTATTCCCATCAAGCTTCCATTGACTTTCTTCACAGAATTACAGAAAACTACTTTAAATTTCATATGGAACCAAAAAAGACCCTGCATAGCCAAGACAATCCTAAGCAAAAAGAACAAAGCTGGAGGCATCATGCTACCTGACTTCAAACTATACTACAAGGCTACAGTAATCAAAACAGCATAGTACTGCTACCAAAACAGATATATAGATCAATGGAACAGAACAGAGGCCTCAGAAATAACACCACACATCTACAACCATCTGATCTTTGACAAACCTGAGAAAAACAAGCAATGGGGAAAAAATTCCCTATTTAATAAATGGTGTTGGGAAAACTGGCTAGCCATATGCAGAAAACTGAAACTGGACCCTTCCTTACACCTTATACAAAAATTAACTCAAGATGGATTAAAGACTTAAACATAAGACCTAAAACCATAAAAACCCTAGAAGAAAACCTAGGCAATACCATTCAGGACACAGGCACGGGCAAAGACTTCATGACTACAAACACCAAAAGCAATGGAATATTAGGTTGATTCTGAAATTCATTAAATTTGGTTTTGGCAACCAAAGCCAAAACCAAAGCCAAAGCTGTAATAGGATCTAATTAAACTAAAGAGCTTCTGCACAGCAAAAGAAACTATCATCAGAGTGAACAGGCAACCTACAGAATGGGAGAAAATTTTTGCAATCTATCCATCTGACAAAGGGCTAATATCCAGAATCTACAAGGAACTTAAATTTAAAAGAAAAAAACAACCCCATCAAAACGTAGGCAAAGGATATGAACAGATGCTTCTCAAAAGAGGACATTTATACAGTCAACAAACATATGAAAAAAAGCTCATCATCACTGGTCATTAGAGAAATGCAAATCAAAACCACAATGAGATAGATACCATTTCATGCCAGTTAAAATGGTGATCATTAAAAAGTCAGAAAACAACAGATGCTGCAGAGGATGTGGAGAAACAGAAATGCTTTTACGGTCTTGGTGGGAGTGTAAATTAGTTCAACCATTGTGGAAGACAGTGTGGCAATTCCTCAAGAATCCAGAACCAGAAATACCATTTGACCCAGGAATCCCATTACTGGGTATATACCCAAAGGATTACAAATCATTCTAATATAAAGACACATGCACACGTATGTTTATTGAGGCACTATTCACAATAGCAAAGACCTGGAACCAACCGAAATGCCCATCAATGATGGACTGGATAAAGAAAATGTGGCACATATACACCATGGAATACTAAGCAGCCATCAAAAAGGATGAGTTCATGTCCTTTGCAGAACATGGATGAAGCTGGAAACCATCATTCTCAACAAACTAACACAGGACAGAAAACCAAACACCACATTTTCTCACTCATAAGTGGGAGTTGAATAATGAGAGCACATGGACACAGGGAGGGGAACATCACACACCGGGGCCTGTCAGTGGGTGGGGGGCTAGGGAAGGGAAAGCATTAGAAGAAATACCTAATGTGCATGACAGGTTGATGGGTGCAGCAAACCACCATGGCACATGCATACCTGTGTAACAAACCTGCACGTTCTGCATATGTACCCCAGAACTTAAAGTATAATAATAAAAAAATTTTTTAATTGAAATAAATAAAGGGCTTTTAATGTTTCTTAATGAGGAAGAACTAGAAATTGGTATCAGAATCCCAGAGTATAACACTTACTATATGCCCTTATGAAAAAACTTAGTATATGTAAGTTCAGAGGACATATTAAATTATTCAGAAATGTTATTTAAAAGGTACTGAAGTTTTATGCCTCTATTAATTGTACTTTATCTTTTTTTCAATCAGACCTTCTACTGAATGTATGACATTTATTAATATATCTGTTGTTCATTTCATGAAGATATTCTTTTTCATTTTAAATCAGAGTAAGTAAGTTTCCTTCTAATTCCAATTTACTAATAATTTTACACCAAAATGGGTGTTATGGCTGGGCATAGGGCTCATGCCTGTAGTCCCAATACCCTGGGAGGCTGAGGCTGGAGGACTGCATGAAGCCAGGAGTTCAAGGCCAGCCTGAGCAACATAACAAGACCTTGTCTCTCCAAAAAGTTTTAAAAAATCAGCCAGGCATGGTGGCGTGTACCTGTAGTCCTAGCTACTTGGGAGGCTGAGTTGGGAGAACCCCTTGTGCTCAGGAGTTTGAGGTTGCAGTGAGCTATGATCGTACCACTGCATTCCAGCCTGCATGACAGAGCAAGACCTTGTATCTAATAAAAAATAGGTCTGGCATGATGGCTCATACCTATAAATTCCCAGCACTTTGGGAGGCTGAGCCGGGAAGAATCACTTAGGCCCAGGAGATCAAGACCAGCCTGGGCAATATAGAGAGACCTCATCTCCACAAAAAAATTAAAAAATTAGCCAGGCATGGTGACGCTTGCTACTCGGCAGGCTCAAGTGGGAGGACTGCTTAAGCCCGGGAGGTTGAGACTGCAATGAGCTGTGATCATATCAGTATACTCCAGGCCTGGATGACAGAGCAAAGACTGTCTCAAAATAAAAATAAAAGTAAATATTAAAATAAAATCAATTTAAAAAGAAATGAGTGTCAACTTTTACCACCAAAAGAATTATTCTGTACATCTTATTTGGCCTTCTAAATTACAAGCATTTAAAAGAATGCATTTTTTTTTTTTATTTTTCCAATCTACTGACCTAGAATAACAATAAGTACTTAGTATCTGATTGACGAATATTTATAAACAATTGATCAAATCAGAAGCAAAGGTATTTTTCAATGCCATGTACGGATACAGTCACAGTATCCTCCAAAAATGTTAAATGTCATCAAAAGTTTGCAAGGAAATCCAAGTCAGCTTTCTAATAGCAAACAATGGGATTGATGGTTAAGAATTGATGAGCTATGTGTACTTTACGTGGAAATTAACTAATTCAGTGCATAAATGGAATATTAGGTTGATTCTGAAATTCATTAAATCACCGAATGAGAAAGAAAACCCTACATTCTCTAAGATCATGCTTAAATACAATAAATAGAAAAGCAGGCCTCCTAGGACCAGCTGTAGAGCATGTCATTAATTGAACCAGTAATTGTACTGAAAATAGATAAAAGAACAGCAGGTAAAGGAACATTTCAGGACACCTTCTTACTTGGGATGTATTCTGAGTAACTCTGGGCATATGGTACTTTTAAGACTATAAAAATGGTATACCTGTATACCACTAGGGTCTATCTGTACAGACAACATAACAAGTATTTCCCATGTCAACTATACAAAATTATATTAAAACTAAAAAGCAGCAGCTAAAATAGCTTTGGCTTATTATTCCATTTAATTATCTAACACCTTAGTGGAAGATCATTCTAATGTATCATACTATTCTCAAAAGATAATGAGCTAATTTTTAAAATATAAATGCATGTAAAGAGAAGTAGGTCTTAATAATAAAGCTTTAAGACACCAATAAAGCTGGAAATAACTGCTTATCAAATGAAGGTCAAGAAGACAAAACACTGGATAAGTCATAAAAAACATAATCCTACAGGTTCTTCCAACCTACTTTTATCACATAAGATCTAACCATAAAATGTGTTGTGGAAAAGCTCCTCTTCTGTAAAATTTGACTTTGATGTAAAGAAAGGAATAGACTAAGAAATTGTTTTATGCATCAATCCTAACCCTAATAAGAATCTACTCATTAAACAAATAATTACTGAGTACCTATCATATGGCCAGGCATTGTTCTAGGGGGTGGAGATATAGCAGGAAATGAAACAAAATTTTTGTCCTTAAAACCAATGCAATGGGGTAATGCATACTGTAAATGGTCATGTATTTTCATTATTTTGAACAAAATTCACAAAACTTAAAATAGGAAATTGTCTAAGATGACGAAAATTTAGAAGCATTTTAAATTACAGTAAGAACCTTTCATTAATTGTGTACATTTAAACTTACCAATGCAAACTGATTGACTTGAATGAAGAGTATTTCTACCTCCTTTTCAGTAACTTCAGTCCCAAAGCCCTTAAATTCTTTGTAGGCTTCAAGGTAAGCACGCAGCCACTGACTCTGTAGTTCTCTATCTGGATACAGACTATAGTCTACATCACTCACACCTTTAGAAGAAAAAAAAAATACGCTCAAAAATTTTAAAACAGAAACTCTTCTGCATACCTTAATAATCCCTAAAACCACCATTTTTTCATAAAAAATGAAAAGTTCCATTTTGGCTGGAATACTGCATGTTAAGTAAATAGCATTTATTAAAATAATAAACCGATCATTCTGTATTTCGGCTTAAACGCTAAGGCACATTACTGTTGATCACCAAATCAATTCTCATAGCTTCAATTTTTCCTCAAAGTGTGTAGCTTGAACCAGGTGCATCACAAACCCAAACTATGCATTTTAGGAAGCAACCCAGGAAATTCTTAAGCATGCTGACATTTGGAGCACTACCTCAAAGTGTGGCTATAAAACTTTTTAAACCATGACTCATGGTAAGAATACTTTTTTTTTTGGAGACGGAATCTCATTCAGTCACCCAGGCTGGAGTGCAGTGGCATGATTTCGGCTCACTGCAACCAAGAATACATTTTCTTTGAGACCTTATACACAGAACCAGCTGATACTAAATTTCACAAAACAGTATTTATCCCAACAACATTTTCCAACTCTGAGATTTTGTTTCTCTTTTCCATTCCTTGCAAAAAAAAAAAAAAAAAGTCATTACCCCACAAATTTAATTTCATGATCTATAGTTTGGAAAATACTAACCAGGAAGACAAAGTTCATACTATTTTGTCATCCAAGGTTCTTTAGAAGTTGGTCTAAATCTACCTCACTAGTCCTATATCTTTGTAGTCTCCTTCATGAATTTTATATCCTATAAAAGTAAGTAGTTCATCTTAAAGTTTTTTCCCCTTTCCTTCTCTTTAGTTTGCACATCCAACCTCTCCCTAACTCACAAGGTTTAGCTCACTTTTTTTGTCCACCAAATCATTAGAAAATCACTGGAGCTTTCTATTTCATATCCACAGCAGTGACCGTCTATATTACTAACATGGTAATATTTTATTATATGCACAGCTAGCTCCCCTTCCATAGATGAGATACGTAAAAATATGTACAGCTTATACGTATATAATAAGCTTGGTAGTCCAAAACAACTGGAAACATCAAATTAAAATTTTTTCCCAGAGTATTTCCCAGTCTGGTAACCTGAAGTATATAAAAATATATAAATACATAAATTTATACAAATATAAATTCAACAATAAAAAATTCCTACTAGATATAAGCCATTCAGGGTTATGTTCTAATCTTTAGTTTTTAGAGCATTTCACGTTTCTAAATAAACAGTGATAAAATGGATTTTAAATTCTTCCCACTTACATTTAAAAAACTAGTAATTTTAATTTAAGTAATTATAAATTAATAGGGGTAAAAATGAGCAACTTTTCAATATTCATACACAAAGTCAAAAAAGGTTATTGAACTTTTTAGTGAACTAATATTCCAAAAGCCTCAGTTTACAATGGAAACAGTAAAGGCTTTTTAAATGCTTAAAAATTAGCTTCAAATCTTAGTTCTCTCTATTTTACTGTGACCTTGGTGAATTTCTTTCCTGATAGGTAAACTGGAAGTATTACCTTGTAGGGCTGCTGTGGAGAAAAAAATGAGGTAAGATTTATGAAGCACCTTATGCTATGTCTGGTCTCAACAGAAGCCACAATCATTATTTTTCTCCTATCTATTACTTTCTGATAGCAATTAAGGAAGAAATTTTGGTCATCTCTGCTTTCCGCCAGTGACAAACAAAAGCAAAGAAAAACGGTCCACAACACGTGGGAAAACGTTGCTCCTGCTCACGGTTTATCTACTTTAAAAAAAGAATAAAATATTCTGAAAATATCGTTTCAAAGCTAAATAAGTTACTCCATTAGTTATACCTGCAAATTCATTGAAATGATTTCCAATATCATATGCCAGGTAGTTGTATCCAGAATATTCATAATCAATGAACTGTACATCACCTATGTGAGACACAAAAACAAAGACATTAAGAAATCACATATAAGATCAGAAAATCCCTATGCTATTTGTAATTAAATAGCTTCCAATATTTTGTCTCATTGTACGTGCTTGATTACATGCACTTCTGAGACAATACAGGGTAAGGGGCTGTGAATTTTATGGCAATGAGCTTTACAAAATTCAAATTATGTCTCTTGGTCAACAGCTTCTTTGTAAACACTAATGCCCACTTTTTTAAAGAAAAATGAAAAGACAGTCATTCTCCAAGTTTAAGCAAAAGCAAAATACATCTTTTGCCACATGGGGGCATCAGTTACTTAAAAATTCAAGTTTAATTAGAAACATAATTTTTATCTTTGGAAATTGCTAATAATCTGTGTAATTTTAACAAAAACTTTATCCATGATACTCCAACAGTAAACTGACAAGCTTGTCTACATATGGAAAATATAAACTTTTAAAGACCTGAATTCTGTAAATCTTGCAATAATGCTATACTTGCTGAGCAATGTAAGATCACTAACAAGAAGTTAGTTGCTATCATACGCTTATACTTTCCTGTAATACTACCTAACTAAGGTTTCCATATCTGAGCAGCATTAAGGTAGTGGTTTTACCTTATAAAAAGCAAAAGTATGGTTTCTTTTAACGTTTATAAATGTGAGAAATTTTCACATAAGCTAAATAGATGCCTATTCTAAATTACTGCTCCATATATAGGCATGTCATTACAACTCTCCAAAGATAATCTAGTTCTTTCATACTACTACTCAGGAACTTTTAACTTTTGAGTAATGAATATTATAAAGGATTTGCCTTAACAAAGATATAGGTTCTATATTCAAGAGAAAAAGCAAAACAGAGAGAGAGAAACCTTAAAAAATATATATATCAATGTGGGTCACTGTCTTCACCAGGGATCACAACTCAAAGGCTTACAGGGGCGTGGAGTTAAAATGGATATATGAACAGAGATGGCTGTAAGAATATAGAAAATGTTTAACATCTGCATAGTTACACTGTCTTTTAATCATCAGGCTTAGGTAGGAGAACAAATTCTCGGTCTTTACACATTGTTATTTATTTCCCAAATAAGAACAGCTTTTGAATTATAATACGTTGATATACATTTGTAAGTTCAATTTTGGGAAGTATTTGATCATATTCAAACACAAAGAAAAACAAAATTATATGACAAAAAATGTCATGGCAAATAGTGTTTTACATAAAAGCAAAAATTTTTTTAATATAATTGTATTTAATATATAATTCTAAACTTACTTAAATATGTCACATCTAGAATAAAATAAGTGAGAATAATCAATGTTATAACCCAGTTATTAAAATGTAATGTGTATTATTATAATAAATATAAGATTTAAAAATATTGGTGACAATAAATCATGGCAATTCAACTACCTCAAGTATTATATATTTTTTTCTCTTTTTGTTTTTTGTAGAGACGGGGTCTTGCTATGTTGCCCAGGCTGGTATTGAACTCCTGGCCTGAAGTGATCCTCCTGCCTTGTATACTTGAATTCACAGAACATTATTCCACGAAAAGTCTTAGAGTTAACCAAATCATTTTACTAAACTGCAGAATGGGAAGTAGAAACATGTTTTAAAGTTTCTTTTCTAGGAATCATTGGGAGTAGGAGAGTGAAGACAACCATCATGATAAAATACTCACAGGCATGAAAATAAAATGAAATAAAACCATGAAGAAATCTCATTTTCAAAAATAATGACCAGGGAAATTACAAATGTCATATGAAAAGGAGATACTAAGAAGTAAAATGTGATCCAAATTAAAATATGCCTACAGAGAAAAAATATATATGTAAATAATGCATGGGGGGAAGGATGAATGGAAATAAACCAAAATGTTTAAACTATTAACAGGTGATAGACAAGTGACTTTTTTCTTTTATTTTTGTTATTTTAAAATTTATGTACGATAAGTAATAGAAATAAATTAGAGGAAAATAGTTATTTTAAAAGAGAATAAGATGAATTCCCTATACAAAACTATCAATAAAAAGAATAAAACACAATGATTTCGGAGATATCTATCCACCAGCCTTCAGAAACTCAGGATACAAGATTCACTAAGTTGTACAACTGAGCTAACCTAACAGTTTTAATATATAATGTTTTAAATCTGCAGCTGTTGATAGCTTTAGCTCTTTAAAAACAAAGTCTTGTAGAGCTCATATTAACTGTTACATGCCAATAAAAATACACAGCCCAGTCCTGAAGCTTACTTTTGCCACATAAACATAAGCTTCAATTTCAATTTTCAAAATTATATTTAGAATTTGGCAAATACAGTTAAAATGGCAGGTAAAACATGCCTGCTTGTAGAGTAAATACAATTTAATTAAAGCATAGCACATTTTAACAAAAGTTAAAATCTGTTTCACTATGAAAATTTTAGCAATGACTTTTTGTAGTAACATTAATTAATTAAAACTAGCCTTTATTTTTAAAAGCTATGTTGAGTTTATAAATAATGAAATTTTAAAAATAAGAAAATGAAGCTAACAAGATACAGATGAGGCTGTTACCAGGCTCCGTGCATGTGAACAAGTGATGCGATAAACCTCCAGTCAGTGCGTTTAAGAAGCACGGGGTGCGCCGCCACATGGCAGCAACAATGGCATACCTAATCTGTAGCAGATGAAGAAAATTTGGCAAACTCACATTGTACAAGACACAAAGCTTAAAAGGAAAAAAATTTAAAAAAAAATCTGCATTAACTATTCTTTTTCAAACTATTGCAAACAAAGTGGAACTCAACCTTAAATTTAATCTTCTGCAACAAAGTAAAATTTAAAAAGCCAACTTCCCTTAGTTAGGGTGCCAGAAAAATCAAATTACTGGAAAATGCTTTCCTAACAACAGAAAATACATTTTTTCCTTCTATAAATTTAACTTCTGATTTCTAAAATTTCCCTTTATTTAAACGAATATCCACATCAGCATTAATAATTAACTAGCTCATATAGCATGATCATCTTGTCAGTTCTTTAAGACATGAATTTTTAATTGGGGTTTCAAGGATGAAAAGACAATTAGAATATTCCCTAAAATTTTATGTGTATGTGCACTTTCTTAGGAAGAGATTCTCAATTTTTCAGATTCTCAAGGGACCCCTGACCTTTAAAAAGTAAAGAACCACTACTTTAAGGGCTAGGAGTGTTATTTTATTTATCTTTATGTAATTATCACAATGACAAGCACATAATGGGTAACGTATATGATTCATGGATAAAACTACAATTTAAATTTTCCAAACCTACATTTTGTCTTTTATTACTTTATTTCTTGCATATCTTTATCAGAGTAATCAAATCCCCACACTATTGGTTAAACTGTTCAAATCTTAGTATACTAAAAACAGTCTGCCAATTTTTAAAGTACTTTAAAACCAAAAAATAATAATGTATTACCCAAGGCTATATAATTATCACATGACATGTTTGTCTGAATTCCTTTATTTTGTTGTTAGGAGAAAGGAATAAAAATGCAAAGCAAAATAGTCAATATGAGAACCTGAAAAATCTTTCCAACTCACCCTACTTGCTCTGCAATGTTAGGCAGGTTCGAAGAGAACAATACGAAAAGTAACTATAATCCTACTATTGTTAGCAAAATGTTTTCTATTTTATACAGAAAAAGACAGGGAGTATTCTCGTCTGAAACACTTTCCCTTCAGTCCTCACGCTGGTGTCCTGTAGCACTCTGTACCCCTTCACCAGAGCACTCATCATTCTAAATGTAAGTATCTGTTCAGTGACTGGACTCCTCCGCTACAAGATACACAGCCTCCTGGAGGGGCAGTAGGGTCCCTTTCCTCTTTCATCCTGCAATCCACAGAGCAATCCCTAGGATACAGGAAATATTTAAATGCTAGTAGAAAAAAACAGAAGTTTGCAGAAAATGCTGACACACAATAACACATTTGCTGGGGGAGGGGAAAAGACAAAAAAGCATGAAAAACTGAAGAAAAAAGTGTGGTGTTTCTGACATTTTTATTCAAGTACAAGACTGAACACAGTGGGCCAGAATGCATGAATGAAAAAAAAACAAACAAACTAGTACCTATATTAGGTCACTCTTTCTTAATAACTTCAGGTTTTTACAGTTCATTTAAGTTTTTTATTATCTGACTTACAGATATTTTATTTTCTGCTAACTAGTGGTTGAGAATACAAATTAAAACAGAGTTAAGGATTAAACTACATTTAAAAACACCACCCTAGAAAACATAGTTTACCAAACACAAAAATCAATTTGTATTTATTTATATTTTTAACTACCAATGAAAAAACTCTTCTCAGTCATTAAAACATGAATAACATGACAACTACAAAGCTTTCTCAGGAGTAATAATAGAGTGGATAAGATTTAGAGCCAAACAAGTGACTACGGGGACTCACCCATCTTCTATTTATATTGTATAGAACTCTTAAAACAAAGCAAAATAAAACAAAACCTGATTTACTCTTTAATTCCCAGAAAAAGCTTTCCTTTTCTTCCACTCATTTGTATTTCCTTAAATAGCTGTAAATCAGCTTCTTGTATTTTGCTGACAGAGAAAATAAACAATGATTGCCATTACTGAAATTTAAAGTTAAATATTAGGTATTTACATGAGCTTTTATGAAGAAATGGGGGACAGGAGGAGAAATGAAAGTCACCAAAAGTCATGAGACCAATAAACATTCTGAGAGAGCATCAAGACATGAGATAGAAATCTCAACAGCTTTAGTAATTTCTTGACGTCAGTAATTAAATGATTAGTTGAAATTAAAATATTAGATTTGAAGTTAGTCATAGGCAATATTACAATTTGTTCTACTTAATATAAAGTCTATTAAATTAATGATTGATTTAAAAGATGACTGATAATTCCTATAGTTCTGGAGCAAGAACTGCTGCTTTGGTTTCCTTATTATATATCAAATTCTATCACCGTATCATTAAGTATTCTTTTCTTACCTTTTTAGGATGTCATTTCACTGAAGGCAAGGAATGGGCCGCTGCTTACCAATCACCTAATTCCTGGCACTAACTTTTCAAAAATCTTGACAGCTACCATCAACTTCAGAAAGGAAGCTCACTCTTCTCCCATGTCCTGAGTCCTGTCAACTGACATGGTGAGAGCAGGTAGAGGCAAAATTTCTTCCTGTGATGCCTATCAGTTCCAATAACATTCGCATGTAAAAATGCCTACAAACTGCAGGGTGCTCACAGTATGTGTGCCTTGTGTATAAATATGTTATGTATACATATACCCATATATATATACACACACATTTGTAATTCTAAATTAATCTCTCAAGTTATAGTTAAGATAGAAACTGAAAGTTGCACTTAAAGACAAACTGAATTGTCACATCATATCTATCTGTTAATTAAGCCCTGTAACTACCTACTAGTAGTTACAGGACTTAACTACCTACCTTCTAGCCTATAGTAACCATTTTTCATTTTTTCAGAATCAGATACATTTTGTAAAACAAATGCTATAAACATAATACAGGATTGGTGAACCACGTACCTTCAGCCCAAATCCAACCCACCACCTATTTTTGGAAATAAAGTTTTATTGGAACACAGCTACACTCATTTAGGTATGTATTGTCTATGGCTGTGTTCATGCCTCAACATACAGCTGAAAAGTTGCAATGGAGACTATCTAGCCCACAATGCCTAAAAGTTGTACTACATAGCCCCTTATAGAAAATGTTTGCCAACCCCTGTTAGTGTAATAGCTACAACTAAGAGCTGGTAAGTCCTTGGTCCAGTGCTATATATTTTATATGCATGATCTAAAATCTTGTTAGCATCCATCTGAAGTAGATATTGTCTCTAAGTTACAAATAAAGCAAACTAAAGTTCTAGACTATCAATAGTACAAAAACTGCCTCAAAATCTGTTAAACACAAAATTTCTAAGCCTATCTATAAAAATTACTGTATAATTGGTCATGGGTGGGGCCCAGAAATCCAAATTTTTTCCCAAGTACCATAGGTGATTCTGATGTAAATTGTCAAGAACAGTCTGTGTTGACATAAAGACATAAAGAGATAAAATATGTCTAATACTACTTATTTCTGTAAGTAATTGGGTAGGGATCTAAACTCAAATGTGCTTAGTTCCAAAATCTATATTCTTTCTGACTTCTCTTGGTAGTAACTAAGCTATAAATGTATCTGCTTTTAAGAGTTAGAGATTTTCTAGTACAAAATCTAAGTTACTATGGTTTAAACATATACGCAGAGACATCAAGATAATCCAGTATAAATTTAAGAAATTTGCCTAAAATTTGTACTTCTGAGAAATTAAGGGTCTGAAACATACTGCAGACAAATACTGAGCTTGATGATTTCAAGGCCAGTCCCTTGGCTTTCATCCTATTAAGTTTTATCTATTGGTATCTCAAAGTTGGGTACACAATAATGAAACCTGGAGCTCAAGTCATATGAATGACTTAAGAAGTAATAACAAATCAAACATGTTTGTGAATATGCAGCTTAATCATTTATTCTATATGGAAATTATCTTAATCTCAAAAGACTCAACATGGCATTTATATGCTATAATAAGGCAACAAAAGAAGGTAAATAACTGCAGTCTGTATATTTAATTAACCTTTCCAAAATTGCTGCCATAAGTGTTAATGCTATGCTACAATCTCAAATACATAAAATTTCTTCCTGTGATGCCTATCAGTTCCAATAACATTCACATGTAAAAATGCCTACAAATTGCAGGGTGCTCATAGTATGTGTGCCTTGTGAATAAATATGTTACTTATACATATATCCATATACATACACATTTTAATTCTAAATTAATCTAAATTAATCTCTCAAGTTATAGTTAAGATAGAAACTAAAAGTTCCACTTTTAGTGAACTGAATCGTCATGTCATATCTGTTAAGTAAGTCCTATATCTACTAGTTATATGCCTGCATTTAATATGCAAACATATCTACTAGTTATATTATATGCATATTACATTATATGCATATTAAATGCAAACATAACTAGTTTGCATATTAAATTTACTCAATATTGACTATTTTTGACTATTAAATTTATTAAATAATATAATCCATACTTTTTAAGTATAAGGCATGGCATCTTCTACTTATAGTAAACACTGAAATATGTCATATAGTTAAATTACCTTAAAACCATTAGCTCCTAATTTGAAACGTAATACTAAAGACTAGGTTAAGTAAGGTTCTTGTCATACTTTAGTTTTAGATTTTTATTTGAACATTCTAACCATATTTCTTAATGCTTATGTTTGAACTAATCACATAGAAATTACTTTTTTAAACGGATACCATGAGATCAAAACTAGCCTTCCTAATGAACATTATAAAACCACTGGTAAGGAGAGAAAAAAAAAAAACAGAACATTTCTGTAACTAAGACACATACATAACCACAAAGACAAAGAAAAAACAAATGATACAAACTAGACTTCAATAAAAAAGGCAAATTCTAAAAAATGTATCAAAATAGTTCATCTGTACAGCTGTAAAATTTTTCTGTGAAAGGAAAATTAGACACAAAAGTATGATTCAAGTAACTTGGCACAAAAACAAATGACAACCTTGCATTCTTAAAGCCAAACTGAATAAAGATTTTATGTGAAAACATGGGAACTTTTCACATAACTGATCAACAGTTTAGAGATAAGTGACCATTTAAATAAAAAGTGAAAATGTATTTTTTAATACCCAAGACAAAGTAATCTGATTTTTTTGGTCCCTTATTTTTTGGTTTTATAAACAAGTTTTGTTCTGTGAAATGAATATGCAAAAGAAACTTACAAAAATAAAAATATGAAAGTTTAAAATTATATTCTAAAGGAAATAACAGATTCTCTTTGATCAACTTGCAGTTAAAAATAAAGCTGAGTGTCCACTTCAAATGTAAGATGAAGTCCCTCACTTGAAATTCCATTATATAAAATGTGTTATTAGGTCCTGCACTGAATTTACAAGCTCATACACTGCTTTAATGCGTAACTAATGCTCTAGTCTCACAAATGGCATTGAGATTTGGTTACCAGTATATAATCTAGTGCATATGTACTATGATAATTATATATAACAGACAATAAGACATTCAAGGACACTGTCAAGTACTTAATGTTTTAGGGTACACTCGAAATTTTTAAAATCATTCCACACAAGCATTTCAAGATGATTCAAAACAAAAATGTTAGCTCAGTATGTTTTTGAAAAATAGAATCTCTAATCGACATTGAAATATCAAACATAAAAAATTCTCAAATATATTTTTGGCAATATGTGCTTAAGCCTACCACTCTTGACAGTGTACCTTTGGTATTCTTAAAGTGAAAGTCAGCTATATCTATCAACCTTTGTATTTGAATAGTCCCGCCTTACACTCTAAGAAGGGTCATAAACAGTAATTTAATATAATTATGACCATGCTAATGTGAATTCTTAGGCTTTAGTATATTTACAACAGCACAATTTTGATTCAAAATCGGCTCTTCCAACTGTAATAACTATCTTCAAAAACTGGTTTCCAGGCCAGGCACAGTGGCTCATGCCAGTAATCCCAGCACTTTAGGAGGCCAAGGCAGGAGGACCACTTGAGGCCACAAATTCAAAACCAGCCTGGGCAACAGAGCAAGATTCCATCTCCACAAAAACAAATTTTGAAATTAGTCAAGCATGGTGGCAGCTACTCAGGGGACTGGGACAGGAGGACTGCTTGAGCCCAGGAGTTGAAGCTGCAGTGAGCCATGATTACACCATTGCATTCCAGGCCTGGGTGACATACTGAGATCCAGTCACTTAAAAAAAAAAAAAAAAGGGAAGGCCGGGCGCGGTGGCTCACGCCTGTAATCCCAGCACTTTGGGAGGCCGAGGTGGGCGGATCACCTGAGGCCAGGAGTTCGACACCAGCCTGGCCAACATGGCGAAACTCTTATCTCTTCTAAAAAAAAAAAAAGAGAGACAAAAACTAGCCGAGCATGGTGATGTGCACCTGTAATCCCAACTATTCAGGAGGCTGAGGCAGGAGAATCACTCGAACTTGGGAGGCGGAAGTTGCAGTGAGCTGAGATTATGCCATTGCACTCCAGCCTGGGTGACAAGAGCGAAACTCTGTCTCAAAAAAGAAAAAAAAAAAAAGGGAAAAAAACTAGTTTCCTATAAAATGAAAACACAGTTTCAAAAACATTTTTTAAGTTAGTAAGAATCCTTCAACCAAAATTTTATTTTTGAATTTCAATTTAGCATTGAAGGGCATCTATCATTTAGCAACCAAACCTCAAACCACTTTACCCAGTAATATAATACAACCAAGTGGTTCTTAAATATGAAAACAGAAATTGAATACAGTGTACAAATATGAACACAAAAACATTTCACCAAAAAGTATCAGTCTACCTCAAAAAATGTTGAAATTATTTACCAAGGTTTCTTGATTACTTTAGTAGATATAAATTTGAGCAACTACAAATAATTTCTCCTCTATCTGTAGCTCTCTCCTTAGTATCAAAATGTCTAACAAATCAACATAATAACTAGATAATAAGAAACCTGGAGACACATTTGTTTTTAATACTGTTGTCCTTCCCAACACTGTGAGACAATTTTTCTATTTATAAAGCAATTTAATGTCAATTTGTTGATTTTCCATATCCCCCGTTACAAGCAGGTACGTGTTCAACTCATGAATAACCAAGTAAGTTTTGCAATTAAATTTATAAACAAATCATTTCATCATTTTATATTTTAAAATCCCACAGAAATCACAAACTGTTTCTAACCAATTCTAAAAAATATATTTTATACAAATATAAAAAGAATATATATCCTAAATTTCACATTTACCTTAACTTGATAAACTAAAAGAAAATCTTTAAAGGTTTCATGCACGATCTTACTCCTTGCATTTAAATTTATTTTATTGATATAGAGATAAAATGACCATTAAGAACATGAAAGAAATCAATTTTACTTACTGCTAAGGTCAAATACCTACCTTGTTTCTCATTGTAGATTATATTCTTACACAATAGGTCATTATGGCAAAGCACAACAGGTGAGCCCAGGTTGGAAAGAATCTCCTTCATCCAAGTCATCTCTTCCTGGAGAATCTGAGAGCTTGGGATATCACTTAGGAACCTTTTAGTTTTAAAAGAAGAGTTATATCTTGTGTGACTTTTTTTTCAAGTTTGATTAAGGATTAAAATCTATTTTGAATAAATCCCTTCAATTTAATCGCACATACTGCTGAATTCAAACAACAGACCAATTATTCTATTTCAAAAGTTAGAATAAAGAAAACCTATATAGTAAGTTTAGATATGAATAAAAGAAACTGAGCAGTAATTATAATGTAGGACAAAAGTCAAAAAACTCACTAAAAACTTGGGTTTCTAAGTAATATATATAGGTAATACCTAACAATTACTAAGTACTATTCTAAGTAATTTACATTTATGTCAATTTTATAGATGACAAAACTAAGACACAAAGCATTTAATAAACAGAGGTTTAAGTATATTATTTAAAGTTACAAAAACTATTTTAAAAATTAAAAATACGTACTTCAAGATTGAAAGGGTGAATGCAATATAAATCTAAATTCTCAGAAAAGTCAAAAGATTACTGTCTACAGTTGATAAAAAGTAAAGTTATCCTTATATAATCCAGTTATGTTAAAAACAGAACTATTATAGAAATTGCCACACAGTAGTGAGACTGTGAAGGGTGGGAGACAGCATGGTAAGCTGGACTAGAAATCGAAGCTTTTTGTCCTATCCTCATCTATATCGATTATTATCTATACTTGTATTAATTTGATTAAAAAATCAAAGGAAACAAAATTGGGCTACTACCACTAATTCCTCAATAACACCAATCAGGCTTACAAAACGGCTATACTCCTTCCCTCCTTCCCTTAATACTTTAAGTCATGACCTCTTGATTCTTTCTCCAAAGTCTCTCAAATTACTCCTTGCTTCTCCATTAACAGTATAATACAGATTCTTTTTACATTACTTAATTTGCCTGTTCAGGTGGTTTCTACCTATATTTTCCCCACTACTGTATTCTTCTCTACATACAACTTCCATAAGTAATCCTCATAATGCTCTTTTCAAAATGGTATGACTGGTCAAAAATGCGGTGTTTTTTTTGTTTGTTTGTTTTTTTTAAAGGTAGTGTCAAATGAAAATTGTGGGATTCAAAGGATTATAAAACTTATAATCATGAACAAACAAAATGGAATAAAAGAAACATAAAATCTATTTAATATTTTAATTGTGTTTTATGTTCTAGTTGTATTATTTTCTATTGGGGCAAGGGTTTTCCTCCTATTATTTACCATAGTACACCTCCAGCTTTTCCAAAGAATCATTAACCTCAAGGATTTAAAGTATACCTTGGAGAGCCTAGGGAAAAAATATAACCCAAATAACCTTCTTTGAATAACAATAGTAATTTTTAAAACAGCAGCTACCTCAACACATAAGTGATGACCAGGCACTGTTTTAAAGAACTTTACATATACTATCTCAATCCTCACAAAAACTCTATATGGCTAATATACTGCTATTGTAATTTCCATTTTATAGATAAGAAAACAGTTAGGTTAAGTTCCCTAGTTGAGTGAGTTACACAACAGAAATGTTAACTAGCAGGACTGAGATTTAATCTCAGTTGGGCTCTAGGCTCTTGTGCTCTTATTCTATATAATACTAGACTTGTCTCTCAACTCTGCAGTACCTTAAAAAGTCAAGAAAAATCTTGCTTCACCATTACCACCTACCTCTTTATTTTTAAGTGGTGTTCCCCTACTTCCACCTCTGCCCCTTGCTGTTGTAGGGCATATTTTTTGGGAGGGGACATTGAGGGGGATGCAGAGGCAGTTATTTCTGTAGTGCTATCTGACAGCCAAAGAATCAATGCTTATTTTACTTCAATGCAAAGAAAGAAAACCAGATTTTATACAATGAAACTTTACAATTACCTTTGAAACCCTATCATAGAGCAAAGCAATGTAAAACATAATTTCAAATGTAAAAATAATTTTACCTTTTATTAATGTCTTCATCTGCAAATCCTGTGGGAATGAGAGAGAAATACTTTCCCATCTTTAGCCAAAGATTAGATTTGGGGATCCAGCCATTGTGTGCATGAATAGCATGGATTTTAGCAAGCTGACGAGCTATTAGCCTGTTTAAAACAAAACCGCATAAAAAGAAAAACTTAAGTATCATAAAGGTCATGTCTCCTGACAAAGATTCTTGATGAAACTTTAGTCAGTCTCCTGAATCTTCTTGTAGACCTACCTGTGCTCTCTCTTGTAAAAACCAGTTTTAGCAAGAACCCTGCTGAGTCAGTTTAGCAAGAGTATCCCCACCCTTGATATCTGATCAGGTTCCTTATCCTTCACCATTCCCCAAATTAATTACTCTGATTACTCTGGCCATCTTCAGCAAGAACCATTAGGTTGTTTTACCCAGAAACCCCTTACTCTGATATTACTCTTAATTTGCTATCCGCCAACCCTGACCCTGCTCCTTGGGTATATGTTCCCACTTGCTCATACTGTATTTGGAGTTGGGCCCAGTCTCTCTTCTCCAATTCCAAAATCCCACTGCTGTGGTCCCTATACCTATATCTCAATGATTCTGAAGAAACTCAGCCTTATCATGCTTTAACAAGTATCACTGAATAATTTTTTCTTTAACAGTTATGGTGCTGTGACTCAGAATCAGATTCATCACTGGACCCAGGACCCTATGTTTGCACCTTTGAATTCACCTCTGACTGATTAATAGGGATCCACTGGTGAGTCAGATTCCTGAACCACTGAACATCCATTGAAGCTGGCAAGAACTCTGATACTTAAGATTGAGTGTACTCTCTGAAAGTAGATTGGAGTCCCAGGCTTCTTTTGAAATGTACCTCCTAGGCTGGAGGTCCTTCTTTCTGTCTCTCTTTGAAGCCCCTCTGTTCTCTCCATTGGATCCTGCTTCTCCCATGTGAACTTCTCTGTCCCCTGAAATCCCTCTTTTTGAACCTTGACTCTACCAGCTCTGTCTACCTAGTTCTTGTTAGCACGATTTTCCTAAGGAACTTCAAAACAAATTATACAGGCTTAGGTACTAACGAAACTCTGATTTAACTGGCCTGGTGTGCAGCCAGGACACTGAGATATTTAAAACCTTCCCAAGTGATTTTAATATGCAAAAACATTTGAAAACCACTTAAGTAAGGCCCATAGAGAATCTAGTTGTATCAATCCTTAAATAACACATTTTTATTATTACATTTCTATACTATTGTGAATATTCTTGTTTTTATCTCATTCCTAGTAACTAAAGAGTCCTGATTTTCCTTTGGAGAAACTTCTATCCCTCTTACTTTTAGTTCATGTCATTATTACAGAGTTGATCTCAATCCTAACTGCATCCCATGTGCATCACTCACTTCAGTATTAAGTGAACATATGACCCTGACTTGCTCAGAGCATTCTATCATTCAGGCCACAGTGACTGGTTCAGCACATATTACCCAAGTTAAGCCAGAGACTTAATCCTAATTTTGTTGAAGCTATCAACTTTGTTTGAAGCTATTAGAAAATTAAGAAAATTTTCCCCTTGGGGTGGTTAAACCAGTTAGAGAAACCTACTGATTATTATTATGGATAGTCCTAAGGAAAGTTTGTGAGAAAAAGAAAAAAAAGGTAAAAGAATAAACAGAATAAAGTGATATTCCTAATGACATTGTTACAGTCCCTGGATTTACCCCATGTTTGAACTCAGTATTCTCAATTACAAGTATCAATAAATTCTTTCTCCTTTATGTCACTGTAAATTGTCAAATTATCATCCTCAAGCAACAGTATTAGCCTCATCTTCAATCTAATACATTAAAATATTAAAATCCATAACCTTTTTACATAAGTGTACTTTGGTTCATACCTCTCAAACAAATGAGTAAATAAACATTTATTTTTACAAACTAAGTCATTTTGAATGACCCTCCCTAAGACCATACACTCATGTCCACAAGAATACAGAAAACAAATCTATTTTTACGTCAGTCTCATATATACACAGAAAGCTAAGCCCAGATGAACTGTGGTACTTAAGCACCAGGCAACTTGATGAAAAGGCCAGGTGGTGATAAAATCAAAACAAAGGAAAGTGCAAATGCATGCACGTACACACATGCACACACAGACATACACACACACACACACACACAGTAAGCCAGTTAAAACTGGTTTTAAAACTTCAAAGAGGGGGAAATAAAAAGCTCAAAGAAAGATGCAATCTGTGTTACAAGAAACACAAGGGGCGATCTATGTCAACACAATATTATATCTTAGAAATATTTACTGAAATGAAACAGATGATTTAGGAGGGGGTCACATGTATTTAACTCTAACACATTTTATTTGCTGTGGTTTTTTAAAATAAATGAACAATAATGTCATTTTAATAGTTTTACCCCAGGGTTTATATGAGACTCTGATTTGGGGTCTCTCACAAAACATAATTTTTCCCTTTGTAAAGGGGACACACGTGCTGGAACTGTCAGAACTCCATGACTTCTCGTCTGCTCCATGCTGGATTCAGAACAGGTATGAAGAGAGGCAAACGTCTGGGAGAGCAGAAGGCCCATGTCACTGAAGGGCTCGGCACAGTAGTTCTGCTTTCAGTGAATAAGCAAAACTTAGGGAAGTAGTCATCCAAGTGCTGCAGTTATTTGGAAATGTTTTCCAAACAGTCTCTTTAGAACTAAGCCGTTTCTGCTCTTCTGATCTGAAACAATCAGTGTAAGCTTACTGAGATCAGAAGACAAGGAGGCCCTGCACATCAGATGGATAAAGTCAGACAACTATAATACTTTTGCTGCCTCAAGTTGTTTTTGAAATAAAGTATTTTGAAGTTCATGAGAATCATGCTGCAATATGGTCATTCCAGAGCAAATATATATTTCAAGATGAATCTAAAGCAGTTTTTAAATTACTTGAATTTTCTGTGTATTAAAAAAATGTAATCTTAGAAGCTTTCCAGTTACTTAGCTTATAGTAACTGAAATGACAATTCTACTGTAAATACTTAAAAAATGAATAAAACAGTATGGCCACAACTCCAAGGGGCATTTACAGGTTAATGAAATTTGTTGAACATCAATAGCAGTTAGAAGAGAAGTATTAACTAATTTTGAAAGTCTTGCCTTTTCTAGCAAGAAGGTACCTAACGAGCTAAGCTAGGATTTGAACTGATAATGTGATGCAAAGGCCAAGTTGTATCACTATCGAATACCCCTATAACGCTGCACAAAATTAGTTGGGTTGTCATTGTGACTTTGCCACTGTATTTGCATTGTGAACTTAAACAAATAATTCATCTGGTTTTTGGGTTCCTTACAAGAAAAGCAAAATATTTGGCCTGTTATATAGTTTTGAAGTTATCTTTCAGATCTAATGTCATATGTCCCCAAACACCAGGAAAAAAAAATTAACATCTACAAAAAATTTGATCTATTTAAACTTTAAAATTCAATAATGACAATATGAACTTCACATTCAGATTCATATACAACTATCCTAGAGGCTAGGCATGGTGGCTCACGCCTGTAATCCCAGCACTTTCGGAGGCCGAGGCAGGCTGATCACCTGAGGTCAGGAGTTTGAGACCAGCCTGGCCAACATGGCGAAACCCTGTCTCTACTAAAAGTACAAAAAGTAGCCTGGTGTGGTGGTACATGCCTGTAATCCCAGCTACTCAGGAGGCTGAGGCAGAAGAATTGCTTGAACCCAGGAGGTGGAGGTTGTAGTGAGCTGATATCATGCCACTGCACTCCAGCCTGGGCAACAAGAGCGAGACTCCATCTCAAAAAAATAAAAATAAAAAATAAAAAAATAAAAAATAAAAATAAAAAACCCCAAATATCCTACAGACTAACTTCCCATTTCACACTAACTTGCTACAAGTTGGCCAGGCGTGGTGGCTCACGCCTGTAATCCCAGCACTTTGGGAGGCCAAGGTGGGTGAATCACCTGAGGTAAGGAGTTCGAGACCAGCCTAGCCAACATGGTGAAACCCCACCGCTACTAAAAATAAAAAAAATTAGTCAGACGTGATGGCACACACCTGTAATCCCAGCTACTAGAGAGGCTGAGGCAGGAGAATCACTTGAACCCAAGGCGGAGGTTCAGTGAGCTGAGATCTCACCATTGTACTCCAACCTGGGCAACAAGAGTGAAACCACGTTTCAAAAACAAAAACTTTCTACAAGTGACAATAGAAAGATTAAATGCACACAAGTCATGGAGTGACAGAGGTAAAATTTTTCCAACTACAGTGATTTTTATTAAAAATGTATCAAATACAATTATTCCTTTGAACAAATTTCTAAAATTAGATAAAATGAGAATTACTTTTATATAATTTTAAAACATCTGCCACATAAGATGATATATTGTTGTTATTTAAAATGTTAGTCAGCATCTTCCTATACAATTCAAAAGAGAATAGCAATAATAATAATAAAGATTGCTTTATTAATACAATTGATAAATACAACCACTAAGATATCCTTCAAGGGACAAAGACTATGTCTTATTCTCTGATCTGTTCTTGTGGTCAGAACTTAGAGGAGGTACTTAACAGGTATTTTCTAAATTAGAGTCAGTTATCTTAGCAACAGACCTGGAATACATTTACAAAATTCACCATAAGACCAGAGAAGTCTTCCACTATTAGGTTTATTGTCAGGTGGATTAAAATCTATTTTGGATTTTTAATAACCTCATGTACTAATAATTGTAACAAAAGTAATGTTTTCTTATACAAAAACCAAATGAGCATCCATTTAAAATACTGTCGATTCTTTGATAATAAGGCCACATCATCTTTTTCTCACACTCCAGAATTCAAGCCAGTATCTACCGGTCTCAGAATTACTGGTCTTTTTTATCTTTTATATAACAAAATTAACATGTAAAGTGTCTTAGTCCTTTCAGGCTGCTTTAACAAAAATGCCATAAACAAGGTAGCTTATAAATGACATAAATTTCTTTCTCACAGTTCTGTTCCTCACAGATGGAACCATCTTGCTGCATTTTCACATGGTAGAAGGGGCAAGCAAATTTCTTTGGGCCTCTTTTATAAGGGCATTAATGCCATTCATGAGCGCTCCACCCCCATGACTAATACTGCCAAAGGGACACACCTCTTAATACTATTTCACTGGAATCAGGTCTGAACAAAAGGTTTTTGAGGGGACACAAATATTCAGATCATAGCAGAAAGGAAGGAAGTTCATTTACAACACAAATCTTCTCATGGAAATAAGTATACTTCAATTGTAACCATGGCAGCCACCTATATACTTAAAAACTAGACTTTGTGAAGAGATTTAAAAAATTAACCATGGCCTAATTACAAGTTCCATACTCATCTAAAATTTTTGATAAATAAGGATTGAACAAAGCATGAAATTTGTAAAGAATGATTTTAAGAAAATTTAGTTTTTTACTAAAAATCGAATTCAGCAAAGTTGCAGAACAGAAAATCAACACGCAAAAATCAGTTGCACTTCTACGCTAACAATGAACAATCTAGAAAGGAAATTAAGAAAACAATTCCATTTACAATAGCATCGAAAAGAAATACATACTCAGGAATAACCGTAATTGAGGAGGTGAAAGACTTGTAAACTGAAAATAATAAAACATTGCTGAAAAAAGTTAAATACACAAATAAACAGAAAGACACCCCATGTTCATGGATTGGAAAACAGTATTGTTAATATGTCAATACCACCAAAAGTGATCCACAGATTCAGTGCAATCCCTATCAAAATCCCAAAGGCAATTTTTGCAGAAAAAGAAAAAGCTATCCTAAAATTCATGGACTCTCAAGGGACCCGAGTAGCTAAAATAACATTGAAAAAGAAGAGCAAAGTTGGAAGTCTTTCACTTCCTGATTTCAAAACTTATTACACAAAGCTACTGTAATCAAAATATTGTGGTGCTGTCACAAAGAAAAACATACAGATAAATGGAATAGAGCAGAGAACCCAGAAACAAACCCAGAATTATACAAACAGTATTCAACAAGGGTGCCAAGAACCTTAAATGAGGAAAGGACAACAATGGGAAGAGAAGAACAATGAGGAAAAGGACAACAAAATGCACCGGGAAAACTAGATATCCACATCCAAAAGAATGAAGCTGGACCGTTTCCTTACACCATATACGAAAACTAACTCAAGATGGACCAAAGATCTAAATGTAAGAACTAAAACTATTAAAACTCTCATGAGAAAACATAGGGGGAAAGCTTCATGACACTGGATACTTGGCAATGATTTCTTGGATATGACACCAAAAGCACAGGCAACAAAAGTAAAAATAAACTCTACCGCATCAAAATTAAAAACTACGCACCAAAGGACACAATCAACAGACTGAAAAAGCAACCTGCAGAATGAGATGAAATATTTGGAAATCATATATTTAACAAGGAGTTAATATTCAGAACATACAACAAACTCCCACAACTCAACAACAAAAAATAACAACCCCATGAGAAAATAGGCAAAGGACTTGAATAGGTGTTTCTCTAGAAAAAGTAAACAAATGGTCAATAAGCGTATGTTCAACATTACTACTCATCAGGCAAATGTAATTCAAAAGCACAATGTGATATCACCTCATATCCATTAGAATGGTTACTACAAAAATAAAATAACTGTTGGTAAGAATGTAAAGAAATTGGTGCCCTTGTGCAGTGTTGATGGGAATATAAAATGGTGAAGCTATTACAGAAAGCAGTATGGCGGTTCCTCAAATAATTAAAACCAGAATTACCATTATGATCTAGCAATTCCACTTCTGGGCATTCATTCAAAAGAACTGAAAGCAGGGTATCAAAAACATATTTACATATCCATGTTCACAGCAACATTATTCACAATAGCCAAAAGTGACTATAGCCCAAGTATACATCCATGGATGAATAAACAAAATGTAGTATATAAATACAAAGGAATATTATTAAGCCTTGAAAGAAAAACAAATTCTGACACATGCTATACAACAAAGGTGAACCTTGACATGTTCATGCTAAGTGAAATAAGCCAGTCACAAAAAGACAAATATTACATGATTCCACTAACATGATGTACCTAAGTAGTCAAATTCCTAGGGATAGAAAGTAGATGATGGTTGCCAGGGACTAGAGGAAGGAAGGAAGATTTGTTGTTTAAAAAGCATAGAATTGGCCAGGCGTGGTGGCTCATGCCTGTAATCCCAGCACTTTGGGAGGCCGAGGTGGGCAGATCACCCGAGGTCTAGAGTTCGAGACCAGCCTGGCCAACATGGTGAAACCTGTCTCTACTAAAAAATACAAAAATTGGCAGGGCAAGGTGGTGGGCACCTGTAGTCCCAGCTACTCGGGAGGCTGATGCAGGAGAATCGCTTGAACCTGGGAGGCAGAGGTTGCAGTGAGCCAAGATGGCACCACTGCACGCCAGCCTGGGTGACATGGCGAGGCTCTGTCTCAAAAAAAAAAAAAAAAAAAAAAGGATAGAATTATAGTTTTACAAGATAAAAAAAAATTTTAGGAAATTAGTTGCACAACCATGTGAATGCAATAACACTATTGAGCTGTACGTTTTAAAAAATGGTTAAGATGGTGACACTGGAGCCAGAAAGAAATTATTTAGGCAGATAGTGAGGGTAAAGGAGTTCTCAGTAAGGGCTCCCTTTTAATAGAAAGCAGCCCCCAAATCACTTCTAACAAAGAGCAGCCTGAAAATTCAAGCTGCAGATATATATAAGCAAGCTAGAAGCTTGCATGAGTGAATGCTGGCAGCTGTGCCAATAGAAAAGGGCTACCTGGAAGCCAGGTATGTTCAAAATGGAGCCTCCATCTTCCCTTTTCTTTGTCACCATGTGTCCAGTAAAAGAAGCAGGCAATATGGCACTGGCCAAGTAGAGAACCATCCGCATAATAAAAGATTAAAGTGGGGCCACCAGCTTCTACACGCTTTATGCAAAAGGCACGCCTGGTCCGACCAATCTTTCGTGCCCTCTGCAAATCAAACACTGCCTCCTCAAGTTAATCTATAAAACCCTGTGCATTTCACCACAGAACTGGCAACCCATTTTCTCTGACCCCTCTCTGCACAGAGAGCTCTTCTCTTTCTTTTGCCTATTAAACTTCCGCTCTTAACCTCACTCTGGTTGTCTGCATCCTAGTTTTCTGTAGTTGTGGGACAACCAACCTCAGGTATTACCCCAGATAAAAATGCTGCTTCAATGGTAAATTTTATGTAGTATTTACCATAATCAAATTTTTTCAGAACAACTATAAACAAATCAAATTTTTATTAACTAAACAAAATGCTCATTGAAAAAGAAAAGAGTTCTTAAAAACACTTAATCAAGTATACCTCAATTGTTTTCTATCAGCAAATATTATATACAACAGAAAACGGTATATTTTTATATTTCCTATTTATTTAAAAGATTATTTTTAAATGTTTATTTTTTATATAATATATTTGCTGACACAAAACATAAGCAAATCAAATCCAACAATATATAAAAAGAAGTTATACACTGTGACCAAGTGGGATTATCTCAGGTATACAAGGCTGGGTCAATATTTGAAATTAATTAATGTAATCCATTACATTAACAGACTAAAAAAGAAAAATCACATGAACCTATCGACATGTGAGAAAAAGCATTTTGCGAAATCTAGCACTCATAAAAACTCAGCAAACTAGGAATAAAGAGAGAATATCTTCAATCTGATAAAGAATATCTACAAAAAAACTACAGCTAACATCCTACTTAATGACAAGTAATTTGAAGATTTCCCATTAAGATCAGGAATAAAGAAAGAACATCATTTTTCACCAATCCTTCTTAAACACTGTACTGAAAGTCCTAGCTAACGCATTAAGACAAGAAAAAAAATAAGAGGTAAGAAAAAAATAAAACTGTCTTTGTTCACAAACAACATGATTTTCTATGGAGAAAATCCAAAAGAATGGACCAAAAAAACCTCCCGGAATAAGCAATTATAGCAAGCTTGCAGGATAAAAAAAATATGAAAGTCAATTGCTTTCCTACATACCAGTAATGAATAAGTGAAAACTGAAAATAAAATGCACTCCTTTTATAGTAGCACCCCCAAAAATAAAATCCTTAGGTATAAATCTAACAAACTATGTACAAGATCTATATGAGGAAGACTATAAAACTCTGATAAACCAAATAACTAAATAAGAGATATTCCATGTTCACGGATAAAAAGACTCAATACTGCCAAGATGTCAGTTCTTCCCAATTTGATACACAGATTCAGTGCAATTCCTATCAAAATTCCAGCAAGTTATTTTGTGATATTGAAAAACTGATTCTAAAGTTTACATGTATACTGTATCCCAAATATACACAATTACTATTTGTCAATTAAAAATTAATTCTTAAAAAGTCAATTTTAAAATGTAAAAAATGAAGTTTATAGGGAGAAGCAAAAGGCCCAGAATAGCCAACACAATATTGAAAGAGAAGAACAAGTTGGAGGACTAATGCTACCTGATTTCAAGACTTACTATAAAGCTATAGTTATTAAGGGAGTGTGACATCTGCAAAAGATTAGACAAACAGATGAAGAAACAGAATAGAGAACCCAGAAATAAACCCACATAAATCAGTCAACTGATTTTTGAAAAGGAGCAAAGGAAATATAATGGAGAAAAGATAGACTTTTCAATAAATTGACTTTTTAAAAATGACACCAAAGGCATGATCCATGAAAGGAAGAACAGATAAGCTGGACTTCATTAAAATTTAAACTTTCTCCCCTGCAAAAGACACTGTCAAGAGAATAAAAAGATAAAGCACAGACTGGAAGAAAATATTTGCAAAACCCGTATCCAGTAATGGATTATTATCCAAAATACACAAATAGCTCTTAAAATTCAGCAATAAGAACACAAACAACCCAATTTAAAAATGGACCAAATACCTTATCAGACATTTCATCAAAGATACACAGATGGGTAAATAAGCATATGAAAAGATATTCCATATCACATATCAGGGAAATGCAAACAAAAACAATAAGATACCACTATACATCTATTAGAATGGCCAAAATCCAAAACACTTACAACACCAAATGCTGGTGAGGATGTGGAGCAACAGCAACTCTCATTCATTGCTAGTGGAAATGTAAAATGGCACAGCCATTCTGGGAAACAGTTCGGCAGTTTATTACAAAACTAAACATACTCTTACCATACAATCCAGCAATCATGCTCGTCAGCATTTACCCAAAGGAGTTAAAAATTTGTTATGTCTACATTAAAATCTGCACAGGGATTCTTATAGCAGCTTAATTCATAATTGCTAAAACTTGGAAGCAACCAAAATGTCCTTCAGCAGTTGAATGAACAAAATAGATTTGGTGTATATCCAATGAAACATTATTCAGCACCCTAAAAACACATCTGCCAATAAGCCATAAAAAGACATGGAAGTATAAGTCAAAGAAGCCAATCTAATGAGGCTACTTAATTAAATGACTCTAAATATATGACATTCTCAAAAAGGCAAAACTGTGGAAGCAGTAAAAAGATCAGTGGTTGCCACTGGTTAAGGGGAAAAGAGGGATGAATAGGCAGAGCACAGAGGATTTTTTTAGAAAATGAAACTCCTCTGTATGATACTACTAACAGTGGATACATGCATTATATATTTGCCCAAACCCACAGAATGTACATCACCAAGAGTGTACGCTAATGTAAACTGTGGACTTTGGGTGATAATGGTGTATCAATATAGGTGTATGTATTATAACAAAAGTACCACTCTGATATTGATAATGGGGGAGGTTATCTGTGGAGGAAGGAGGGGATCTGGGAAATCTCTGTACCTTCCCCTCAGTTTTGTTGTGAATCAAAAATGCACTAAAAAACTAAAATCTTTAAAAGGAAAATCTCTTCTTTCAGATAACTTAGCATTATTTAATAACCATTAATTTATGTTTTGTATATATAAGGTAATTAAAACTCTTTAAAAGATATCTGATTTTCACTATCATATATTGGTCCTTCTCCTACCTTGTCTCAGTAAGCGAGGTTTTACTACAGCAACATCAAGTCAAATGCAGCTTTAAAATTCCACACTCATTAAAGCCAAATGTTTCAAACCCTCAAGGCTTCAGAGAATTCCTCAAATATTCACTAACACTAATTGTTACTTCTCTTGAAAGCTTTTAAAAAATTTAATATATTCTAACAATAACAAAAATATTTTGAAACTGAAAAATAATCTTTAATCTTACCATCCCATAGTATTTCATTTTTATATATCCCCTTTGAGTTTTTGCATGAGCAAATTACTGCCTAATTGTAGCCACAGTTAAGCTATTTTTTAAGCTGATTTTTTCCTGTTGGCCCTGCATCGGCCATTTTGCCTGTATTAGACAATAGTCAAAAAGTTACATTTCAACAGTAGCATAATTCTCCTTTGTGTTGAGGTACCTTAGTTATATCTGAATATAAGAGACTTCTAATTGTTGCTGCCAGAAATATAGCATGTAACTTTCTTTTGAGTTATTATATATTGTCCTTTTGATTTCCAAAAGAAAACACTACCAATTTTACATGCACACAACCCACAAGGTGCCAGTTCCACTACAGTACCCTCAGTATGCTCTTCGATAAACTTGAAACAATTGATTTGAAACTGCATTTCTTCCATTATGTCTGTCACTGGGTGGTTTGTCATTAAACTTCAGCCAGGTTCTTGACAAGAGGCAAATTTCTAAGAAATATCTGATGAGAAATTTGAAAAAATTTCTAAACAGTTTTGAATTTTACAAAATTTTCTGAAGGTGTCCGTAATAACTGATTGCTACAAAAAAGTTCAAATAAAACAGAGAATGATAAATTTCCATAAGTGGAATTACCCGTCAGGCACTACAGCTCATTGTCTTTACCTATACCATTCCTCACCTCCTACAGGCTGTCTTGTCCTTTAAAGTTCAGTTCAAATGTGATCACAGTGAAACATACTAATTTCCTATGTACGCTCAAAATCTACTACCTGTACTTTCTCTGAAAGCCTTTTCTGTTCTTCTTTGTACAATATTTAGGTCATATTTCCCCCAAGGTTACTGTGTCACAAATGGTAAATTACTAAGACAGCAAGGACAGTTTAGATTCTTCTTCCTCCCCCAGACTAGTCCAAACATAAACATAAGCCTTTTGCATTCAAATGAGATACCTTCGTCATAATCATAATATAAGCATACAGCTATGGTTGAATGAGCCAATTCAAGGAAGTACTGTCGACTTTGATCTAAAGCGCTAATCAACATTTACTGATTAATCAGTCCAGATCACTGCATGCATATTATTAGGCTGACCTAACAATCAATAGTGTCTTAAAAGTTTATGATTATATTCAAACATTAAAGCTCATAAGGATTAATCAAAATGTGACAACTAACCCCAAATTGTCAATAAGTCCCTATTAAATTAAAATCAAAGATTCTTTTTAACCATAGAATATAAAATTCATTTAAAAGGGGCTAAATAAGCACATCATCCCAAATTTACATCTTTAACCTCTTCTTGGGGCTCCAGACCATCATCTACTGATTTGCTTACTTGGTATTTTAGAAGTATTTCACTGTACATATTTGAAAACAATAAAACCACACTCCTATTTAAAATCATGTGTAATTCAGATGTTTTGTTAATCAAAACTTGCTTTTCCCTCCCTTAGCTTTTCTTTTCGTATTTTCTGTTTTATAGTGACTAAGACCTGCTTAACAATAAGAAATGCCATAGGAATTAGAATACAATCTGAAATAAATTTAACAGCAAAACAAATTAAATAGCAAATGTTACTATTCATAAGGCCAACTAACAATATCCTATCATACAGGGTTCTTCAGTGTCATCTTCTTTTGCTTACTTTCTCAGCCTCCACTCTGCTTCTCCTCTGCAAAATTGTGGGGCAATTCAATGTATCACTTATTACAAGTCAGCTGTCAAAGAATTCAGAGTATTGATGTTTGGTTTCTAACACAGTATATTCTTTTTATGAAATGTGTATATGCCTACATGAGTATCACTTACACATATTCTGAGTAAATCTAGGAAGGGGAGCAATGAAAAGAAGTTGGTTAATGGGTATGAAAGTACAGCTAAATCAAAGGAATAAGTTCTAGCATTCAATAATACAGCAAGGAAATTATAGTTAACAATAATTTATTGCATATTTCAAAATAGCTAGAAAAGAAGAACTGTAATGTCCCAACACAAAGAAAAATGTTTGAGATGATAGATACACCAATTACTCTAACTTGATCATTATACAGTATATTCATGTATCAAAATATCACATGTACCACAAAAATATGTACAACTATGATATATCAATAAAAAATATATTTTTAAAAAGATCTAAGTAGAGAAAAAATAAAGGCTTTGGCATTTTGGAAAGAAATAATAAGTAAGTAGATCTAACCAAAAAGTATAGAAAAGGATATTTTTACTGAAAACATGTTTATAACATTGTATCAAATACCAAAGTCAGCCTTGACAAACCTTCACTGTTCTTGATCAAAAACTATAATTATTTTACTTTTTCTATTTGAGTTTACTGAAATAGATCAATCATGTTTTACTCTCTGCTTTAGTTACAAGGCAACTCATGTGGTCCTTCTCTAGGAACTTCATGAAATATGTTTTTGTATATATACAAACCCAGCTTTGGGGGGATCCAATTTATGCATCTATTAATTTTTAATGCTGTTATATAGGTATTTGTCAACCACTGTGAACAAGATTGAGGATTTATAAATATATGCAAGCCTAAGACCACGAAACAATTGACACACAGTAAACACAAATGTATTAATCAGAATCTTTTAATACATCTAAAGACTAGACTCATGTAAAAGAAGAAAATATATGTGATGGCTAAAAATTAGGGTTTGAACAGATTTCTATGACAAAATATTTTAATATATTATTTGATATAGGTTTACAATAGGTAAGTGATACTGGTACATTCCATTTTTGTCAGTGTATTAACTTAGCAAGTCTTAACCTACGATCCAGGGAGCCCCTGGCCATTCAAAATCCTTTCAGGGGCCGGGCGCGGTGGCTCACGCTTATAATCCCAGCACTTTGGGAGGCCGAGGCGGGCGGATCACGAGGTCAGGAGATCGAGACCACAGTGAAACCCCGTCTCTACTAAAAATACAAAAAATTAGCCGGGCGTGGTGGCGGGCGCCTGTAGTCCCAGCTACTCGGAGAGGCTGAGGCAGGAGAATGGCGTGAACCCGGGAGGCGGAGCTTGCAGTGAGCCGAGATCGGGCTACTGCACTCCAGCCTGGGTGACAGAGCAAGACTCCGTCTCAAAAAAAAAAAAAAAAAAATCCTTTCAGGAGCTTTGTAAAGTTGAAACTATTTTCACAAGACATTATTTACCTTTCTCACTCTCACTCTCTCACAAGTGTACAGTGTACTTTTCAAGAGGTTACATGATATGTGATAATTTCATCACAATGATAGCTAACAGGACATGTACTTGATATTCTTGTATTCTAAAAAATTTGTTTTAATATCTAATATGGTAAATATTGATAAACATTAATCAAATATTAAAACAAAGCTCTTTGGGCTCTCAGCCTCAAAGAGCTATAAAGAGGTCTTGAGACCAAAATGGTTGCGAACTGCTGGTCTAACCTATGAATGCTATTTTCAAATCCAGAACATTTTCTAGAGTTTTCAAGAGCAGAAAGAGAATTTTTAAAGTTGGCAATTTTGGAAAAATGATCAAGCATATGTGACGTTATTCTTTATAGAAAACATAATATATTAAATTAAATAATGAACAACTTAAAGAACAAATAATTGTTAACCAAATCAATAAAATTTTAATAGGCAAGAACTCTGAAAACATGAACAATTAAGTAATAAGCAACTGGCAGTAAGAAATGTATAACACTTCAACTCAAACACTAACTAGAAAAAACTAAGCAGAAGCCTTGACCCTCTGCAGCCGGTTAATCCAAAAGCTCTTGTAGTTTTTCCTTTGCAAAGAGTCAATGATGATAAACTGCAAATATAAAGAAATTTACTTCTTTCTTTTTAGGGAAAACAAGAACAAAAACAAAAACCCCAGCTAAAGAAAGTTTCTAAGTTAACCAAATAGTTGCTCAAAGACAACGCAATTTTAAAAAATATTTCCTTAATGCACTTAAATGCCCACATTTTTCAAAAGGAAAAATTCAGAAAAGAAAATGTACCTGAAAATGGCTGGGTTGCAGACA
Source organism: Hylobates moloch (assembly GCF_009828535.3). Taxonomy (NCBI): domain Eukaryota; kingdom Metazoa; phylum Chordata; class Mammalia; order Primates; family Hylobatidae; genus Hylobates; species Hylobates moloch. The sequence goes on along the minus strand of NW_026652283.1, from coordinate 21,207,006 downwards.
TGCTTTGGATCCAATGCTTCTCCTTGTATAAATTCATAGCATAGTCCATTATTGAAGGTACAGTAGAGTTGTGGTGCACACCCATGAGCCTGCAACACTCGAAAACTCTTTACTTCCTCATCTCGATCGACTAATAACTCAGTCTTATTGCCATAAATTCTCACCAGGACTACATCCTCCATGGTGTTTCCCACGTAACAGCCAATAAGTTTATTTGTGATTCCATCTGTGAAGAGCTGCCAAAAATTAAAAAAAAAAAAAAAAAATGGGAAAAAAAAGCAATTACCTATCTTTAGAGAACAGAAGATAAATTGAAAATCATGAGGTAAATACTAATTAAAGAAAACACCAACTTCTTCACATAAAAGAACCATCTTTGAATACAATTTTATCTAATATCTATAATTTAAATTCTATATTTAAACAAAGAGGACCACCAATGTTAACATGTCGCCCTTAATTCATTATAACATGCCTTCCTTGAGCCAAAGTGTTAATTATCCATTCTGTCTTCAATATTTCTATATAACTTTTTTGATACTTGCCATTTCTCACAGTCTGCCTTGTATCACAATCTTTGCACGTGTGTGTGTGTGTGTGTGTGTGTGTACACATACAGGGAATCTCTCTTATGTCCAACAGATTGGAAAGTCTCTGAGAATGGGAACACTGCCCTATTCCTAGTATGGTTCATTACTTATAGAAGTCCTTAACAACATTCATAGATTTGTTAATAAATATACAAATACAATCTATTATGGCAAATCTCCAACTTACCAAAAACTCAATTTTATATATTAATTTTAAAGATTTTCTAACATAACATGCATTAAACACTGTGTTATACACTCAGAGTATAACAGTTTTGACTATTATAATTTAGCCACTTCGGCTATAAACAAAAACGCAACCTTACAGGAAGAAAAAAGAGGTAAGTAGAGATTTCTATGGTATTTTTAAAATGAGACTTTTGGGGCTTGTCAAGACCTTTAAGTCAAGTACTTCAAATCCTTTTTAAGATCTGAGCACAGAAGGTGTATTTCAAAAGGAAACAGGTGATTAGCAATACTAGTTATAAAAGTCTATTAAAAATTGTAATTTTCATTTTCCTCTGTATTAATCTGACACTAGAACTAACACTTCACTTCCATTATAATTCACAACTTTGGAAGGCTCCCAAGTGGAACAAAGGGAGAAAAGAGGAAAGCGAAAGCAAGAATTCAGAACATTTTTTTCATGTCAATGGGGCAAGAATAGGAAAAAAGAACAGAAGTTTTAAAAGTATGTATATACATTTAACTAATGCTTAAGAAAGAGGGTAAATATTTCTATTTCAATTAGATTGATATGATATTAAATGACATATGAAAAAAGATGTGAAAGTATTTACTGAAACTATTAATAATATACAACTAACCAGTGTTTATATAATGGTTTTTATTATATATAGGGCTTAGCTGTTACCTTTATTCACATAATGCAGTAAAACTTCATGAACTAGTATAAAGGGACTTATTTTGAATATCCCCATTTTTTTAAAATGTGCATACTAGTGTTGCCTGCCACCGAGATTTCAAAAAGACTGTATGAAAGACACTGTCAGGAAGAATATATACTTAAAACGACTATTTTTTATCATAACCATAATTTTATTAAAATCTGCATTGAAAAACATGTTATTTCTTATCACAATGCCACTATCAATTCACACATGCTGTTCTGTAACTTCTTCATATGTCATAGATAAAATATTTCAAATACGGCAATAAAGATCGAGAAACCTTTTAACATTGTGAAATGCTCATAATGAAAGAAACTCTAGGCTCCTCAAACTCCAGAAATCATCATCTCCATTTTCTGAATCTTCACAGCAAATAGTAGGTACTTAATACTTAAACACTAGAACTCGTATAGTTACCAACATTAATGTCTTCATCTAGCTTATAAAAATTGCATTCTCTTATTCTTGCCTATAATGATCAAACATATCCCTAAATTGACCATGCTATATTATACATTTATTTGTACAAACATAAAAAGATGTGTGCATTTAAGGGCTGGAGACAAATATGATTACTCAATACAGATTACTGAACACTAATTAAACATTTATAAAGATGACACAGTGTCACGACTCCAATGACCCTAGCCCTAACTTTCTGTATTGCAGCAGCTACCTAATTGGAAATTAAATGATAGGCAAAGAAACCGCTAGAATAAAAAGATATGTGAATAATATAATCCCATTTATCAAAATATTTTATGTATAAATATTTATTTGTATACAAAGATACTAGGTAGTTTAAATCTTGTTTCTTTATTTTCTTGTTTCTATATAAGTAATTTAACCTTTTTTCTTTTGGCTTATGTATGTTTACTAACTTGTATTTTTACAGCAATGAACCTGGTTTACTAGTGGAAAAAATAAGTAGCAAAACAATGGCCTGGCACTCACTAGGCCTTGAAGTCATGCTGAACATAAACAGTTTTACAGAACATCAACATTCAACATTAGACAGGGTTACTCTGTGATCATAATGGATCAAGAAAACAACAAAACCACTCTGTAATCATGTCTGAAGGTAGAAAAAAATAGGAACTTTGTCCAAATGACAAAAATTACCAAATACCTCCTTATCCTGGCTAATATGAGTGACTGCTGCTCTTTTCCAGTCAAACTTTGGCCCTGCTTCATTTTTTCAGCCTTCTAGGTACTATTAAGATACCCGTAAGTCATAGACTTGTCCCACTTCCTTCCTGACACCATCCAATCCAGAGAATACCGTTACCTCGAACCCTCCCCCAAATCCAGACAAACCCTCCACCAGACAAATCCCCACCATTCTCAATATAGTTCTCCCTTACTGCAGTGAGTAATAAACCCAATTTCTTCAGCTACATCTGAGTTTCTACTGGTCTCTGGCTGGAGAACAATGACTTCAGTTTAAAGATGTACAGGTAATACTTCTTACTTTTGCATTGTTCCCACCTCATATATAAACCACAAGTAACTCAATGTACTGAACCATCTAAAATATACTATTAAAATACACTATACACACTCTAGCTATGTATACTATATTAAATATATACTAGAAATATAAAATTCCACCTCAGTAGAGACAAAATATAAATCTTAGTGAGCTCCTTTTAATGGGGTTTATCCTGCACTATTTGTCAAGTATTTCAGATAGTAGTAGTTGAGAGGATGAGCTACAGAGCCAGAGTCTGAGTTTGAATCCCAGCTTTGTTACATACAAACCAAGTAACCTTAGGCAAGTCACTTACCCTGTGTGTCTCTATCTCATATATAAAATCAGCATATTAGAATCTACTTCTTGCATTGTTCTGAAGATCAGTAAGTTAATATGCATAAAAGTACTCAGAACAGTGCTTGGCACACAGTAAGCTTGTAAATGTAGCCAATGATACATTTAAATTTCAATATAAAACAGCACAGTAATGATGAAATTATAAAATAATAATTAAGACCAAAATATATGTTAAATAATATTTAAAAACAACAATTTCAATATGTCTCTAAAAGTAGCTTAAATCCAAATAGCTAAATGTTAAATATCATTTCTGGGCAAATTCTCTTTCACATCTTAAAAAAAAAAAAGGCTTTCAATTTAGTTAGAAATGCCATTCAACATTACCCTCTCAAGTTAGTACTACCCTATATGCGTTTGGTTTTGCATGACGAATTATATCCTGTTAAACTTTAATCCCTAAAATGTATACTACTAAGCTAGTAAATTTAGCTACTAATCACTTCTAATCTTTAGTTTAAATATTCACAGCTTTAAACACTAGGGAAATTAATAATGGATTCTCAATTTGTTTTCTGCCTTACCTCATCACATGATTTTTAAAAACAACATCTATATTGGTTAAAAATACAATTTAAACTTACCCTTTAACAAATTCCAAACACCCCAAGAGTCTACTTTTTAATTGCTTAATATTGGTGAAGTTATCACTGTTACTCTGAAAATTGGCAATTAAAATAGAATTAAGCATTTATCCTACATTTTCTACAAAACATATTTCATAATATCCAAACCGCTCTAATTAATGAGAGAAAGTTATCTACCAAAGAACTCCAGTTGACAAATGTGGAAGATACAACAGAAAAAGTATTCAGGAAACAATCTTCAATGAATAAAACCATTAGATGAAAGATTGATAGGTAACTTTATAACGGTAGGAGTCATCTGTCACCTCCTGATTTCACGAAACAACCTGACATGTTATACCTTCTGATGTGATGCAATATGAAATACACTGCACTACCCATGATTTGAAATCTAATCAAGTTCTAGATCTTCCTTTTTTTTTTTTTTTGACAGAGTCTCACTCCTTTGCCCACGTTGGAGTGAAGTGGCACGATCTCAGCTCACTGCAATCTCCGCCCCCCAGGTTCAAGTGACTCTCCTGCCTCAGCCTCCCAAGTAGCTGGGATTACAGGTGCCTGCCACTACGCCCGGCTAATTTTTGTATTTTTAGTAGAGACTGGGTTTCGCCATGTTGGCCAGGCTGGTCTAGAACTCCTGATCTCAGGTGATCCACCCGCCTCGGCCTCCCAAAGTACTAGGATTACATGTGTGAGCCACAGCGCCTGGCCAGATCTTCCTATGCTTAAGAAAATATACGGGTTAAAGAAACACCACATGGCTGGCCACGGTGGCTCATGCCTATAATCCCAACCCTTTGGGAGCCAGGAGGATCACTTGGGGTCAGGAGTTCAAGACAACCCTGGCCAACGTGGTGAAACCCCGTTTCTCTAAAAAAAAATTAAATTAAAAATTAAAAAAAAAAAAAAACACCACAAAGAAGAACAACAAAAAATATACAAATCCAGAATGTAGGTCTTTTTACACAAACGCCCCACCAATAGTCAATAGCATACAGTCTAGTTTAAAGAGGCTTATGAAACTTATACAAACGCATGGATCTAGTTTGTTTCCTAACTCAAACAAATATGTATAAAAATACTTTTTGAGGTAAAATTTTATTATGAACTGGGTATTAAACAGTACTTAGACATTACTGCTAATTTTGCTCAGTGTTATAATGGTGCTGTGATCATGCAAAAAAAACAACTTTTTATGTTTACAAATTTATACTGAAATACACAAAGACAATGACAAGGTCTGACTGAGACTTGCTTTAAAATACTTTAAAGGGGTTAAAAAACAAATGAAGCAAATATGGATTCTGGATAATATATGAATATTTTATTCTCTCAATTTGAGTATGTTACAAATTATAGTTTTTAACTTGCATGATACAACTAATCAAAGCATAAGTGAGGAACTCTAGAGCTTCTATTAGAGAATTACAAAATATAAAAGCATCAATGAGAAATTCTAGAGTGTCTATTAGAGAATTACATAATATAATATAGCACAAGTATGTAAGATTCACTTGCTAGCAGATTCCAAAACAAATAAATGATAAAACTTAAAGACAGGCCAGACATAATGGCTCATGCCTGTGATCCCAGCACTTTAGAAGGCCGAAGCAGGCTGATCACTTGAGGTCAGGAGTTCAAGACCAGCCTGGTCAATATGGTGAAACACTGTCTCTACTAAAAATACAAAAATTAGCTGGGTGTGGTGTTGCATGCCTGTAATTCCGCCTACTCGGGAGGCTGAGGCAGGAGAATCACTTAAACCCAGGAGGCAAAGGTTGCGGTGAGCCAAGATCACTCCACTGCACTCCAGCCTGGAAGACAGAGCAAGACTCCGTCTCAAAAAAAAAAAAAAAAAAAAACCCACCTTAAAGACAGGTTAAAAAGGGGGAAAAAAGTTAAAAGGTCCAAAGGTCCAAGTGTTTTGAGATGGAAAAATAGATTATGTGGCCATGTAGCCCACCCACTTCTAGAGGCCAACTTCTTTCTCCTTCCCTTCTCTGCCAAATTTCTTGCAAGAGAATTTTGTATTCAATTATTTCCACTTCCAAACCTACCATCTGCTTTTTTTTGTAATTTTTATTTTTATCAATCAACAGTAGACCTCCCCCTAAACTACTTTTCAACTCTCATGCTATTTAATTCCTTATTTTTAAATACCATTCTTAAACTGCTTTTCTGTAAAGTCTACACATTATCTGAGACTTCTTATAAGACTGACCTTTCTTATTTCCTTCACACATAAACACTCTCTCTCGCTGTCTCTGTCACTTCTCCTATCTTCCTTTACCCAATATAAGTATATTAGATTTTTTATTTTATCAGTCTTCAATTACACTATTTTGTACACATCCTTCCAAACCCCAACATGAGATATACTGTAAATTTCATTTCCTGGATAGTTTGTTTCCTCTTTAACTAATAACTGGCTTATTTTCTCATTTGCTTACTTTTTTATATACCTATTTGTACTCTCTATATTAGTGACTTTCAACTTGGGCTATAAAGCCCACAGGGAATGGGAATAGGAATCCAAGTGAGCAAAAAAGCTCTGCTATAACCCCAACACATACAAAGGCACATGTGCACATATACTACACTACCACCATCTTGCCCTCATTTATTTCACATATACATGACACTTGGGGATAAGATTTTACTTGAACAAAGAATTCTAACCCTATAGAAAAGGTTGAACATCACTGATAAAAATCTTCTAATGGGCCACTTTCACTCTTGGCCAAGGCAAAGTAATGGGGACAGGATTTCACCCTTTTACTTGAAACAACCCCTCTCCCACAAATAAAAACCACACAAAACATAAGAAATGACAATTTTTAAGACAATGGACTTTAGAGAGAACAGTGATCCCTGAGAGATGGGAAACATACAACATGAACTCTATGACTGCCCCAGCTTAATGTCTTGAGAGAATTCTCAGGTCCCAGCAAAGGGAAAGAGAACCCAGATGGAGCTTGTGTGGACTTCATTAATTGAGATAAACTGAACATCGGAGGATGTCAAAACAGCTAGAGTATGCAGGACAGAGTATTAAAGCGGAAAGACAGGGAGATAGAAAGGAGAGAGCACTCTAGAGGATCTGCAAATGGCCCCACTGTATCCCCTTGGTATCCGAGGGGGATTTGGTCCAGGATCCCACCCCCACAACAATGCCAAAATCTACAAACGCTCAAGCCTGTTATATTTTGTTTTAAATTTTTTTGTTCATATTATTTTACACGTTCTGAAAGCCTGTTATATAGAATGATGTAGTATTTGCACATAACCCATTTATATTCTGCCATATACTTTAAATCATCACTAGATTACTTATAATACCTAATACAATGTAGACGTTATGTAAATAGTTGTTATACTGTATTAAGGAATAATGACAAGAAAAAATATCTGCACGTGTTCAGTACAGAAACAACCATCTTTTTTTTCTCAATATTTTCAATCTGCAGTTGCTTGAATCCATGGATGCAGAAGCCATGGATATGAAAGGACAACTCTATATGCTGCTTACAAAAGACATAGAGAAGAAAGCTGAGGTAGCTATCTCACGTCAAATAAAATAGACCTTAATGTAACATTATTAAAGATGAGGGACATTTTATAATGACTAAGGGATTGATCCACCAAGAAGATATAAAAATTCTAAATGTGCATGCATCCAACAATACAGCTTCAAAAGATATAGAGCAAAAATTTACAGAATTAAACAAATCCCATAATAAATGTAGGAAATTTGATCACACCATTCAAGACCTCATTTTTAATTTTTTAATGCTTATAGATGACACTATTTTTTTCCAAGACCTCATTTTTTTTTAGCAGAGAAAAATCATTATGTAATAAGAGCTCTAAACAACAAAATTAAAAATTCAACTTAACTGACATACACAGAACACTATACTCAACAACAGAATATTCTTTTTCTTACCTTTTTTTGAGAGAGGGTCCCACTCTGTTCACCCAGGCTGCAGTGCAGTGACACAATCACAGCTCACTGCAGCCTCAACCTCCCAGGCTGAAGCAATCCTCCCACCTCAGCCACCCGAGTAGCTGGGACTAAGGCGTGCATCACCACTAATTTTTTGCATTTTTTTGTAGAGACAGGGTTTTGCCATGTTGGCCAGGCTAATCTTGAATTCCTGGAGTCAAACAGTCTGCCCACCTCAGGCTCCCAAAGTTCTGGGCTGTGCCCGGCCAAGAACATACATTCTTTTCAAGACTACACAAAATATTACCAAAATTGACTATGGGCTTCATTATAAGGCAAGCCTCAACAAATATCAAAGGATGAAAATCACTTAGAGTATCATCTCAAACTACAGTGGATATGAGCTAGATATCAATAACACACACATCAAATAAAACCGGTTAAGATAATAAATTTTTATGTTTTTATAACAATTTTTTTAAAAAATTAAATATGCATCAACTCATTGGAAATAAATCAAATAAACATGTAAAATGGGTGAGATAAAGAAAAAACTACCACAATGGCAATTAGAAAACATTTTGAACTGAATGATAATAAACACATATTGTCAAGAGTGGTATCTGTCACCTAATATCAGGAGTAGAAGTCTTAGAACTTCTGTTCATTGTATCTTGGTATTATAGTCACCAAAGAAAACACGATGCACAGTCAAGCACTGCATGGAACAATGCTTTACTCACACAGAGAGGAGACAAAGCAAGATCAGCTTCAGTAATAGGTGTTGGTATCCCATGGTGAGCAAGTTCCTCCCAGCAGCTGATGCCAACAACTGGTCTACACACACCCCTCTTGGGCTACAGCCGACCAACCCCGTCCCTCCATCCCCTCCCCAATGGGGAGATACTGTAGGTAAGCCAGGTGACATATGACACACATGCTGAAGCAGAGCAAAGGAAGAAACACTGAGTGTAAAACAGGGAAAAATATTTCACACAGAGTGACAGGTCCAGCACAGGCTGTGAGGACTCTATCTCTTGGTAAGAAAGTGTTTCAGGCCCAAGGCCCATTTTTATTTGGTGAGAAGGGGTGGAAAGGCTGTGTGCATGAGACCGCCTTTTCCAACACATGTCAAGACTTGTGGATACTTACAAAGACATGTAATGAATAATAGAAATTTAAAAGGCAAAAAATTAGTGCTTCCAGCTCAAGAAGCTAGAAAAATAACAGCCAATTAACCTTCAAAAAAGGATTAGGAAGGAAATACTGAAGGACAAAACTATCAATAAAATAGAAAAACTCAACAGTCAAAATTATTTGGGCCAAATAAGTTATTTGGGCCAAATAAGTTATTTGGGCCAGATGTGATGGCTCATGCCTGTAATCCCAACACTTTGGGAGGCCAAGGTGAGCAGATTACCTGAACTCAGGAGTTCAAGACCAGCCTGGGCAACATGATGAAATCCCATCTCTACAAAAAAATAAATTAATTAAATTAAATAAATAAATAAATACAAAAATTAGCCGGGCATGGGGCGAGCACCTGGTCGAGGCTGTAGTGGGCCATGATCGCACCACTGCACTCAATCCTGGGCAACAGAGTGAGACCCTGCCTCAAAACAAAAATTGGTCTTTGAAAAGATTACTACAGTTGATAACTTCTTAGCAAAATGTATGAAGACAATAAAGCAACACAAATGATAAAGAAATGAACTTCACTACAGATCTTAAACATGTATTATTAAAAGCAACTCTTACAAAAATAGAAAAAGAAGAAACACCTCCGAACTTGGTACGAAAACTTGTCAAGGACATTATAAGAAAGGAAAATTACAGACCAATCTCTTTCATAAGCAGAGCTGCAAAAATCCTAATCAAAATATTAGCAATTGATACAATAATAAAAAAGAGAATATATACAACCAAATAGGGTTTGCTCCAGGAATGCAAAGGTTACTTAGCATTCAAATTTTTTTTCAATCAAAGTAATTCACCTCAATAAGAGAAAAATTAAGAAAAGTCTTATAATCATCATGAAATGCAGAAAAAACATTTGGCCAAATTCATCATTCATGATGAAAATACTTAACAAACTAAGAATAAAAAGAAACTTGCTTAATCTGGTAGAGTCATTAAAGAAAATCTATAGCATATATCATACCTAACAATAAATTATTGAAAATGTTCTAAGATTGGGAAATAAAGGATGACCACTATCACCTTTTATCTTCTTTTTCAAGTGTGTTAGAGAGGTCCTTACTAGTGCAGTAAGACAAAAAGACAGAAGGAGAGACAGCAATATGTATTATTTTCAGATTATACATAGAGACAATGCAAAATAATCTACGTAAAAACCTTTAGAGTGTGTGAAAAAAATTCAGTATACAACAATTAACTATAATCCTATATACCAACAACAAAGTAATTTTTTAAATGATACCCTTTACAATAATATCAAAAAGCATGAATACCTAGGGATAAATCAAAACATGTGAGATCTCCACAGTGAAAACTTCAAAAGTTTGAGAGAAATTAAAAATTTATTTTAAGATTCAGTATTGTTAAAAGAATTCACTTCTCCCCAAATTTATCTATTGATTCCACAAAATATAATCAAAATCCTATCCAGTTTCTTTTGTGGGAATCCCAAAATTGAGTCTACAACTTATATGGCAACTTAAAAAGTCAAGAATAGTCAAGGCAATCTTAAAAACGAACAAAGCTGGAGTCCTACACCAAAGCCTATAATAACTACGTCAAATACCAAGTCCTGTAGCAATGACTGAGAGTAATCCACACAGAGTGGTGCTGCTGCGGTAACGGACAAAATAGACCAAAAGAAAAGAATAGGCCGGGCGTGGTGGCTCGCGCCTGTAATCCCAGCACTTTGGGAGGCCAAGGCGGGTGGATTGCTTGAGGCCAGGAGTTCAAGACCAGCCTGGCCAACATGTTGAAAGAAAAAAAGAAAGACAGACAATAGCAATTACTGGTAAAGATATACCATAACTGAAACTCTCACATAATGCTGTTAGGAATATAAACCGGGACACTCACTTCAGAAAACTGAAAGTGTCTAACAAAGCTGAAAATACACAAACTAGATGACTCAGAAATTCTACTTCTAGGTATCCACTTAACAGAAATGGATATTCATGTTCAAAAAAAGTATAATTGTAAGAAGCATAATTTGTGATAGCCAAAACATGAAAACAACCCAAGTGTCCATTAACAGTAGGAGACAAATAAATTGAGGTATATTCTTAAAATGGAATGCTAGTCAGTCATGGAAAAGAACTACAACTATATACACATGAATAAATCTCTCAAAATCTGGGCATATGCCAAACCAAAATTTTAAAAAAACACATATTTCTTATGATGCCATTAAATAAAATTCAAAAAGAGGAAAAACACTGATACAAGGCACAGTGGCTCACACCTGTAATCCCAGCACTTTGGGAGGCTGAGGCAAGAGGATCACTTGAGGCCAGGAGTTCAAGACCAGCCTGGTAACACGGCAAGACCACATCACTACAAAAAATTTAAAAATTAGGCAGGCATGGTGGCATGCACCTTTAGTCTCAGGTACTCTGGACGCTGATGTAGAAGGGATCGCGTGAGCTCAGGAGTACAAGGCTGCAGTGAGCTATGATAGCATCACTGCACTCTAGCCTGGATGATAGTATGAGACCCCATCTCTTAAAAAAAAAGTAAAAATTTCAAAAATAATAAATAATAACTAAGTCACATTATGCTTAACATGATCATCAAATATTAGGTTTGTGACTATCAAAAATTAGTCAATACCATTCAAACATGGGAAAATGTTTATAAACGGCTAGTGAAAAAAGAATATAAAATTATATAGATGATTGCAACTATGTAAAAGATGTTTAGGAGAAGTAGAAGGTAATAAAAATAAAACGATTGTAAATAGAATATTGATGATAGGAAACTGATTTTTTTCTCCTATTCAGTTTTAATATAATATTGTGGTACAACCTTTTAGTAAAACTAAATTATTTCATGTACATATGGTTTCCTGTACAAAGACCTTCATGCACTTATTATTTTCCCAGAGTACTTACTTTCAAAACAGAACTAATTCAAAACATTCTATTTTGTTAATTGGAAAAAAAAAATCTGCTATTATGGTTACCACTAGAGGGAGGGAGAGATCAAGACTATGAAGGAAAATGAAGACACGGTTGCTGGAAATTAATTTTCTTTTCCTGGGTTGGGGTGGGTATATGTTTTACAACAATTTATGATTCATCCATTTTTCTATATGTTTGCTGTTTTTTACAATTTTTAAAAGAATGTTAAAAATGTATTTATAGCCAATCTGGTATACCAAAGAGTAAAATAACTCCTTAGAAAACAAAATAAAGAGAAATATAACCTCTGATTTCTTAAATAAAGGTCTTCTACTGCTTCCCTATCTTTGTCATCCACTCCTTCCCCTACAAAAAACACCCTTAATCTTCTTTCTTCCCTAACCTGTAATCAATTGACAAGTCCTGCACATTTATTTTCTGAAATGTGAAATCTGTACCTTATTTCCATCTCATCTGTCCTAATCTGGGCCCCAGCACCTCTTGTCTGGACTAACACAACAGTCTCTTTCAAATTATTTTCTCAAACTTTTTAAATGCAATACACAGGAAGAAATATATTTATCATTTGATATAATATGTACATAGACACTTTTGTATAAAACTAAAGCACGCTTCACAAAAGAATACTTACCACCGGGTGCAGTGGCTCACACCTGTAATCCCAGCACTTTGGGAGGTCGAGGAAGGTGGATCACCTGAGGTCAGGAGTTTGAGACCAGCCTGACCAACATGAAGAAACCCCGTCTCTACTAAAAATACAAAAATTAGCTGGGCGTGGTGGCAGGCACCCGTAATCCCGGCTACTCGGGAGGCTGAGGCAGGAGAATCGCTTGAACCTGGGAGGCGGAGGTTGCGGTGAGCCGAGATCACGCCACTGCACTCCAGCCTGGGCAACAAGAGCAAAACTCCATCTCAAAAAAAAAAAAAAAAAAAAAAGAGTACTTACCTTACTACTTGCAAGGCTCTGTCTGATGTATCCTCTACCATAACTTACTCTAACTCATCTTTTTAAACTGTAGTGGTCTCAAGACACTATACTGATTTGGCATCCTATTAATGTATGGTAACCACTAGTTTCAAAACCAATGTCCTGAATGATCACTTATTTCCCAGTTTAAAACATTTCCCTCAAACAACCCTTCTCTACATTGTTGCCTGTCACTTCTCTAATACGTGATATAATTTACCTGCTTAAAAATATCCAGGCCAGGTGCGGTGGCTCATGCCTGTAATCCCAGCATTTTGGGAGGCCGAGGTGAGTGGATCACTTGAGGTCAGGCATTCGAGACCAGCCTGGCCAATATGGTGAAACCCCGACTCTACTAAAAATACAAAAATTAGCTGAGCGTGATGGCGCATATCTGTAATCCAACCTACTTGGGTGGCTGAGGCACGAGAATCACTTGAACCCGGGAAATGGAGGTTGCAGTGAGCTGAGATCACACCACTGCACTCCAGCCTGGGCTACAGCGAGACTCTGTCTCAAAAAAAATAAAATAAAATAAAATACAAAAAGAAAAATATCCAGTGGCTTCCCATGACGTCCTAAATGATGAGTAAGCTACTCAAAGTCTAGCTTCATTGCCTTTGTGAGATAGTTTTCCTTGCTCAGAAATGTTTCCCCTTTCAATCTGATCTCATCTACCCTTCAAAGCTTAGCTCAGGTACCCCCACCTCTATGAAGCCTTCTGTACTACATTCTTCTATGCCTACCTTGTGCTACAGTTAGTTGTACAAGGACTCTTACTGAAAACTAGCATTACACCTAGTACAAAAGACACATGTCAGAATTACTGAATTTTAGGAGCTCACAATTCTCTCAGTTGGGATGGGAGAATTGGAAATGTGAGGTGGAGGAACATAGTAGCAAAACATGTGATGCGTAATTGTAGGTATTTCAGTGAATTCTCATGACTATTTTCCAAGGTTTTACCATTTTATGGAGACTTTAAAACTTGCCAAAGGTTGCAAATGGCTGAAAATAATATTCAAAAACCATCCTCTTTCCACATTATGCTCAGTCCCCAAAAAGACGTGACGCAGTTTCCGTAGTCCAAGTTACATGGCTATTATACATGAAAACAAACTAGCACTTCAGGCTCCTGACTTCATAGTCACATCTTAATAAAATACATGGGAGCCTAACAAACATTTCATGTTTTTGGTGGGCGTCTATTAAACATTATATACTTTATTATTCTAAAATGCTGAAGACAGGGAGGGAATAGGAAACAGGAAACTGGATATAACCACTAATACTAAAAGTTACACTGAATATAAACTATGACTCCTTATTTGTATCTACAGGACTCAAGATTTCCTATAATCTTAGGGAAAGTAAACCAATACATTGTTTACTTTTTTAATATATTAAAAAATTAGCCGTAACTTAATATATTAGCTTACCTAAGACTTTTCAGAAGCTACTGCTTAAAGGAACAAACTCATCTTTTTAAAAACAGAAAAGAAAATCAATTATTATATTAGAACACTAATGGAGACAGAACTTAATACAGCAATTGTATAGATCTGGCTTTTTCTCCTCCCTTTAAAACAAAGACCAATATAAAATATTAACTATCAATATTAAGAGGAGTTACAGATTTTTAATAGATTATTTAGTTAACTACCTCCGACACTGTTAGAAAGAGGAAGGATATGAAAACTGCTGTGTAGCTACACAACCTAACACAAAGATTAATTTCCATGATAGAATACATATGCTTAAAAAAAAGAAAAGATTTTTTAAAACATGCATTCAATAACATGCAAAAACCTGTAGTAAAGCAGAAAGAACAGTACATTTTTTAAACTTCTTGGGTAATCTTTGCATGTGAACTAAATTTGAATGTTCATTCCATAAACATTACGTTGTTATAATTTTCTTATTTGTCTTCCCCATCGGACTAGGAATTTCAAAGAGCAAATATTTGTTTTTTGATTCAAGTATCCAATATATAGTAGGTGCTCAGCAGCAATAATAATTATCATGAAAGACAGCATTTACTTTACTCTCACAATAACCCATTGAGGTAGGGATAACTACTGGATCAATTTTACAGCTTAGGATACTGAGACAGGAAGTTTAATGATTTGACCAAGCTAGTAAAGTACAGAATCTGGACTCAAAACTAGCACTGTGTTCAAACTCCATGCTCTTGAGCACTGTAACATACTGTTATTGAAAAGCTAAGTTGCTATAAGGTACCATATAGCAAGCAATCTCATTTAGACCCAATAAAGGAATAAATATATTAGTTTTGTAATGTTAAATAATAATTACGGTATTAATTCCTACCAATGAAGCCTTTGCCATTATCTACTATAAGTCCCAAGTAATGGAAAAATTCACAGTGACAAGTTAGTGAGAAAAACAACATTGCTTAATACTGCAAACAGAAAGACCCTGAGACAGCATAACTGGAATATTCCAAACACTAATTCATCAGCTCTTCAGAAAATGAAAAACAATTTTAAGAGTCCGTTGAGAATTATTATGGACCTGAGATCTGACTTGATTCTTTATTCCTTTATACAATGACGATCCAAAGTATAAAAATCAAAAATCCAAATCTTCACATAAGTTAGAGAGTTGTTACACAACAAAAGTCATTCGTGAAGGAAAGCTGAAGTGATCCCTTTTTCCTAAAATGGTGTCACATATGAAAAAAGCAAGGCAAATTTATGTTCAAGGGAACTCTAAAGCAGAATCTTTTTATGAGCCAAAGCTTTAGAGAAATTAATTTTATACAGAAGCACCTTCCCTGCTTAAATCATAATATACAAACAAAACTCTTGGTCAAAGAACAATAAAGATGGTTTATCATCTCAGATCTGCCATTTGTAAATGGCAAATTCAGTTTCATTAACTATATAATACATATTAACAGTGCCGTCTACATCTACCTCACAGGATAGTTGGGAGACTGTATGTGAAAGTGCTTCATAAACAGTAAAGGATTATTAAATACAAAGCACTGTGGCCGTATTGTTGTTTTAGATTTACTCTGCCTATTCTGCTACTATACTCTGAAAACCTCACCATCTCCTTTATAATTTATTCTTTTAATCTAGTAAGAACAGGAATTCTGTCTAAAATGAGATATATTATTCCATCTGCCTACAAGTTCTGAGCAAAGACTGGGCCTTCTATAATTTTCACTCTAGTAAGTCTTTTTTAGCTTGTTTTTTTCTTTTTATTTTCTGATATGCTCTGGATAGTTCAGCTTGCAGGAATAATCAATCACCAGATAAGTATTACTACAGTAAGTTTCTAAAGTACATTTAAAGTATATCTTAAACATACAAAAATGTTAGAAAAAAACTGAGAAAAAAAAACAGGCTAAATTACTGATACTTGACTGCTCTAAAATTACATTATATTCTGTTGACTATATAATACATACTTCCTCTGAAATGTGAGGTATGATTTTTATCTATTTCAAGGGAAATACAATAAAATCTCAAAAGAAAATATTTCCATTGAGATTTACTAAAGAAATTGTGAACCATTATGAAAGTAGGGTTTGTAATGACCTAGAATGCAAGGAGCCAGATCTGCTGAGTTGAAAGGTGAATAATCATCAATTCAGCTTAGCAGATGCTTTCAGGACAGCTTCTAGACCAAAGCTTTGCTTGCACATGGACGGAATGTATTTCTAACTAATAATCATCTTAGGGAAAAATAAATGGTAGTATTTACCTGCACTTATAAATATTAAAAATTCGGATTATAAACCCAAAGGTCTTTAGGTTAAAAGTTGCTACAAGAAATCAAGATTTAATCACACATAGTTACTTTCCAACAAGCAAAAACAGTTTAATGTCACTACATTTTGCCCTTTTTTACCTACATCCTGGCTTACTTCACTGAGTTTCACCTAAAATGATAGTGCCTACCTAATATGGTTGTTTGGGTGACTAAGATAAAAAAATACAATTTACCTAACCCCACAGTAGCTATCATTACTATTCTACAGACAAATACATCAAAGGAAATTCCAGTCTTCAAAGCTTTAAACTTTAAAGTCACTGCTTAAAAGCAACTTATCTGCCAACACTAGAGTTTACCAGGAAGTAGCACTTTTTAATTAATAATGTTTTATGTATAAGTGACTGCCAGAAAATGAATCATCTTAATAAATTTTAGAGCCTTATATAATAAAATACAAATAAATTGATAAACTAAACAAGTACTGAATTTCAATTTGGAAGACACATTTCCTTTAAAGGAAATATATTTTTTAAATGACATAAAAATCACTTTGGATTCACTATTTCCTATATACTCGGCTAACAAATACTCCCTTAAATTTCAAAATTTGTTGTCTAACAATTTTCTTTTCCAAAATAGACGGGTCCTTTTAATCTGCTTAAAAACTCTTCTAGGTAATAAGAACTGAAACTAACACATGAAAACCCAAGTGTCTGGAACTATTCTGGGCCCTAGGCACTGCTCATGTTTTATTCATCTTTGTATGGGTGGCTGGCTAGTTTAGCAAAGAATTTAGCAAATAAATCAACAAATATTGGTGAATAAATTAGTCATCAAAACGAGGCAGATGATTTGGCTAATTCAAATGAACGTTCTTATATTATTGCTCAGATTTAGAACAAATCCCAAATATCCCAATCTTGAAAATTACTGGGTTTTTTTTTTTGTTTGCAAGGGAAAAGGAGAAAGAGATCTATTTTCGTATCTAGTTCCTGAAACTAAAGCTAAAAACAAATTAGTATTCAAAAATAATCACGTAGTGGAAATCATAACTTCCAACTTATTAGAAAACTCCTAGCGTCTCAGGGATTTTTTTCCTCCCAATTTTTTCTCTTATCTATCAACACGGTGTCTCACGAAAAGGAAAGTCACAAGCCACTGTTCCTTCTAGTATCAGGTATTAATTTCACTAAGACGACTTTAATAATTCAGAAATATCGACTCAAACAAAACAATGTGTGTGGTGCTACCTAAGAACCGACCTAGCGATGCCTGGTCGTGGTCATTACTTTGGGAATAGAGTACGCTCGCCAATCCGAGGGTTTGGGAAGACAAAACGCAGTGTGAGGCATCAATGAAAGCACAGCGCAGGGGGAGGGGAGAGGAAGGAAAAGATCAGAGAGGATTAATGACTGCATTACTGGTGGGAGGGGAGGAGGTAGACGAGGACCCCGTGCAAGGGGAGTGGAAAGGTTCATTTTGCAGTGACCGTGGACTGGGGAGTGGGAGGAGGGGCAACTATGAACAGGAATCTTCCCCTGTGGATGGGTCCGTCACTTACGCAGCCGCTTCTAGAAAGAGAAAATGTACCCTCAGGTCACTCTCAAAGAGCAACTGCGACGGGAAGGGGGAGTGACCTTCCTAGGTGTGAGGGGAAATACAGGGTCACTTCCCAATAGACTTAAGGAGATGTTGCCCTAGGTCCTCCTCGGTCATCGTGGGACAGAGGCGATTGTGGTGAGGACCCCCAGAGCCGCGTGAGGGGCATAAGAGACCCAGAGGTGAGGTGTGGGCGTTACCTGCAGGGTCACCTCCTGGGGGTCCCAGTGAGGCCGCAGGTGTTGCAGGAGGCTCAGGGCCCCCTCCCGGCACCGATGCTCCTCCTGATCCTGAACGGTGACGTTCAGCTTGGGCACCTCCGGGGAGCCGGGAGGGACGTGGATGTAATTGGCCATGGCCCAGGCGACGGCGGAGACTACCACCACGACGACGGCGACGGCGACCACGAGAACGGCGGGCGCCGACAGACTGGTGGATCCTTCCGTCCCGGGGCGCCCTCGCGGGAGGGCTGGGGGCGCTGGGACGGGCGGGCGAGCGGCAGGAGAACGTCTGGAGGCGGCACTGTCGCCGATCCGGGTCTGGACAGCAGCTGAACTGAGCCCGGCCCGCTCTCGGGGAAAATTCCCGTTGTCGGCGCTGGACCGCGGGCGGCCGCGGAGCATGCCGGGGCTGGCCTGACGCTGGCGTCACGCGCGGGGCGGGGCCTGCGCTGCGTCAGGGGCCGAGGCGGGGTTTCTCGCCTCCCGTCACAATGGGACCGCTGTACCGCGCTGGGCTTGTTGGCCTGCGATTAGCACACACCCATCCCTGGGAACTGCTAGTCTGGAAAGCGGGGCTGCTTCTCCTGGATGAGCCCGAGCCCTGCCAAGCCCCTCAAGGCATTGAAGCTTTAGCTCACCTTATCCGAATGGTCGTGGGCATCCAGACTCGAGTTAACGACTGAATTTTTCTGGGAAGCAAGGGACACGTTCTAAAATAACCCCAGGATCACTCTCCGAACTTGGCCTGGGTCTAGGCAAGCAGTGTTACTCGGTCGCCTTGATCTTGGAGCTGCTGTGTACTGGGGACCTCATACTAGTTGGGTTAACTATATTCCCCATTAGCAGTAGACGGGATCGCAGTAATCGGGACAAGCTGAGTTCAGGTATTTGGGTAAGACAACTGCATCACTTCAGAAGTTATTTGTGGAGTAAGATGTTCGACCATACAGAGAATAATTCGAAGCTAGGGAGAACAGGTTAGAGTCTGGTATGAAGAAGAAAGGGAAGGAAAGGAATAGTTTTGAAGCTCAGCACTAGAACGACTCGATGTCCATGCCAGGGTACCCCGAGTGGGCCTTGAAATCTTGCTTCTCAGTGCCTTACAGGGAATGGTAGAAACTGGAAAATCTACAAGTAAAGTATTGGGGCCTCCTAATTTTCCTTTTTGATGGAGGAAAACGGGCTGGGATTCCCTGCAGCACTTAGTACATGGTGAATACGTTTGTTAGTAGTAAATAAAACCCTTAACTGGACTGAGTTTAATTAACATTCAAAATGTTTAATTACTTCACTAGCATTAAGTTTATATCCTGATTGTTCAGAAAGAACCTACTTACCTTTGTAATTCACAAAATAATTACTTCACCGATAACGGTAAACTTCCTAAACTAAAAAGAGGGGTGGAAATGGAGCTTTATAATACAGCAAAGAAGTTGATTTAACATTTTTCAAATTTAGTGGGGTTTTTTTTGTTTTTTGTTTTTGTTTTTGTTTTTTTTGAGACGGAGCCTCACTCTGTCGTCCAGGCTGGAGTGCAATGGCACGATCTCGGCCCACTGCAACCTCCGCCTCCCGGGTTTAAGCGATTCTCCTGCCTCAGCCTCCCAAGTAGCTGGGATTACAGGCGTGTGCCACCACGCCCAGCATATTTTTGTATTTTTAGTAGAGATGGGTTTCACCATGTTGGCCAGGCTGGTCTCAAACTACTGACCCCAAATGACCCACTCGCCTTGGCCTCAATACTACACTGTCTTGATTACTGGAACATATACTGTTTTTTTTCTTTTTTTAGGCAAGGTCTCATTCTGTTGCCCAGGCTTGAGTGCAGTAACTTCATCATGGCTCACTGCAGCCTCAATCTCTTGGGCTTAGGCAATCCTCCTGTCTCAGCCTCGGAGTAGCTGTGACTACAGGTGTGCACCATCACACCTGGCTAATTTTTTTTTTTGGAGAGATGAGGTCTCACTGTGTTGCCCAGGCTGGCCTTGAACTCCTGGGCTCAAGCGAACCTCCTGCCTCAGCTTCCCAATGTGCTGGGATTACAGGCATGAGCCACTGCACCCAGCTATACTGTCTTCAAGTCTGTTTTCTGACTTTATTTTTCTTTAATATTGTATTGGCTATTCTGGCTTTTGTGGCTTTGCATGTAAACATTAGAACTGGTTTGCTGATATCCACAACATAACTTGGGGTGATTAGAATTGAATCCGTAGATTAGGTTGATAATTGATATTTCTTGCACATTTTTAAAGTTTTGCTTTTAACATTTAGGTTTTTAATCTTCCCCAAATTAATTTTTATGCATAATAAGAGGGAGGCATCAAAATTTTTTTCTCATACAAAAAGCAACTGTACCACTACTGTTCATTGATCAGTCTGGACTTTCTCACTAATTTTTAATGCTACTTTTGTTATATACAAAGTTCTCATATGTGTGTGGGCTTTGTTCGGGGACTTTATTATGTTCTAGTAGTTTATTTGCCCATACCTAAACCGATATACAATACATCCTCGTAGGGTTGGTCCTCCCAATATATTCCCTAATCTTACTTGTCCCCATCCTCCTCTCCCCAGTTACAGCACTTTTCTTGGATCTTAAGTTTTGATATGAATTTCAATGTCATTTTAACAAGTTCAGTAAAAAAACCGTTTTGAGATTTTAACTGGAATTGCATTATATGTACCGATTAGTTCAGGGAAAATTGAGGCCTTTATATTAATCTTTTCTCATTTATGAATATGATTCATTTCTCCATTAATTTTAATCCATGGATCCTGTACATTTTTTGTTACTTTTGTTCTCAGGTACCTAATAGTTTTTTTTTTTTCTTCTACTTGTTAACGGACTCTTATTTACCATTACAAGCTAGTGCAGTTTGCAACATAATTTTCAATTAAATTATTTTACAGTTACATAGTTTTAAAATTCTTAAAATGTCAACTGCTTAATAAAAAATACAATTTATACAAAAATACAAGAGATACTATATGAATTGTGAAAGTATTAGTATATTTATGATTTCTCCCCAAAGTGGAAGGAACACACATGCTAATGTTTCTTGTAGAAAATTATGCCTAAATCTGGCAGGGCACGGTGGCTCACACCTGTAATCTCAGCACTTTGGGAGGCCGAGGTGGGTGGATCACCTGAGGTCAGGAGTTTGAGACCAGCCTGGCCAACATGGTGAAACCCATCTCTACTAAAAATACAAAAATTTGCTGAGCGTGGTGGCACACGCCTGTAATCCCAGCTACTCAGGAGGCTGAGGCAGAAGAATCGCTTAAACCCGGGGAGAATCACTTGAACTTGGGAGGCAGAGGTTGCAATGAACTAAGATCACACCACTGCACTTCAGCCTGGGTAATAGAGTGAGACTCTGTCTCAAAACAAAAAAAAAGACAGCGTAGTATATTGTAGTATTCTCAAAAGAATAGAGAAATAGATCTATGGAACAAAATAGAGTCCAGAAATAGATCCACACAAATACAGTCAACTAGTATTTAACAAAGGAAAAAGGCAATTCAAATTTTGAATAAATGGTGCTGGAACAACGGGAGATACACTTGCAAAAAAAATAATAAGAAGAAGAATCCAGACACATCTTACACCTTTCACAAAAAGTAATTTAAAATGGATCATAGACATAAATATGAAACACAAAGCTATACGATTCTTAGAAAGCAACATAACAGAACATCTAGGTGATTCTGGGTTTGGCAGTTACTTTTTAGATGCAGCACCAAAACCACAACCCATGAAAGAAAACTGGTAAGTTGTACTTCATTAAAATTAAAAACTTTTGCTCTGCAAAAGATAGTTAAGATAATGTAAAGACAAGCCACAGACTGGAAAACATGTTTGCAAAACATATTCAATAGAAAACTTCTATTCAAACTATACAAAGAACTCTTTAAACTTAACAATAGAAAAACCCAATTTTAAAATGGGCAAAGGATCAGAACAGATATCTCACCAAGTAGACATACAGATGGCACAAAAGCATGTGAGAACATATTCAACATCTAAACAATGAGATACCATTACATATCTATTGGAATAGCTGAAATCCAAAACACAACCAGCCAAATGCTATGAAGATGTGAGGAGGAACTATCATCACTGGTAAGATGCAAAATGGTACAGCCACTTTGGAAGACAGTCTGGCAGATTCTTACAGAGTTAAACATAGTCTTACCGTACAATCTAGCAATCATGTTCCTTGGTATCTACCCAGATGACTTGAAAACTTACATCCACACAGAAACTTGCACAATAATGTTTCTAGCACCTTTATTCATAACTGTCAAAAATTGGAAGCAACCAAGAAAATAGGTGAATGTACAATAAAAACTGCCACATCCATAAAATGGAACATTATTGAATGATGAAAAGAAATGAAGGACCAAATCACAAGAAGGGAAGAATGGAGCATAGGAGATTTTTAGGGCAATGAAACTATTCTGTATGATATTATAATGGTGGATACATGACATTATAAATTGGTCAAAACTCACAGAACTATGCAATACAAAGAGTGAACCTTAATATAAACTATGGACTTTAGTTCATATTTGTATTTTTGTCAATCAACATACTGCCTTGCTGTAGTAGCTAATAAATGTAAATTAATAAAAAAGTCAGAAAATATAGGATCAGATCTCTATGATTGCAAGTTAAAGAAGGATTCCTAAACAGACTAATAAAGCACATACTATGAAGGAAAAGGATTGATAAATTTGAAAACATTAAAATTTGAAACCTCATGACCAAAAATACCATGAAGATACATGACAAGCCATAAAAAGATAAGATATTTGCAATGTGTATGATCAAAAAGTATTTATATTCAAGATACTACTAATAAATAAGAAAGTTAAACCATCCAGTAGAATAACTGGCAAATGAATAGCAGTTTGAAGAAAAGGAAACCCAAATAGCCAATAAGCTTTTGAAACTATGCCTCCCTAATTGTAATGTCTAATAATTAAGATAATATAAATTAAAATAATGAGATACGATTTCACACCCATTAGATTGGAAAAAATTTTGAAGTCTGATAATGCCAAGTGTATATTTCTTGTGGAGAAGTAAATTTATTTGTAAAAACTTTGGAAAACAATTTTGCAGGTTTTTATCAAGTGAAAGGTAGACATCATTTACCACCCAGCAGTTTCAATTCCAGGTACATGCAAAAGTCCCATACCATGTACATGATAAAGTGTGTACAAGAATGTTCACTGCTGTCTTGCTCCTTGTGTTGCTAAAAACTGGCAGCAACCTAACTGTCCCACAATATGAAAATGATTAGATGGATGGACAGATCAATAGATCATTAGATGTTAGATAGATAGGAATATATTATGACAGAATAAAGATGGAAAATGGAACACATGCATCTACTTATGCATCTATTCAGGAGCCAACAGGGAACCTAGAAGTCAAAATTCAAGCAATAGTTCTGGAAACCCAACAGCCCTTCTGGTTGGTTGAGTTCTCTGTCTCCTCTCCACCTGTTTTTACCTCTCTTCTGTTTCTGATTGCCTGGTTTTGCTTCCTCATGATTTCTGCCTACTGGCTTCTTTTCATGTGTCTTCCTATTGTTTAGATCTTACTAAAAAGTTGTTCCCTGGAGGGGCATTTCCATCCATCACTTCTCTTATCACAACAACCTCTTTTTATTTTTTATATATCGTAAAACAATGAGTTACCTTGAAATCAATGGATTCGCTTTTTTTTTTTTCAGCAAAGCATCAAAAGTTTATTAAGCATAGTAACACTCTCAGAGAGGGGAGAGTGCACTGACCTCTGTGAAATGAGATCAGCTAAAATCAGTGTATTTTTTATTTACCTTTTTAGTGTCCCTCTTATGCATTAGAATGTCAGCGCCAGGAAAGCGGACCCACAGCTTGTCTATTGCCACATTTCCACTGCCTACAATAGTGCCTAGAACATAAGAGATAATAAATAAATGCTTAAGCCCACCTAATTAGTTCTGAAACTCTGCCAGTCTCACGTAAGAATAGCCCTCAGCCAGGGGCTGTATCCGCTTAACTCATTATGCTGAAATCACCTGCCTGATCATTTCCTAGGCCACTGGCCAGCCCACTAGTTATCTTTGAGTCTGGAAAAAAATCTTATCTACAGGGTGTCAGTAAAATATTCCAGCATCTTGCAACACATGTCGAGAGAATATAACATAGCTATGAAGATGTAACATTATTTTGAAGTATCCAACACATCTAATAGTCTCTTTCCCATACTTCACATGGCACTGGGACCCTCCAATACCTGGAATGTCCTGCCTCCTATGTCTGCTTCTTACACCCTCACTCATCCTTCAAAGCTTAACTCTCCAGCAGTCTTCTTCATGGAGTTTATCTGGATTTTCCTAGTCCAAATTTACTTCTCCCTTTTATGTATCTGTTAAAACACCTACAAAATTCTGCCTTATGACACCCACATTGTGTATTTAAGTCATAATGATTATACCACATATAAAAGACTAGAAAAGCTGTTTCTGACTTGTTACATAATGAGCATTTGTATGAGGGAATGAAAGGATCACTGAATATAAACCCAGGGGTGCTCTGGTTGTTACATGACAAGGGTCTGAATTCAGACCCCAAGAGAGGGTTCTTGGATCTCATGCAAGAAAGAATTCAGGGCGAGTCTGCAGTGCAAAGTGAAAGGAAGTTTATTAAGAAAGTAAAAGAAAAAAAGAACAGCTACTCCATAGACAGAGCAGCCTGGGGGCTGCAGATTGCCTATTTTTATGGTTATTTCTTGATGATATGCTAAACAAGGGGTGGATTATTCATGCCTCCTCTTTTTAGACCACATAGGGTAACTTCCTGACATTGTCATGAAATTTGTAAACTGTCATGGTGCTGGTGGGAGTGTAGCAGTGAGGACGACCAGAGGTCACTCTCATCACCATTTTGGTTTTGGTGGGTTTAGGCTGGCTCCTTTACTGCAACCTGTTTAATCAGCCACCCCTCTTGTTTCTTCTGAGCAGCAGCCAGAGATCACTGGTTGGTTTACAGGAATAAGCAGGGTTGGCCTAAATTTCAGAAACAAAAACAACTGATGAGACTAGAATTTAATAGCAAGTATACCATAGTTATTGAAACATAATCTCTCTCTCCAGTTTCCCATTTTTACCAAAGACAAATTATGGTAAGACCAATTTGCTTTATTATACTTGGCCTGATTATTTGTATAAAGTGCAGCAAGAATCATTATTTACCATATAGGCCTTTTAACTGGCTTTGATAAAATTTTGTTCCATAAGGAATCTCAGATAAGACTTTTTTAGAGCCAAGTCCTGCCATGGGTTTGTACCCTTAATACGTGTGTTGAGTAAATTTCTTTCCTCCTGGGGTCCCAAGATAACTTGGGGCTTCTGGGCCTGAGAGAAAGTGACACTCTTTACTTACCACAGGTCAGAAACCCTGTACAAGGGACTGTGTAGGCAAGGTATGAGGCCAGCTCCCCAAAGGGCTTTTATTGGCTTTACAAGTCAAGTTTGACTCCTTAAAGGAAAGCACACCATTCCAGTTAAAGCCTTAGTAAAATAACCAATTTCTCCAGTTGTGTCCTGTTGCAAAAGAAAACTGATTCTTATTGCACTTATGCAAATAACCACATTGCTATAAGTTAAGAACGGTCACAAATAGTCTCCAAATTCTAGAGAAATCAGGTAGCGAGAAACAAATATGCTCCAAATGTTATTCACAGCAGTATAGGTTACTCAATTGCTACAAGCTGTAAATAGCTCAAAAGAAAAGTTTTCTTGACCCTGAAAAACAAAACAGAGAATCAGCAATGTTTTAAGCAAAAAGTCACAAAGATTACTTCTGTTTTTTATTGGTTCTGGTTATTTAGTTAACTCCTGT
Organism: Hylobates moloch; assembly: GCF_009828535.3. NCBI lineage: Eukaryota > Metazoa > Chordata > Mammalia > Primates > Hylobatidae > Hylobates > Hylobates moloch. Next base: position 21,180,596 of record NW_026652283.1, on the reverse strand, counting down.
TTTGCTTGATATTCATGAACACTTTAGCTCTCTATGACAGTTCTGAAAGTTGTTTCCTCTATTCTAATGTCACAATTTTCAAAGTTATCAGAAACCTGAAAATTTAAGAATACCTGTTACAGTTCTATAGCTGATTATAAACCACCTTCTAAAGAGTGTTAAAACAAGACAAAAATTGTCTGCGGATGACAAAAACATCGTAGGACAGCCACAGTCAAAAACACGATTGACAAAGAAATTTTGGTTACCTCCGTGGCACACAATGATTTTATGTAACAATATAACTACTCATAACATACACTAAGCCATATTAGAATTATAGAAGTTTCCCATAATTTTGGAACATATACTAATAACACATTTAAGCCCAAAGAAAACCAAACACCATTTCATATTTGATAATGCTTCCTATATAACTTTTATACCAAATAAGCCAAATGTCACTGTTTTATTAGTGCATTATTGACGTCAAACAAAATTCTTAATGAAACCTTATCAATAAATGTGTTTAATTTTAATCAGTTTGACCATAGGTAAGATTTTCATAAACCTTTTACAACCCTTTACAATTTTTGTTAAAGAGCAGATCATAAGCAGATTCTTGCTTTAAGAAAAATCTGTTGGGACAGGCAGGGTGACTCATGCCTGTAATTCCAGCACTTTGGGAGGCTAAGGTGAGTGGATCACCTGAGGTCAGGAGTTTGAGACCAGCCTGACCTACATGATAAAACACCATCTCTATTAAAAATACAAAAATTAGCTGGACATGGTGGTATGTGCCTGTAAACCCATCTACTTGGGAGGCTGACACAGGAGAATCACTTGAACCCAGGAAGCTGAGGTTGCAGTGAGCCTAGATCACATCACTGCACTCCAGCCTGGGCAACAGATCAAGACTCTGCCTCAAAAAAAAAAAAAAAAAAAAAAAGGAAACTCTGTTGTGCTTTTATTCCAACAGCTAATTTGCAGAAAAACCAAATAATACCCCTTTAACTTTAGCCAGTGTCCACACAGAATCTTTTTTGCAGGTTAAGTTTTCATAAACCATCAGAATTTTTTTCTTTCTTAAACAATCCTTTAACGCTTTAATACAGGCAGAAAAAAATCCACCTTCCCATGACTTCTTATACTCTTTCACCAAAAACACATTTTACTTTCTTTACACACCTTGCATGTAAAATTGTTTATTTGTAGTTTTAATTACATGTTATAATGTTACCTTTCGGCAACTTCTATTTTTGGTGAAAACTTTGGTAAATCTGAGATCTTAATTATGTATTAAGTGTGGATCCTAGCCTAAGAGACACCAGGCAGAAGTGCATATAAGAGCTGACTCTCCAGCATAGCTAGGGGTGTGGCTGATTCTAAATGTCTCCAGGCCTTACCTTACTTGAGCAGGCAAGTCGTACAGTGAGAGTCATGGTGGCATTGTATGAAGCATTTAGAAGGTCTAACAACCTTTGAATTGTACATTTCTTGCATAAATTCCTTTCACAAATCCTTTCATGACTTCCACAGACCATCTGAGACATTCTTGGACTTTCTGACTTGCCCTAAACATCAATAGTCATTTTATTTTAAGATAAGAATTTCCCATACAAGATCCTTTCTCATATAAAATCTCTTTTTTTATAATCTTCTTTGTATAGCTAGGGGGTATGGCGAATTCCACATGTCCCCAGGCCTTATCTAGAATCTAATGGCTTTAAGATAGACAAACTGAACAATTTTCAAGCAGTTTATGACCTTAAAGCATTTAGTAAACTTAATATCTGACCTGCATAACTTAGACCAAATGTCTCTATTCACCAATAATTTTTTAAACTATCTTGGCCAGGTACGGTGGATCATGCCTGTAATTCCAGCACTTTGGGAGGCTGAGGCAGGAGGATGACGAGGTCTGGAGTTCCAGACCATCCTGGCCAACATGGTGAAACTCCATCTCTACTAAAAATACAAAAAATGAGCTGGGCGTGATGGCACGCACCTGTAGTCCCAGCTACTTGGGAGGCTGAGGCAGGAGAATCACCTGAACCCAGGAGGCGGAGGTTGCAGCGAGCCCAGATTGCACCACTGCACTCCAGCCTGGTGACAGAGCAAGACTCCATCTTAAAAAAAAAACAAAAACGAAAAACGATCTGTAGTTCCCAAAGATTACTTAAGTCACATGACTAAAACTCATTATACTTTTTTACTTTTCTGATAAAATATTAAGCTCTTATTATTTTTAAACTAATTAAAGCTGTTTCACATGTAAATATCAAACACATAATACATATAAATACATAGACAGACAGAAGATAAAGGATCATCCCCTAGGCCAGGAATTGAACCCTGAACCCAGGCCACCATTGTGAAAAGAGAAAGCATGGCCACATGGTTACAAGGTCAATTCCCAAGGGCATAACTGACCATAGAGAAACTTCATCCAGTTTATACACACACACACACACACACACACACACACACACAGAGAGAGAGAGAGAGAGAGAGAGAGAGAGAAGACAGAAATCTGATTGGTAAGAAATTCTTATCCTTTTGCTGGCATGCCAGGCTTCTGGATTCCCTTTCCCTGAGCAGCCCTAGTGACCCAGCTGGCTGTACACAGCCCTAGGGGCCAAGCCACAACACAAAGGAAAATTATCTTTTTCTGTTCTGGCCAGAGCAAAATACATGTGACAAAACATAGACATTAGCCACTATTAAATTCGAAAGGCTTAAACTTGCCCCTGGTTGGGCCCTGTCATGGTTAATCCAACCTCTGACCAGGAGTTTCAATATGTGGTCTCTGGGCAAGATGGTCACCCTGAATAATAGAGAAGATAAGAAAGAGAAAGGGGAGAAAGAAAAGCATTGCCTGTGGCAGGGTGGGGAAGGAAAAATGATCAGGGAGGCCAGAGAAAGACTCACCCATTGCATCCACATTGAAAAGTTCAGGCGGCTGCTGCCGGTCAAGCAGGGATCTTTTCCAGCAATCCTATCAGTTTTCAAATTTCACCTTTTAGGGAGAAAAATGCTCCACATGTCACAGAATCCTGTACATACCTAATCCTGTCACCCACAGGCCTCAGTGAAGACTGCAAGGCAGATTAATCCAAAGAGAATCGCAGTTAACAACCCATAGTGCCGAGCCTGTTCTTAGCCAAGAGGGACTTTATCAAGAGGGGCCTCTAATCCCCTGAATCTTAGAAGGCCTCTAATCCCCTTCTAAGTCGGGCCTCTAACTCAAGGCCAGTCAAGCATCCTTGCCTTTTATTAAGAGGGGCATCTAACCCACTCTGTCTTAGGAGAGACTCTAACTCCCCCAAGCTGGGCCTTGAACAAACACATTATTTATCTGGGTACCCCACCACTTACCCAAAGTCATCCAATCAGTTCTGCAGTCTATTTCCTTTGGGTTGGGGAGGTTTTTTTTCAGTAATGTCCCTTCAAGATTCACCAGAAACATGCTACAGGACCCCAACACTTACCCAAAGGTAGCTGTTGGGTCAGGGCTTCTGCACTATAATCCCTCCTGTGGTCACCAGAAATATGTTACAGGACAGGGGTCTGGATTCAGGCCCTAAAAAAGGGTTCTTGGATCTTGTGCAAGAAAGAATTCAGAGTGAGTCTGTAGTGTAAAGTGAAAGCAAGTTTATTAAGAAAGTAAAGGAATTAAAGAACAGCTACTCCATAGACAGAGCAGCCCCAAGGGCTGCTGATTGCCCATTTTTATGGTTATTTCTTGATGATATGGTAAACAAAGGGTGGATTATTCATGCCTCCCCTTTTTAGACCATATAGGATAACACCCTGATGTTGCCATGGCATTTGTAAACTGCTATGGTGCTGATGGGAGGGTGGCAGTGAGGACGACCAGAGGTCACTCTCATCACCATTTTGGTTTTGGTGGGTTTAGGCTGGCTCCTTTACTGCAACCTGTTTTGTCAGCAAGGTCTTTATGTATTTTGTGCCAACCTCCTATTTCATCCTGTGACTTAGAATGCCTTAACCATCTGGGAATGCAGCCCAGCAGGTTTCAGCCTCATTTTACCTAGCTCCTATTCAAGATGGAGTTGCTCTCGTTCACATGCCTCTGACATGGTCATAAATGTTTTAATTATAATGGGATTAGATTTAGTTACCAGAGTGTTGCAGGAAGTCAGGAACCCCAAATGGAGGGACCAGCTGGAGCTGCAGCAGAGAAACATAAATTGTGAAGATTTCATTTTAATATGGACATTTGTCAGTTCCCAAATAATACTTTTATAATTTCTTATGCCTCTCTTTAATCTCTTAATACTGTTACCTTCATAAGCTGAGGATGTATGTCACCTAGGACCACTGTGATAATTGTGTTAACTGTACAAATTGATTGTAAAACATGTGTGTTTGAACAATATGAAATCAGTGCACCTTGAAAAAGAACAGAATAACAGCAATTTTTAGGGAAAAAGGGAAGACAATCATAAGGTCGGACTGCCTGTGGGGTCTGGCAAAAAGAGCCATATTTTTCTTCTTGCAGAGAGCCTATAAATGGAAGTGCAAGTAGGAGAGATATCACTAAATCATTTTCCTAGCAAGGAATATTAATATTAATACCCTGGGAAAGGAATGCATTCCTGGGGGGAGGTCTACAAATGGCCGCTCTGGGAATGTCTGTCTTGTGCTAAGGACTGAGATATGCCCTGGTCTCCTGCAGAACCCTCAGGCTTACCAGGGTGGGGAGAAACTCGGACCTAGTAAATTTGTGGTCAGACCAGTTCTCTGCTCTCAAACCTGTTTTCTGCTGTTTAAGATGTTTATCAAGGCAATATATGCACCACTGAACATAGACCCTTATCAGTAGTTCTGCTTTTGCCCTTTGCCTTGAGATCTTTGTTGGACCCTTATCAGTAGTTCTGCTTTTGCCCTTTGTCGTGTTCCCTCAAAAGCATGTGATCTTTGTTAGACCCTTATTAGTAGTTCTGCTTTTTGTCCTTTGAAGCATGTGCTCTTTGTACCTACTCCCTGTTCTTACACCCTCTCCCTTTTTGAAACCCTTAATAAAAACTTGCGGGTTTGAGGCTCAGGTGGGCATCATGGTCCTACTGGTACGTGATGTCACTCCTGGTGGCCCGGCTGTAAAATTCCTCTCTTTATACTGTCTCTGTTTCTCAGCTGGCCGACACTTATGGAAAACAGAAAGAATGTACACTGAAATATTGGGGGCGGGTTCCCCCAATACAGAGGAACAACATAAACGATTTGCAGAAGAAAATATTCTGTGAAACAAGATCATGTAGGCATGTGTAACAGCTAGATAATCCACCAAATTGCAGACATGTTTAAAATGAAATCACTCTCACATACCTCATGGAAAATCAGTTAATTCATGTCATTGTAGAGTGAACTGAATATTAAGGAATTCAAAACATCTGTGATACCAGACTTCAAGGACATGCATGCTCTGCCCTACCCCCCATGAAAACAAGGGAAAAAGAAGGCTGCTAAGGGCTGAGATTTTTAGAGATGCTACGTCAAAATGAAGCTGCCACTATTCTGCACTTTTCAAATTTAAGATAGACTAAGGGATCTGGTCATCTATAAAACTGCTGCAGCAACCACATTAATCATCTAAGAAAGGCTTACTACTTATATGTGTGCTCAGTTGTAACACCTAATATTTAACTCTATACACCCTGCCTCTTGGTTCTTGTTCTATCTTGTCTCTTTTTGTATTTCTAGAATCAGAAATAATAAATTATAGAGTTATAAATTATAACGCTATTTCATACATAAGATTATCTCAAGAGCTGGATTCTATCATCTATCATTTGCCCCTTTATATCCTTAGCAGTCTTAAGACTGTGTTTACATATTGTAAATTACAACTGTAGGTTTAATTGAACAAAGAAACATACCAAACTGTCCCTAATTTTCATCATCTAAAATATATAAGAGGAAAAATTGTAAACATCATTATATGAGTAATGAAAAAGGATGTACCTTACAAATGTTAGATCACATCTTTAAGCCATAAATTGTGAGGTCAGCACAGGAATAAAGAGCTCAATACAGAAAGAAAGATTCAAGGATATATGGGTATGTAGTATGCAAAAAAGGCAATATTTTAACTCAGTAGGGGAAAGTTATTGAAAAATAATATTGAGGCCGGGCACAGTGGCTCACACCTGTAATCCAAACACTTTGAAAGGCTGAGCAAGGGAGGATCACTTGAGCCCAGGAGTTTGAGACCAGCCTGGGCAACAGAGTAAGACCCCATCTCTACAAAAAATAAATAAATAAATTAGCTGAATGTGGCCATGGTGCAAACCTAGAGTCCCAGCTACACAGGAGGCTGAGCTGGGAGGACTGCTTGAACCCAGGAGGTTGAAGCTGCAGTGAGCCAGCACCATGCCAGCCTGGGTGAGAGAGCAAGACCCTTTTTTAAAATAATAATGATAATGATAGGTTACTTTTCACAGATTTTGGTAAATGGTTTAGTAATCAATGTTATTTAAGTTGTAGTAATAAAAAATTCACAAGTGCTGATAAATACTTCATCATAATTATATAAATATCAAATATATGCATATATATTTGCATATACAAATGCAAACATATATAATATTCTAAATATATATTTATACATATTTACATATTATAATACATAATATGTAAATATGTGCATATATTTTATGTTATGTATGTATATAGTATATAAATATGTGCATATATAAATATAGGTGTTTATAATATTATAAATATATATTTATGTATATAACAAATATACATGTATCTCAGTAACAAATACGTCACTCTAAAGATGAAAAAATAGATACTTGGCTTGCTTAAATCCTGGAGGTTTCTTAATCCATTTTTCCCCAGGGCTTAGATGATGATTGGCATTTAGTAGCCACTTAATAATTAATTGTTGAACGATAAAAGAGGTGAAAGACTAAATATGTTCTGCATTATGGTTTAAAAATTTCTTTTCAGACTCTACAGTGAATTGAATAATCAGCCTTTATTGTTTTACTACCATTCCAACTTTCCCCCAAATGAATGTAATTACTTTAACACCAATTCCTAAGTTAAACTTTTAATATCGTTATACCTATTTGGTTCTTCATAAGGAATATTTAAACAAATATTTTGATATTTGGAAGAAAGGATTTCAGAGCAATTATGGGTACCCACAAACTACAAAAGGCTAATGCCTACTACTTGTGTGACTGCAGTATATGAAAGACACACAAGAATCATTTTCCTCCCCATCAGATTCTACTTGGCTTTGCTCCAAAGGATGCAATGGTTTTAAGACTTTCTTGCTCTTTAGAGATGCAGCGAAGGGGATTAAAAGGATGTGAGCTTTGTAGTTAGACAGTCATGCTGTCAGTTTTGAGCAATTTATTTCATCTCTTTTAACCTCAGTTTCCTCATCTCTGTTGTTATGACTGCAAAACCGTTGCAAAACAGTGATAACAACAGCGATGCAGAGAAGATTTAAATAAATGATTGTCAAGTCTTTGAAATAATGCCTGGTGCTAGTAAGGGCTCAAATATGTTTTGGGCCTATATTATTAAATATTTATCTGGATTAAATAAAATGGTACACAATAGCTATTATTGCATGAGTTATGTTATTGTTAATAAGTAGTAGAAGGAGGTAAAAGACATTCTTAACTTAATCCAGGGAAATTGTTCCAATGTTTAAACTTAGTTAGTTCAGAACCCAGAACTTCAAAATCTAGAACTGAGTTAAAACTTTGGGGTCTGCCTAACCCAATGATGTTTTTCTTTTCTTTCCTTAGGGTAAGTTTATCAGAGGCTAGAGGGGAATATGCTGGGGAAAAAGTAAAGAGAGTATCAAGGACCTACTTTCTCTTGTCCTTTGTTATCTACTAAGTCTGCTCATGTTACTCTCCTTTTTTTCCCATTGTATATTTTAAAGCTGCTGTGAGTAACATGATCTGGAAAGACAGCGCTAGCAAGGAATGAGGAGTGTTACAGTGACTGGCAGCTAAGAGATAAGGTCTGCAAGTCACCTAAAACCATTGCAGACACAGGGAGATTGACGGATTTGGAGGATTTCTGGTTTTGAAGACTCTGATGATTGCTAAAGAGTTAAGTGAAATACTAGTGAGGTTTTTTTGTGTGTGTTTTTTGTTTGATTGTTTTTTTTTTATAAAAACAGGCAGAATGTAGCCCTATTAATTGTAAACTGGCAAGATAAACCAGGATGCCAGTAACCACTAGATGACAGATTGTCAAGAAATCCAGTAATAACCATCCACAAGAGTTTAAAGTACAGTGAGGTGAAATCCTGATGGCTTTAAAAGAATAAAGCCTACTGTACCAATTAATTAACTTTTATGATAGTGTTAGACCATTAGTGATAATGAGGAAACATTGGATTTAATATATTTGAACTGTGGTCAGATGTGATTCTTTTTGTCAACACGTTAAAACCATATGGTCTAGAATCCAGTATTATAAATTAGAAAATTGACTGGAAATCTTACCCAACTGGTTCACAGTGCTATTGCTGCAAGAAATACTTGAGCTTGGGTAATTTACAAATAAATGAGATTTCATTGGCTCACAGTTACGTGGGCTTTACAGGAAGCATGGTGCTGGCATCTGCTCAGCTTCTAGGGAGGCCTCACCAAGCTCACAATCATGGTGGAAGGTGGAGGGGGACCAGGCACATCACATGGTGAAAGCAGGTGAAAGTGGGAAAGAGAGTGGAGTGAGGAGGTGCCACACACTTTTAAATGACCAGATCTCGCATGAATTTAAAGCGAGAACTGACCTATCACCAATGGGATGGCCTAAGCTGTTCATGAGGGATCCATTCCCATGGTCCAAACACCTGCCACCAGGCCTCACCTCCAACATTGGAGATTATATTTCAACATGAGATTTAGCTGGGGACAAATATCCAAACTATACATACATTAATACTATTTTCAAATTTATTGATAAGAAAACTATATACAAAAATGGGCTACTGCTAAATCAGAACTTTTTTTATTATCAGAATAGGACAAGAGAAAATAAGCACTGTGCTTAACATTTAAAAAAATATCAGGGCTGGGTGCAGTGGCTCACGCCTATGATCCCAGCATTTTGGGAGGCCGAGGAGGTGAGCGGATGACCTGAGCTCAGGAGTTCGAGACAAGCCTGGGCAATGTGGCAAAACCCCGTCTTCACAAAAAGTACAAAAATTAGCCGGATATGGAGGCTTGTGCCTGTAGTCCCAGCTACTTGGGAGACCGAGGTGGGATGATTGTTTGAGCCTGGGAGGTAGAGGTTGCAGTTTGCTGGGATGGCACCACTGCACTGTGTCTCAAAAACAAAAACAAAAACTTGCAGGGAGGGGAAATGGGAAGAGCGGTCTCCAGAAAATCAATCTCTCAGCTTAGCCAAGGCTACCTCAGCTATAATAGAATATGCAAATATAAATGGGATTCTGTTGTGCCACCAATAACCAGTTTGGGGGAAAATATTTTTTCAAAAAAAAAAAAAGATTGCATAGGCATATGCAGCATAAAGAGTAAGTTATTCAGGAATAAAGACGTGCAAGAACTTTTTCTTCTTTGGTATATGCTCATTTTTTAAATTATAAAATATTAAAATGTAAAAAGAAACAAATAGTGTCTTTTTTCTACTCAGCAATAATTCCAAATAACATTAGCTCCACATGGTTTCGTTAAAAATAATTTAATCCAAACGGTGATTAGTCTAAATGACAAAGTGGTCAAAACACATTCTTAGTAATTAACTTTTACACATGATGCTCCATTTACCAATTTCTCAATCATTATGCATCTTTAATAATTTTTTCTGGTTTTGGAATTTTTCAGATTATTTTCCTGTTTTTCTTAAGTATTTTCAGCTAATTCTATAGGTCTGAGCTATATGAACACTGAAATTTAAAAAATAACCTAAATACTAAGTGGGAAACAAGAAATTTGTGTTACCCAGCCTCCATAAACTCAGGCAGTCAATAAATTAAAATGTACTCACAAAAAGTATCCATTGAAATGAAAAACAAAATAAGGTGATCTAACTGTACATATGTGTTTTCAAGTTAAAAAACTAAAATTAAAAAATACATATATATGCACATATATATCTATATTTATGTCCTGAAAGGGATTTAGGAAGGTAGAAGTCATTGTTCGACATAAACAACATAAATCAGTATTTTTATTGTAAATTGACAAATTATCATTGTGTGTATTTATGAGGTACAAAGTGATATTATGTCATATGTATATATACAATATGGAATGATTAAATCAAACTAATTAACACATCCATCACCTCAAATACATATCATTTGGTGGTTTTTTTTTGGTTTTTTTTTTGAGACAGAGTCTTGCTGTCACCCAGGCTGGAGTGCAATGGCGCGATCTCGGCTCACTGCAGGCTCCGCCCCCCCAGGGTTCACGCCATTCTCCTGCCTCAGCCTCCCAAGTAGCTGGGACTACAGGCGCCCACCACCTCGCCCCGCTAATTTTTTTGTATTTTTAGTAGAGACAGGGTTTCACTGTGTTAGCCAGGATGGTCTCGATCTCCTGACCTCGTGATCCGCTCGCCTCGGCCTCCCAAAGTACTGGGATTACAGGCGTGAGCCACCGTGCCCGGCCAAATACATATCATTTGTTGTGGTGAGAACATTCGCAATTTACTCTCTTAGCAACTTTTAAAATCTTTTTTATTTATATTTATTTACTTATTTATTTATTATACTTTAAGTTCTGGGATACATGTGCAGAACGTGCAGGTTTGTTACATAGGTATAAAGGTGCCATGGTGGTTTGCTGCACCCATCAACCCGTCATCTACATTAGGTATTTCTCCTAATGCTATCCCTCCCCTAGCCCCCCACCCCCTGACAGGCTCTGGTGTGTGACATTCCCCTCCCTGTGTCCATATGTTCGCATTGTTCGACTCCCACTTATTATTAACTATGGTCATCACGCTGTGCAATAATCTCAAACAACATATTTCTCCTAACAGAAACTTATTACCTTTTAACCAACATCCCCCCATCCCCAGCCTTTGATAGCCACCATTCTACTCTCTACTTTTATAAGGGTTCAATTGTTTTTTTGTTTGTTTGGTTGGTTTTCTTTTCTTTTTTTTTTTTTTTTGAGAAAAGAAGGAAGGAGAGAGGGAGGAAGGAAGGGAGGGAGGGAGGGAGAGAGGGAGGAAGGGAGGAAGTGTTGCTCTGTCGCCCAGGCTGCAGTGCAGTGGCATGATCTCAGCTCACTGCAGCCTCTACGTCTTGGGTTCATGCAATTCTCCTGCCTCAGCCTCCAGAGTAGCTGCAACAACAGATTCATGCCACTGCGCCTGACTATATAAGTATTTGATTGTTTTACACTCCACATTAAGTGGGTTCATGTGTTTTTCTGTGCCTGGCTTAGTACACATAGCATAATGTCCTCCAGGTTCATCCATGTTGTCTCAAATGACAGAATTTCCTCTTTTTTAATGCTGAATACTATTTTACTGTGAATGTATACCACATTTTCTTTATCCATTCATCCATTGATGGACCCTTAGGTTGATCCCATAACTTGGCTATTGCAAATAATGCTGTAATGAACATGGTAGCACAGACATCTCTTCAACATACTGATTTCATCTCCTTTGCATATATACCGAAAGTGGCATTGCTAGATTATATGGTAATTGTATTTTTAGTTTTTTGCAGAATCTCCATACAGTTTTCCATAATGGCTATATTAAGTTACATCCCCATCAACAGTGTAAAAGGGTTTACTTTTCTTCAAATCCTCACCAAAATTTATCTTTTATCTAATAGCCATTCTGACAAGTATGAGGTGATAGTTGTTTGTGGTATTAAACTGCATTTCCCTAATGAGTAGTGATGTTGAGCATTTTTTCATATATCTGTTGGTCATTTGTATGTCTTCTTTTGAGAAATGTCTATTCAAGTTTTTTGCCCATTTTCTTTTCTTTTCTTTTTCTCTTTTTTTTTTTTTTTTTTTTGAGACAGAGTCTCACTCTGTTGCCCAGTCTGGAGTGCAGTGGCACGATCTTGGCTCACTGCAACCTCCACCTCCCAGGTTCAAGAGATTCTCCTATCTCAGCCTCCTGAGTAGCTGAGATTACAGGCACGCACCACCATGCCCGGCTAATTTTTGTATTTTTAGTAGAGATGGGGTTTTGCCATGTTAGCCAGGCTGGTCTTGAACTCCTGACCTCAGGTGATCTGCCTGCCTTGGCCTCCCAGAGTGCTGGGATTACAGGCGTAAGCCACCACACTTGGCCCACCCATTTTTCAATCAGGTTATTTGTTTTATTCTTAATGAATTTTCTGAGTTCCTTATACATTTTGAGTGTTAGTCTCTTATCAGATGTATGTCTTGTTTTTGACCACTTATACATCTTCTTTGAGAAGTATTTGTTCATGTCTTTTGCCCATTTTTTGATGAGGTCATTTGTTTTTTAGTTGTTGAATTGTTTAAGTTCCTTATAGATTCTGAATATTAGACCTGCGTGGATGCATAGTTTGTGAATATGTTCCCCCATTCTGTAGGTTCTCTCTTTACTCTATTGTTAGTTTCTTTAGCTATACAGAAGCTCTTTAATTTAACTAGGTCCCACTTACCAATTTTTGTCTTTGTTGCAAGTGCTTTTGAGGTCCTACTCATAAATTCTTTCCAAAGACCAATGTCTAGAATGGTGTTTCCTAGGTTTTCTTCTATAATTCTTATAGTTTGAGGTCTTATATTTAAATTTTTAATACAAGCCTGGTGCAGTGGCTCATGCTTGTAATCCCAGCATTTTGGGAGGCTGAGGTAGGTGAATCACTCAAGCCCAGGAGTTCAAGACCAGTGTGAGCACTGTGGTGAAACTCTGTCTCTACAAAAAATTAAAATATTAGCCAAGCCTGGTGTCATGTGCCTGTAGTCCCAGCTACATGGGAGCCTCAGGCAGGAGGATCACCTGAGCCCTGGGAGGTCCATGCTGCAGTGAGCTATGCTATAAACCTGGCACTGCACTCCAGCCTGGATGACAGAGTGACTCTCTGTCTCAAAAAACAAACAAAACAAAACAAAACAAAACATAAGTCTTTAATCCACCTTGAGTTAATTTACATATATGTTGAAAGATAGGGGTCTAGTTTCATTCTGTATATGGCTAGCCAGCTATGCCAGCACCATTTATTGAATAGGGTGTCATTTCCCCAGTGCTTATTTTTGTCAACTTTGTCAAAGATTAGATGGCTGTAGGGTGCAGCTTTATTTCTGGGTTTTCTATGCTGTTTCATTGGTCTATGTGTCTGGTTTGGTACCATGCTGTTTTGGTGACTGTGGCCTTTTCATATAGTTTGAAGTCAGGTAATATGATGCCTCCACTTGTGTTCTTTTTATTTAAGATTGCTTTGGGTATTGAGCTTTTTTTGGTTCTGTTTAAATTTCAGAATAGTTTTTATATGTCTGTGAAAAATGATATTGGTAGTTTGATAGTAACGGCATTAAATCTGTAGATTGCTTTGAGCAGTATGGCCACTTGAACAATATTGATTCTTTCAATCCATGAGCATGGAATGTTTTTCCATTTGTGTCATCTATGATATTGTTTAGCAGTGTTTCATAGTTCTCCTTGTAGAGATCTTCCACTTATTTGGTTAGATGTATTCCTAGGTATTGTTTTGTGTAGCTATTGTAAATGGGAATGCATTCTTGATTTGGCTCTCTGTTTTAACATTAATGGTATGCAGAAATTCTACTGATTTTTGTACATTGATTTTGTATCCTGAAACTTTATTGTAGTCCTGGGCTTTTCTTTGATGGGAGACTTTTTATTACTGATTCAATCTCTTTCCTCATTATTGTTCAATGCAGATTTTCTATTTCTTCAAGATTCACTCTTGGCAAGTTGTAATGTCTAGGAATCTATCCATTTCTTCTAGGTTATCCAGTTTGTTGGCATATAGTTGTTCAAAGTAATCTCGTATGATTATTTTTATTTCTGTATCAATTGTCGTGTCTCTTCTTTCATTTCTGATTTTATTTGAGTTTTCTTCTCTTTTTCTTAGTATAGCTATACGTTTATCAATTTTATGTTTTTAATAAGCCAACTCTTAGTATTGTTTATATTTTTCTACTTTTTTCTAGTCTCTATTTTATTTATTTCCCCTCTAATCATTGTTATTTCTTTCCTTCTGCTCACCTTGGACTCAGTTTGTTCTTCTTTTTCCTAATTCCTTGTACTATAACATTAGATTGTTTATCTGAGACCTTCCTCTTTTTTGATATAGGCATTTACTGCTATAAATTTCCCTCTTAGAATTGCTTTTGCTACATCCTATAAGATTTGGTATATTATGTTTCTGTTTTCATTTAACTCAAGATAATTTTTAATTTCCCATTTGATTTCTTCTTCGACCGATTTGTTGTTCAGGAGCATGTTATTTAATTTCCACATATTTCTGAATTTTCAAAACTTCTCCTGTTATTTATTTTTAGTTTCATACCATCATGGTCAGAGAAGTTACTTGATATGTTTCAATTCTCTGAAATTTGTTCAGACTTGTTTTGTGGTCTAACATATAATTTATCCTAGAGAATGTTACGTGTGTTCTTGAGAAGACTGTGTATTCTGTTGCTGTTGAATGAAATGCTCTGTATATGTCTGTTAGGTCTACTTGATCTAAAGTGTAGAGCAAGTCCAGTGTTTCCTTATTAATTTTTTATGTGGATGATCTGTTCATTATTGATAATAGGACTTGAAGGCCCCTATTATTATTATATTGCAATCTATCTCTTCCTTCAGATTTTTAAATGTTTGCTTTATATATTTAGGGACTCCAATGTTGGGTGCATATAGATTTACAATTGTTATATTCTCTTGATGAATTGGCCCCTTTATAATTATATAATGACCTTCTTTGTCTCTTTTTATAGTTTTTTTATTTAAAGTCTGTTTTATCTGATATAAATATAGCTACCCCTGTTGTCTTTTGGTTTCCATTTGCATGGGATATCTTTTTCCATCTCTTTACTGTCAGTCTATTTGTGTCCTGAAAAGTGAAGTGAGTCTCTGCTAAGCAATATATAGTTGGGTCCTGTTTCTTTTTTAATCCATTCAACTACTCTGTCTTTTATTGGAGAATGTAATCCACTTATATTTGTCTCATTTTATTTTGCACTGCTATAACAGAATACCATGGACTGTGTAATTTATAATGAACAGAAATGTATTGGCTCATGGTTCTGGAGGCTGAGAAGTCCAAGATCAAGGGATCGACATCTGATAAAGGCCTGCTTGTATCCTAACACAGTAGAAGGCATCATATGGATGATAGAAAGAGCAAGAGGATGCCAAACTCATCCTTTTATAAGGAACTCACTCCTGTGACAATGGCATTAACTCATTCATTAGGAGAGAGCCCTATGGCCCAAATACCTCCCCATAGGCCTGCACCTCCCAACACCTCCACATTGGAGGTCAAGTTTCCAACATATGAACTTCAGGTGGCACAGTCAAACCATGGCAACATTCAAAGTAATTATTCATAGATAACAGCTTACTAATGCCATTTTATAATTTATTTTCTGGTTGTTTGTAGAGACTGTATTTCTTTCTTCCTCTCTTGCTGTCTCACTTTGTGGTTTCATGATTTTCTGTAGTAGTGTGCTTTGAATCCTTTCTATTTAAGTTCAGGGATCCCCATGAGGTGAGACTGAAATGGGCTTCCTGGAAAGCTTCTTGGAATGCTAAGGAAATTGGATATTCACTTCTTAACTCCTTTCAAGACCATAAAAATCAGCATAAGGCTAGCATCATTGTTTAAAACGTATTTAAATATAAAGAAGTTGAGAGAAAAAAGTCAGATAATCAATATGTGAAAACTAATAACCAGGAATATTAAGGTTTGAACAATTTTTTTCAAAATATTTATTTACTTGGCTGTGGTGGCACATACCTGTAATCCCAGATACTCGGGAGGCTGAGGCAGGAGAATCACTTGAACACAGGAGGTAGAAGTTGCAGTGTGCTGACATTGTGCCACTGCACTCCAGACTGGGCAACAGAGCAAGTCTCCTTCTCAAAAACAAAAAAAAAAACTATGTATGTATATATGCATATACACATATTTATTTGATATATGTAACATACAACCATAAAATATATATGAATTTATGGATTTACTTATATATAATTTTACACACATGTATATCTCACATCATTTTTATCATATTGTATATCAGGTTTGTATAATGCTTTTTTTCATTCACATTATATGCATTTTTTCATGTCATTAAAATTCACAGAAAGCATAATTTTGTTGGCTACATATTATGGTCATACAACGTTTATTTATTTATTTGTTTATATAGATTGTGGTTAAAAAGCACAGAACATGAAATTTACCCTTTTAACCAATTTTTAAGTGTAATTGTTAGTTATACAAACACCATGGATCCAGTCAGCCAACTGGGCTTGCTTAGCTGGCTTTTGAATGGGAGTTCAAGGCTGGCTTAGCAGGTAGGTAAAGTTAAGCTGGTGTAATGACCACTCACACTCAGTTTTCACATTGTAAAATATGAATAATATTACTAACTAGCTCGTCAGATTATTAACTAGATTAAATACAATGTATAAATCACTTAACACAAAAGCACAGAGTACCTACTCAGTACACGTTTCCTTTTATTAATAGTATTGGTCAGTTTATGTCAATCTGAACTATTAATACCAGTGGGGACCTTCAGATATTTAGAGAGTTAGATCACTTAAATTAATTTTGCATCAATAAAAATAAAATATTTTGTTTTCACTAACTAGCACTATGTTTTCACCTTTTTAAAATGTGATACATCCAAATGAAATCTGTGTGTGTCTGTGTGTGTGTGTGTGCTATCATTTGACTTACATCACACAGTGTCTGACACAAAGTAATAAATCTTTCTTGAATGAACAGTATTGTATGGTTATAAAGCAGTTACCACATCCTACAAATTGTGAAATGTTATATTCTGAGTTCGCACAAGACATACATCACTGAAAGCTTTGGTTGATAATGGTAGATAAAAGTCTTAATGAGTTCATTGACTTCCCATAAACAAATAATGAAGTTCATAGTCCATAGTTCATTATGCCTGTGCTGAAGGAGACACTACCATATTTATCTGTCAAGAGCTCTAACTAAAAGTGAAGGAAGGAGTTTCCCTTCCCATTTCAAGTCCCTCGGACCACAAGCTGGCTAACATTGATGGGGAAGGGACACTCGTGCACAGAAGTAGGTAAAACTAGGCTCTGGGCACGGTGGCTCATGCCTGTAATCCCAGCACTTTGAGAGGCCGAGATAGGTGGATCACCTGAGGTCAGGAGTTCAAGAGCAGCCTGGCCAACATAGTGAAACCTCGTCTCTACTAAAAATACAAAAAATTAGCTGGCATAGTGGTGGGCATCTGTAATCCCAGCAACCTGGGAGGCTGAGGCAGGAGAATCGCTTGAACCCGGGAGGCGGAGGTTGCAGTGAGCCGAGATCGTGCCACTGCACTCCAGCCTGGGCAATAAGAGCAAAACTCTGTCTCAGAAAAAAAAAAAAAAAAAAAAAAAGGTAGGTCAAACTAGGCTGAATTTTTAATAACTGAATATGACTGAAAATCTATGGGATTTTCCTGAGGTATCATTAAGAGATGAGTCAGGGGGATTTGATAAAACAGAGTTGAAGTCGCTTAGAAAAAAAGTTTTACCTTTATACCCTAAGGCAGAAAAGTTGCTTGTTAAACTCGTTATGCATATTTTGCCAGGAGAAAGACTTTCAAAAACTTTTAGAGTCCATGGCCATACCACCTGAGTGTACTCGATCACGTGGAAAAATTTAGAGCCATTAAAGAGTTTAAGAACCTTAAAACCAAGAAAGAATTAATGTTACTGATGACATACAATACTTAAGAAGAAAATAATTTACCATATGTGTAAATCACCTGATATTAACATTAATAACAGTGTAATGAATACATAGTGTAATAAAATTGTTATATTTTCATTAAATTTTATCATGCTAGAAATATCACTTGTGAATTGTGCTTAATAATTTATAACAAAGACAGCAGGATATCTGAAGGATGTCCCTCCTTCAGTTTGCTGCTTGACAAAAACTTATACTTGTATTTCCAGACCAGTACAAATGCCACCTCTAGGAATGTTATAAATAATATACTTCTATATCACATTGTATTATAATTGTCTGTTTATGTTTTTTTCCATAACTAGATATGTGTTCTTCAAAAATAAGAAGATATCTTATTTGTTTTTGTATTCCCTACCTGGTATAATGCCTGACGTGTAGTAGTCAGTTAATAAGTGACTGAGTTATTTAATGAATAAGTCATATATAGAGTCATGCGTTGCTTAACAATGTGATATATTCTGAGAAATTCACTGTTAGGTGATTTCATAACTGTGCAAACATCATAGACACAAACCTCCATGGTCTATCCTACCATACACCTAGGCTGTATGGTATAGCTTAGTGCTCCTAGGCTACAAACCTGAACAGCATGTTTTTGTACTGGATATGCAGCCAATTGTAACACAATGGCAAGTATTTGTGCATCTAAATATGAAAAAGGTACAATTTTTAAAAGGAATAATAATCTTATGGGACCACTATCATATAGGCAATCTGTCACTGACCAAACATTGTTATCTGGGGCGTGGCTGTATTTCTTATCATTAGAGTTGAAATTAAGTTTTGAATAACTAGAATATTTTGGGAAAGTCATTGATGTTCATGAGCATGAGGTGCTCAGTGTACTAGGTTAGTATGACCTTTTTTCATAAAGTTACAGGAGATTTACTGGCAGAGCTGATAATTGACTTTATTGCTCACCAAATTGCTGACTCTAACATAGGTATTAAAAATTATGAAAAACATCTAAATTGTTGGCTTTTTAAAGATCACTCTGTTTACTTCAGGCTGTGATGCATTTATTACTATGAAGTCAAAGAACAGTTCTGAGAGATCTTAATTTCCCAGTAACATGATAGTGAGCTGGATGGTGGAATATGACCTAAGGCTTGCAATTCTACACGAGTGTTTAGCTTCCTCAAGTAACTCATTAACTGTTTGTCTTACTAAGCAAAGTGCAGGATGATTCTGAAATAACTAAATAGACTAATAAATGTTTTTGCAACAGGGAAATCTTTCACACTTTTATGCTGTTATTAAAATAGATACTCTACTGTGTGTGAGCTGTCTTAATTCACTGAGATATTGCCTCAAATTTTTTGTTTGGTGTGTTTCTTTTTTAACTTCAAATGTGATGCAGACAGAGTTGTAAAGTCTTCATTTCAACTTTGCAAGTCTTTGTGCATTATTTCTCAGAACAATGGAATTTTCTACTTAGCACATACTCAAATGCATGCAAGGAAATATTCTTCTAAGAGGTAAATATACTAATACAGTGATTAATTTTTTTAAAAGATTCTATTTAAAAAGCAAACTTAATATTGTTTTGTTTATATTCTTATATGGAATGATATACCTTTTAAATTCTAAACCAGAGTGACATTGGTATTAATTTGGCTATTATCCTAGTTTGACAAGCCTCACTACAGGTATTTTCATATCTGTAGACTTGAGTAAAGTGTCTGATATAAGGCCAGGTGCAGTGGCTCACGCCTGTAATCCCAGCACTTTGGGAGACTGAGGGGGTGCTGATCGCCTGAGGTCAGGAGTTCGAGACCAGTCTGGCCAATGTCTCTACTAAAAATACAAAAAAAATAGCCGGGCGTGGTGGCATGTGCCTGTAATCCCAGGCACATGCTTGGGAGGCTGAGGTAGGAGAATTGCTTGAACCAGGGAGGTGGAAGTTGCAGTGAGCTGAGATCTCGCCACTACACTCCAGCCTAGGCAACAGAGCAAGACTCCATCTCAAAAAATAAAAATAAAAAAATAAGTGTCTGATATAAAGATAAAATTTCTTCAAATGAAGATGAAATATTTTCAGAAGTAGTTCTAAGTGAAAACTCAGTTTAGCAACAATCTAGACATTTATGTCTGTCTTGTTCATCTTTTGTTTCCTAGCACGTAAATTAATCTACCAAAAAAGAACCTGAACGAATTGTCTTACAATTAAAGAGTACTTAATCCTGTAATTAAAGGATTTTATTTTTTTAACAACATAATGGGTTTATATTTAATATATTACTTCTCATCAGGAGGATGTTACTCAGTTAACATACAGTGTTTTAACATTAAATCTCTTTTCCATGTCAACGTCTTTAAATCTTTTCTGCATTTCGGTATTAGATACACTGCATACATTTTTCTAGTTTTTTTTCCCCTAGAGATAAAAAGTTCCCCTTTTTGGCTATTTGATAGCTAAATACAGTATCAGCTTGGGAGATAACAAAACAAAAATCTAATAAAAATATGGAGAAAAGACTCTGAAACGATTCAGGAGGCAATGATTACAAATGAACAGTGGTGATTTCCTAGAATTCTGGCCAAGAACTTCCTTCTTTCTATTTTATGTGCTTTGAAATTCTAAAAGTATGAACTATTATGAAAATTTCAGCCACCTTACTTCTTTGACCTTTCTGATGAGCAAATGCAAATCATAGGCTGCATTTTTCAGTGCATTATTTGTTGTAAAGAAAACTTTTCTTTTTCCATATATATACATATATATCTGTTTGTTCTCATTTCATGGAAACAATGAAGAATGTAAAACTCCCCTATTTACTGATTCTTGAAAACTTTCAGACACCAAAGCTCAGGTTTAGCCTCAATAGCACAAAGGTTTTCAGGCTGAGGTTTGATTCAGTAGGCCCTTCAAAGTCACATGTGTCCATATCTTTCTAGTGCAAATACCTGCAAGTAAGCACAAATGCCTGTAATGCTGAGAGCCACACCTAACAAGAGATCGATTACATCACTGGCTTCTTCTGCTTCAACAACAGGCAGCATCAAAACAGTGACATGAGAACTAAGGACAACTATATTGAAACTGAGGTCATGCTGCTGAAATCTTGAGGGCTGAAGGTTCCAAAGAAATGATATACATAGAATTCTATCAGACTTGAAATTTTCCTTTTCTGGAGCTCTGGATGCTGAGACTAAGAGGTTCCATGTGAGGCTGCTTTCCAGGAAGCAGTCATTACAGGAATCAAAGCATTTTCTTTCTTTTTGATACATTACTATCTTTTCTACACACAGATGATAAGAATACAGAAAAATGTTATTTCTGTTATTTAGTAATGATTGTAATTTAAAACAAATCCTTAGGTTGCACTAAAAGAAACATCTCGATCAAGAAAAGTAATAGTTTCACTGAATTCGGTTCAAATCAAATATTTATAGAATTGTTATTAATTAATTTTCTTTTAATTTTTTTGAGACAGGGTCTCACTCTGTCACCCAAGCTAGAGGGCGGTGGTGTGATCTCAGCTCACTGCAACCTCTGCCTCCTGGGTTAAAGTTATTCTCTTGCCTCAAGCTTCCTGAGTAGCTGGGACCACAGCCGTGTGCCACCACGCCTGGCTAATTTTTGTGTTTTTAGAAGAGGTAAGGTTTCACCATGTTGGTCAAGCTGGTCTCAAACTCCTGGCCTCAAGTGATTCACCCACCTCAGCCTCCCAAAGTGCTGGGATTACAGGCATGAGCCACTGTGCCCGGCCTGTTATTAATTTATAATGTCACTAAAATAAACACAACAGTATAAGACTTTTAATGAGGGCGTGGAGGAATATAACCAGAAAATCTAACCTGTATCTGTGCCTCCTGGCCAGTAATCCTTTAGGAATTCTGTATGGAGAACAGGAGGGTGGGAAGGATGTCTGGGGCTGGTCCTTGGTGGGAGGCTGCAGCTAAGAGGAAAGGCTCAGGTTTGGGAGCCCAGAGCCTTGCCTGGCTCTGATCTCTGACTTCTAGAGCCCCAGCTGCTGGCCGATTCTAGAATATTCTACTTGATATGATTAAAAGGCCTAGGAGAGCTCAGGGCCCTCAGTGGCAAAACAACAATGGCCAACCCTTGGTCTCCTCTCTTTCCACCTTTCTTTAAACAGCATCCCAGTTGGTTTTTCCCGCCAGTGATGCTGTTGAGATTTTTAAAATATTGCCTCCATTTATCAAGGAGAGAAATAATAACTAAGAAATATACCCTTAAAAATATTTATTTATTTTTCTAAAAATATGGGAGTCAAGATTCCATTCATGGAAGAAAGGCAAGGCCAATCCCTTACCCTCAGAAAGGTCTACCTGGTTTGTCATTGCAATATTTTTCCTTTTTTTGTTATTATTTCATTTCAATTCCATCCTTCTATTCTTCGTAGTCTATATCCATAGACCAAGGGGCAAACAGATACTCAGATAACTGCCAAAAAAAATTAGTTACTAATATATAATTAACATTTATCGAACATTATGCCAGCCAGTGTTTTAGATACTTTATAAATATCATTAATTTTCTTTGTTTATTTTTTATTATTTTTTATTTTTTCAAGGTGGGGTTTCACCCTTGTTATCCAGGCTGGAGTGCAGTGGCACAGTCTCGGCTCACTGCAACCTCTGCCTCCTAGGTTCAAGTGATTCTCCTGCCTCAGCCTCCCAAGTAGCTGGAATTACAGGAATGCAACACCGCGCCTAGCTAATTTTTTTTTTTTTTTTTTTTTTTTTTGTATTTTTAGTAGAGACGGGGTTTCACCGTGTTGGCCAGGCTGGTCTCGAATTCTTGACCTTAGGTGATCCACCCGCCTCAGCCTTCCAAAGTGTTGGAATTACAGGCGTGAGCCACCGCGCCTGGCCTAAATATTATTAATTTTCACAACCACTCTATGAGAGAAAACCATGATTCAGTACATAGTTCTCTTCAAGGAGAGAAAAACTGCTTACTAAAACTGAGCAGTATTAGGTAATTGTGTTAATCCATTCCTAAAGGGCATTTCCTCCACAATGGACAATAATTTTCAGTTGTAGTTGTACGAATGATATATAATGCCACAGCTGAAATCCTGCTGTTCTGAGAAAGTTAAGAGTGTGTCCAGAGAAACTTGAGCAGGTTAGTGAAGCATTCAAAAATGCTGTTGCTTGTGGAAAGGTTAAAAATCACTGTGACACTTTAGCATAGAGAAGAGACTACTTAGGCAGCTATCTTCAGATATTTGAAGGGCATTTTGTACAGAACAGATTGGATCTTATTTTTGTATTGCTGCCAGGCACAAATAAGATACATGAAATGGTACAGGGAGACTTTGTGAGTCAATGAGTTCTCTTTGCATTGCTAAAAGTGCTCAAGATTATCATTATCAGGGTAGAGCTTGTTTTTGTTCTTTTTAAATTTATTCCAAAACAAATACAAAACAACTTTACCAAAAAATGAGAGGAAAGAAATAAAGCAGGAAGGTAAAGCAGGAAGACAGGAGAAAGGAAAGAAGATAGAAAAGAGAGAGAGCTTGGGAAAAACATAAGGGATGATCCGTTAAAGATTTTTTTTCAAGAAGTAAATGGAAAGTAAATTTAAGATGAGTCACTGGTTTCCTAAGAGAATAGGAAGGTTTATCCAATGTATGATCTGGTAAATATATCAAAAATTTAAAAAAAATTACATAAAAAAGATCCTAAGATACAAAATAATCAATGTTGATGGTACATATTGAGAGGTGACAGCATGCTGGCAGTCCTCACAGCCCTCACTCGCTCTCGGTGCCTCCTCTGCCTGGGCTCCCACTTGGGTGGCACTTGAGGAACCCTACAGCCCACCACTGCACTGTGGGAGCCCCTTTCTGGGCTGGCCAAGATAGAAGCCGGCTCCCTCAGCTTGCAGGGAGGTGTGGAGGGAGAGGCGCGAGCGGGAACCGGGGATGCGCGCGGCACTTGCGGCCAGCTGGAGTTCCGGGAGGGCGTGGGCTTGGTGGGCCCCGCACTCGGAGCAGCCAGCTGGCCCTGCCGGCCCCGGGCAATGAGGGGCTTAGCACTCAGGCCAGCAGCTGCGGAGGGTGTACTGGGTCCCCCAGCAGTTCCAGCCCACTGGCTGTGCTCGATTTCTCGCCAGACCTTAGCTGCCTTCCCGCGGGGCAGGCCTCGGGACTGCAGCCCGCCATGCCTGAGCCTTCCCCCGCCTCCGTGGGCTCCTGTGCAGCCCGAGACTCCCCGACGAGCGCCGCCCCCTGCTCCACAGCGCCCAGTCCCATCGACCACCCAAGGGCTGAGGAGTGCAAGCGCACGGCGCGGGACTGGCAGGCAGCTCCACCTGCAGCCCCGGTGCGGGATCCACTGGGTGAAGCCAGCTGGGCTCCTGAGTCTGGTGGAGATGTGGAGAAGCTTTATGTCTAGCTCAGGGATTGTAAATACACCAATCAGCACCCTGTGTCTAGCTCAGGGTCTGTGAATGCACCAATTGACACCCTGTATCTAGCTGCTCTGGTGGGGCCTTGGAGAACCTTTATGTCTAGTTCAAGGATTGTAAATACACCACTCGGCACTCTGTATCTAGCTCAAGGTTTGTGAACACACCAATCAGCACCCTGTGTCTACCTCGAGGTTTGTGAGTGCACCAATCCACACTCTGTATCTGGCTGCTCTGGTGGGGCCTTGGAGAACCTTTGTGTCCATACTCTGTATCTAACTGATCTGATGGGGACGTGGAGAACCTTTATGTCTAGCTCAGGGATTGTAAACACACCGATCAGCGCCCTGTCAAAACAGACCACTCGGCTCTACCAATCAGCAGGACATGGATGGGGCCAGATAAGAGAATAAAAGCAGGCTGCCGGAGCCAGCAGTGGCAACCCGCTCGGGTCCCCTTCCATAATGTGGAAGCTTTGTTCTTTCACTCTTTGCAATAAATCTTGCTACTGCTCACTCTTTGGGTCCACACTGCATTTATGAGCTGTAACACTCACCGCAAAGGTCTGCAGCTTCACTCCTGAAGCCAGCAAGACCACGAGCCCACCGGGAGGAAAGAACAACTTCAGACGCACTGCCTTAAGAGCTGTAATACTCAACACGAGGGTCCATGGCTTCATTCTTGAAGTCAGTGAGACCAAGAACCCACCAATTCCAGACACAATATGATGGATATTGTCATACCTTTTTGATAGGATTATGTACGTTGATACATTTCAACAAACAATAATTTGACAAAATAAAACATTTATAACTTCCACATCATAATTCTACTTCTGTGAATCTATCCTAGTGAAAAAAAATCTTAAGAAGCTGTGAGCATAAGTATATTCATCACAGTGTTTTTTAAATAGTAGAAAATTGGAAGTAATATAAATCCAATTATAGAGGAATAGTACATTAACTGCAGTACTTTCAATGGATAGAATGTTATGTTGCCATCAAAAAGATGTTGTCAGCTGGGTGCAGTGGCTCACACCTGTAATCCTAGCACTTTGGGAGGCCGAGGCGGCCAGATTGCCTGAGCTCAGAGGAGTTCGAGACCAGCCTGGGCAACACGGTGAAACCCCGTCTCTACTAAAATACAAAAAATTAGCTGGGCGTGGTGATGTATGCCTGTAGTCCCAGCTACTCAGGACGCTGAGGCAGGAGAATCACTGGACCCTGGGAGGTGAAGGTTACAGTGGGCCAAGATCACCCCACTGCACTCTGGCCTGGGCAACAGAGCAAGACCGAGACTCTGTCTCCAAAAAAAAAAAAAAAAAAAAATGATGTTGTCAAAGAATGTGTATCAGCAGGGGGCTAAGGCAGAAAGATTGCTTGAACCCGGGAGTTGGAAGCTACAGTGGGCTATGATCACATCACTGAACTCCAGCCTGAGTATACATAGGCAAAACATTTTTAAAGGATTTGTAATAATTTACTTGGCTCTCTTCTAAAATTGTGAATAAATTCCATTCATACACCTCAGTAACATTTCCCACATTTTCCCCTTCTTTTCAATTCTCTGCAACCCCACATTATTCTGGAGCCTCTTACTTATAAACCACAATCCAATATTCCCTTTTCCCCTTTTCTCAGCTGCTTTCTTTCTCTCTATCCCCCTCTATCAGTTATTTTTTTTAAGTTATCCCAGATCAATTTAGCTTTTCTCTCCCCACCTTCAACCCTTCCCAATTTTGAATTCTGCATATCAAAAGTCCATCACTACAGCCTGGCAGAAGATGACCCTTCTCTGGGGGAAAGGAGGCAGAGGCTGGAATGAAACACACAAAGTCAGCATTCTCTCTTGTGGTAGAGGGAAGGTCATCTCCACATTAATAATTTTTTATCCTGTTTAGTTATAAACAAGTTAACAAAATTTAAGATACAAAATATTGAAACTTCGTACTCAAGTATTATTGTCAAACTGGTTTTGTTTCAAATATATATACTCCCACCAGAAATACATTAAAATATCCATAATATATACACCTTCATCAGCATTGGGAATTTTATTTCTTAGTCTCCTTTTTCAGGTAAAACCAATAAAAATTATGTGAAAATACTGATAAATACACAATTATAATATTAGCATAAGTGGTAGTGCTGATATGTAAAGGACTAGAAAGGTCTCCCAGACAGAAGGGCCAGGATTTTACTGTAAAAATAAAACTTAGTTGGAACTATGTCTTAGGACGCTGCCAATTTCTTGCTGAGTTAAGACGTATGATTTACATAAATCCTGGTTACACTTAGGGGCAAAAGAGATGAGAAGTAGCCAGTTGTTAATGGGGAATATGTCAAGAGGAAGGAAAACAGAGTAAAGGCTGTAAGAGTACTTAAAATGCTTCTCGTTTTTGAATTTTTAAAAATTTCCATTTCTAAACATAATTGATTTTACTAGAGCCCTGCTGCTCTCTTTCATTAAATGAGAAAAGATTAATTGCTAGACTCTGCACCCCACTAGATGCTTCCTGTAATATCCTGTTTTCTGTTAACTAGTTAATCAATAATTTAATTAAAAATCAGTAGAATTACAAGTATGTAGGATAAAGTCCCATGAGGTCCTGGAGGGGCCTTAAAATACTTTAGCAACAAAAAGAAAGAAAATAAGGGTAGCTAAAACCCATATGGCAAAATTCCAATAATTTTCAAATCTGGGTGGTGCATGTATGAGGGTTCATTATGCTAGTCTTTCTATAATACTTTTGTGAATGTTTAACATTTTTCATAATATTTAAATCAGTAATATAATGAAGGCAGTTTTTAAAAATAAAGTTTCTAAAACTAAAGTTTTCTATCAGCAACATTGTTTTTATATTTCACCTTGATTTACCGATTTATGTAGAATAAATAGAGATGAAAAAATATAGATGAATTCCTGACATATAAAAAAGTATAACTATCCAAGGATGAAAAAATATGCATATGATAAAGATCAGATTCAAGAAATTTTAACATTAGACTTTAAGAAGTAACACTAACTTGCACTTCTTATTACAAGCAAAGAATCCAACGTGCCTTTGAATTGTTTCCAAGATTCTTCACTTGTTCTTTTCCATCTACTGCCCCACGTTTCTATTTTTTTTTTTTTTTTTTTTTTGTGATGCGGCGTCGCCCCGTTCCGCCGCCCAGGCTGGCGTTGCGTGGCACAATCTCGGCTCACTGCAAGCTTCGCCTCCTGGGTTCACGCCATTCTCCTGCCTCAGCCTCTCCGAGTAGCTGGGAATACAGGCGCCTGCCACCACGCCCAGCTAATTTTTTTTTATTTTTAGTAGAGACGAGGTTTCACCGTGGTCTCGATCTCCTGACCTCGTGATCCGCCCGCCTTGGCCTCCCAAAGTGCTGGGATTACAAGCGTGAGCCACCGCGCCCGGCCTGCCCCACGTTTCTTGGTCTTGTACCTCAGTCTTGGATTTAGGCTTAAACATCCTTTCTCTTCACTCTGTTGTTCTCTTGTTGGTTTATTTGAATGGAAAAATGGAAAATAAGCTATGTAGGATTCAAGATAAAACGGCTCTTGGATCAAAAATACTCTTAGAAGAACTGGGACCAATACCAGGAATGGTGGTAACTAAAGAGAGAAGGGAAAAGAACTAACATGTTTTGATTCATCTACTATGTGCCAAGGCAGTATTATGGATATATACAGATAGCAGGGTAAGACATTTTAAAATATTGATTAAAAGAAGCTTATTATTATTTTCCCTTTTTTTTTTTTTTTTTTTTTTTGGCAGTGTCTCAGTCTATTGCCCAAGCTGGACTGCAGTGGCGCAATCATGGCCCACTGCAGCCATGACTTCCTGGGTTACAGTGATCATCCCACCTCAGCCTCCTCAGTAGCTGAGACCACAGGCACGCACCACCACACCGACTAATTTTTTAATTTTTTTGTAGAGACAGGGTCTCACTATGTTGCCCAGGATGGTCTCAAACTCCCGAGCTCCTGCAATCCTCCCACCTTGACCTTCCAAAGTGTTGAGATTACAGGCATGAGCCACCACGCCCGGCCTGTTATTTATTTCTTGAAGAGTCACTAGAGTGGCCCTATACTTTATGCAAATGTAAGACAAGCAGGGTTGTTTGCCCTATAATGAGGGTATAGCAAATATCTTCTATGACTCCATTGAGTCAGTCACTCACTGTGATTCTGGGAACGTGAGGCTGACTACCGGCACAAAGGTAGATCAATTTGCATAAGGAACCCAGGGCCTTCTGGGAGGGGAAAAAATCCTAAATATTTTCTCTGGGGATATACTACTCCCTCTTTCTCTGAGATGTGAAATTAGAGAATACTACTGAGCTAGAAAAGGTAGGCTTTATTCATCCAAGGGCCAGTGGTAGGGATAGGCAGCATGTCTCCTAAGATTAATATAGAGAAAGGTGTTATCTGAACTGGTAACCTCAACCCTTGGCACTCAAATAATAAAATAATACAGAATAAAGTAGAATAATAAATATACTTTTTTCCACATAAAGAGTTAAATAATAAATATATTTGTACTCTTTTCCACATAAAGAGTTAGCTGAGGCCAGGCATGGTGGCTCATGCCTGTTATCCTAGCACTTTGGGAGGCTGAAGAGGGTAGATTGCTTAAGCCCAGGAGTTCAAGACCAGCCTGTACAATACAGGAGACCCTGTCTCTATAAAAGAAAAAAGATTTATCCTTCCCAAGAACAAAACACAATTTTCACCTCACATTGGATTTTCCCCTCCCTTCCATTTCATGGAAATTTAGCTCTAAATTATTCTCTGTATGTCATACTTCTACTTCTTAGGAAAATTACCTATGTGTAAAATAGTGTTGTTTGCACTTAAAAAAAACAATAATTTGGAGTTAGTAGAAGTGAATAAAGCAACAGGCATTCAAATCCCGCACTGTCTGCTCCATGGCCAGACTTCCTCATCCTAAATCCTGACTTTGTTTACCTTTACCTTTTTTTTTTTTTTTTTTTGAGATGGAGTCTCACTCTGTCGCCAGGCTGGAGTGCAGTGAGGAGATCTTGGCTCACTGCAACCTCTGCCTCCCAGGTTCAAACGATTCGCCTGTTTCAGCCTCTCGAGTAGCTGGGACTACAGGTGTGCACCACCACTCCCAGCTAATTTTTGTATTTTTAGTACAGGCGGGGTTTCACCACGTTGGACAGGATAGAGTCTTGATCTCTTGACCTGCTGATCTGCCCGCCTTGGCCTCCCAAAGTGCTAGGATTAGAGGCACGAGCCACCGCGCCCAGCCACCTTCTTATCTGAATAGTTCTCACCCTTGATTTCTCACCTCAAGTTCTATTTTCCTCTTGAAGTCTCACCAGCCATCTCACTGCACAGAGATGTTTTTCTGCTTCTGAATTCTTGTTATATTTACCACTCATTTTCATACACTCCCCTATGGCTGTATTTTAAGTATATAAACTAAAATTTGAGTTGGAATTTATCTGAAAGCAGTGACAACATTCTGGATCTTTTTGAACTCTTCCAAGGGGTTAATGTGGTGTTCCATATGTAAGCTGAACATTAGATTGGAACGCTATTAATTTTCTCAGAACATATGAGTTCTTCTCCTACCTCTTTTGGCTCTGTTTAGCTTAGTAACAGTCATGGACAACAGCATGCGAATCTTAGGACTGTTATTGGTCAACCTAGCAACCATGCGGTTCCCAAGGATACAAACTCTGAAGACACACCCTTTTGGTATGGTAATGAATGAAGCTAAAGAAGTAACTGAAAACAAATGTCAATATTAGAACTAGTGTATAATTAACTGTGGCTTTATGGTCTCTGTAGGAGCCACTATTACCCTCTCTAAATCAAACATTTTGCTTTAGTCACACGAGACAAACGTCTTAAACTTTTAAAAAATGAAATAATGAGAACATATAGAGGAGTATCAAGAATAATATAACAACTAACCATGTACACATAAGTCAGTTTTAACCAATATTATCATTCGGCCATTTTTTCTAAGAAATAAAACATTATAGAACTTGAGCCTTCCGGCAGGCATGGTGGCTCATGCCTGTAATCCCAACATTCTGGGAGGCTGAGACAGGCAGATCACTTGAAGTCAGGAGTTCGAGACCAGCCTGGCCAACATGGTAAAACCCCATCTCTACTGAAAATATAAAAATTAGTCAGGCATGGTGGCACACACATGTAGTCCCAGCTACTCAGAAGGCTGAGGCACCAGAATGGCTTGAACCCAGGAGGAAGAGGCTGCAGGGAACTGAGATATTGCCGCTGCACTCCAGTCTGGGTGACAGAGTGAGACTCTCTCAAAAAAAAAAAAAAAAAAAAATTTGAGCCTTCCCAAATCGTTTTCCTTCCTCTTTCTCCAGCCTAAAGCTGATATGTATAATTTCCCATTCATGTTTGTGTGTTTTTTTAACCGTATATGTATATACTAACACTATGTAGTACTACTTTGCATATTTACAAATGTTACACAATTGTTATATTAAAAATAGTAATCTACAATTGCTTTTTTATTAATGATTAAAATTTCATTAAAAATTAAATCAGTTTCTTAATTTTTTATTGTCTCCTTTGATCATCTTTCATTATTTTCTATCCTTATTATTTTTCTTCCTATTTTCTTTGGCTTTGCTCTCTTATATTTTTTTTTAAATGTTCTATTAATATGTGTGATTGAAAAAAATATACATCTTTTCTATGTTAGTTTACCTTAAGACATATATGGAAAGCCTGGTCAACACAGTGAGATCCCATCTCTACAACAAATTTCAGAATTAGCTGTGTGCGATGGCGTGTGCCCGCAGGCTTAGCCACTCAGGAGGCTAAGGCAGGAGGATTGCTTGAGCCCAGAAATAAGAGGCTGCAGTGAACCATGATCATGCCAATGCACTCCAGCCTGGGTGACAGAGACTGTCTTCCTGCACCCCCACAACCCCGGCCAAAAAAAAAAAGAAATACACAGGACATATGTTTACTATTAAATCTAAAATGAGGCCAGGCATTGAGGCTCACACCTATAGTCCCAACACTTTGAGTGACCGAGGCAGGAGAATTGCTTGAGGCCAGGGGTTTGAGGTCAGCCTGGGAACCCTATCTCTATAGTTCAAAAAACGCATGCGCTCAGGCAAGAGAGAGAGAGAGAGAGCAAGAGAGAAATGATACATTTGCAATTTTGGTATCTATGTGATTAAATGGCATGAGAAATAAACAATTGTAGAAGTTTAAGGAAAAGATTATCTTAAAGATTATTCTATATCAATATTTAGAGAAAATTTTTTCAGTTACATTGAATATCTTTTTTACTTTTTTTTTTTTTGAGTTAGAGTTTCGCTCTTGTTGCCCAGGCTGGAGTGAAATGGCGCAACCTCGGCTCACTGCAAACTTCCACCTCCCAGGGTCAAGGGATTCTCCTGCCTCAGCCTCCCAAGTAGCTGGGATTATAGGCACCCCCCACCATGCCCAGCTAATTTTTTGTATTTTCAGTAGAGACAGGGTTTCACTTTTTTGGTCAGGCTGGTCTTGAACTCCTGACCTCAGGTGATCCACCCACCTTGGCCTCCCAAAGTGCTGAGATTACAGGTGTGAGCCACTTGGCCTGGCCTTTTTACTTTTAAGATAATCTATTTTTCCTTTCACTATGACAGGTCTAAGTGTAGATTATTTTATTTTAAACTTCAGTGTACACTATGATTTTCAAGATTTATGACATTCTTTAATTCTAGAATATCCTATTTATTATCTGTTCAAATAGTAGGTCTCATCATACAATTTCTTCTCTTTTTTCCTTTGTTTTAAAGGATACAAATGAACATCCAGATAAAGAGGTCCTGAACTTCTGCCAATACTGTAGGTATCTTTAGGTATGTGGATGCTTAATAAGCACACTGAGATGATCTAAGAATGGAGAGCAAACTTCTTTTTTTCTTTTAATTAAAGAACTTTTCTTAGGCCAGGTACAGTGGCTTATGCCTGTAATCCCAGCACTTTGGGAGGCTGAGGTGGGTGAATCACTTGAGGCCAGGAGTTCGAGACCAGCCTGGGCAACATGGTGAAACCCTCCCTCTATGAAAAAATTAAAAATCAGCCAGGTGTGGTGGTTTGCACCTATAGTCCCAGCTACTCATGAGATTAAGGTGGGTAGATTAGTTGAGCCCAGGAGGCTTTTTTAGAGATAGGATCTCCCTCTGTCACCCAGGCTGGAGTGCAGTGGTGGGATCATAGGTCACTGCACCCTCAAACCTCTGGGCTCAAACAATCCTCCTGCCTCAACCTCCTGATTAGCTAGGACTACAGGTGCATGCTATCATGCCCAGCTAATTTTCAAATTTTTGGTAGAGACAGGGTATTGCTATGTTGACAAGGCTTCCTGTATATTTCTTAAGGTAAACTGCTGTAGAAAAGATACTCCAACAAATAATGACTTAAAATGTAAGTATTTAGTTTTCTCATATGTAATCCTGAGGTTATTGGACCAAGTTTTCTGGCTGGTTCTGCTCTACATGGTCATTAATTGGCCCTGATTTTTTCCATCCTGTCTCTTCATCATTGCCTAGGTCAAGAATTCTTAGTCATTTTTGGCTGGGCGCGGTGGCTCACACCTGTAATCCCAGCACTTTGGGAGGCCAAAGCGGACGGATCACCTGAGGTGAGGAGTTCGTGACCAGGCTCAACATGGTCTCTACTAAAAATACAAAATTAGCCGGGCATGATGGTGCATGCCTGTAATCCCAGCTACTCGGGAGGCTGAGACAGGAGAATTGCTTGAACCTAGGAGGCACAGGTTGCGGTGAGCTGAGATCGTGCCATTGCACTCCAGCCTGGGCAACAAGAGAGAAACTCCGTCTCAAAAAAAAAAAAAAAAAAAAAAGAATCCTTAGTCATTTTTGTGCTGTGGACTCCGTTGGCCCTCTAGTTAAGTGTATGGACTCCCAGAATAACTTTTAATGCATAAAATGAAATACATTGGAATCAAAAGAATGATGAATAATAGCCATTGTGTGATTTGATTACCTTCTATGATTCGCCATCTTTAGCTGTGGTTTAATCCCTTTTTGGGAGAGTTTGATCTTCTGCAACAGAAAACAGACAGAAATTGCTACTGGGTATGGAGTTCAGTCATAACAAAAACTTAAAAATGCACAGCAATGGCTTTTGGACTAGGTGGTGGACAGAGAATGGAAGGATGCAAGGAGACTGTTGGAGGAGGCTGGAAAAGCAGTGAGGATTGTGTAAATAAAGACTGGAGAAACAGCAAAAACAGCATTAGAGGAGGCTGGAGAGGCAATGAGGTAATTATTGGAAACTAGAAAAGGGGAACCCAGAGTATGCAGTAGCAGAAAAATTATCAAGCTTGTAATCTGTAGAAACTGATTTAAGCACTGATTTATCCAACAGCTATTTATTGAAAATCTATGATGTGCCAGACACCATGATAGGAGCTAAGAGAGAACATTAGTGTTGCAAGAAAACTTAATTTTACCAGTTAGCAACTTTCATAATATTTTTGTAAATATTGGTAGCTTCTAGTAATTAAATGTAGGTGGGGTCCACCTCCCTCCACAAATTTCCATTAGCCTTGATATCAGTGTATTGTAAGTGGTATCTTATAATAAATGTAAGTCATAGACCAAATTCTGACAAATATATTCACTAGAATATCATTTTAATATACACAGAATTTATAGTCCTTCCATGACAAAATATAGCATAATTCTATTAAGAAATACACGGTAAGGGTCGAGGGCAGTGGCTCAAGCCTGTAATCCCAGCACTTTGGGAGGCCAAGGTAGGTGGATCACAAGGTCAAGAGATCTAGACCATCCTGGACAACATGGTGAATCCTCATCTCTACTAAAAATACAAAAATTAGTTTCTCGTGGTGGCACGCACCTATAGTCCCAGCCACTTGGGAGCCTTAGGCAGGAGAATTGTTTGAACCTGGGAGGCAGAGGTTGCAGTGAGCTGAGATTGTGCCACTGCACTCCAGCCTGGCGACAGAGTGAGACTCCATCTGAAAAAAAAAAAAAAAGAAATAGTAAGATGATGAAGCAGACAAAAATCATAGTATTAATATTTTTGCAGTAGGTTTGAGAATAAGTTGTTTGTTGTTGATATATTTTACCATTTTATGTTTTAAGAAGTTTGGTATATTTAATATCTTACAGATTACTTTTATGATTCCAATATAAAATTTCTCATTTATTCAGACTTGCAATTTCAAGTTGAAAGGTATAAGGCAATGTTATTAGTTTTATAAACGGTATTTTAACCCCTAAAATATGTTGAGATTCAATATTAATATGTATACGTATTTAATTTGCCAGATTTATAAGTCATATACATTCTTGGGAAATTTTGTCAAATGGACAATTTAAACATTTAACTAAAATTTTAAATGAAACCAAATGTAAATCAGTCCTCATAAAAGTAACTGTTAAAATTTGTCAGATTTATAAATTAATAATTTGATTCATAACTTAAAAGCTTAAGAAGAAATAGATTTTTGAATTTGTAACATTAATAAATCAAATATGAATTTAATAACCTCAAGTAATATTTCCCTGAGTCATTCTCAAGAACATCAAAATATTGTCCTTGACAAAAACTAATCAAGCTCATCAGCGTTAAGTAACAGTGTTACCGAAAAGGGATCTCAATCCAGACCCCAAGAGAGGGTTCTTGGATCTCACACAAGAGAGAATTCAGGGGGAGTCCACAGAATAAGGTGAAAGTGAGTTTATTAAGAAGTAAAGGAATAGCAAGAATGGTTACTACGTAGACACAGCAGGGCATTCAAGAACAGGCAAAGCAAGAGGAGGAACACATCCACCTTAGGTAGAGGCTTGTTTATATATAATATAAAAAGAAAAAAATGGGGAACACACCAATGGAGAGATGTGCTGTCCTACAAGGGAGTGTAACAAAGGATTGTTAACCTTTGTGTAACTACTGTCTTCTGCAGCGATATATATTATCTTTTTCTTTTTCTTTTCTTTTTTTTTTGAGTCAGGGTCTTGCTCTGTTGCCCTGACAGGAGTGTAGTGATGCCATCTTGGCTCACTGCAGCCTCTGCCTCCTGGGCTCTAGTGATCCTCCCACCTGAGCCTCACAAGCAGCTGGGACCACAGGCGTGCGCCACCTTACCGGGCTCATATTTGTGTTTTTGGTAAAAAAGGGTTTCATCATGTTGCCCAGGCTGGTCTCTAACTCCTGAACTCAAGTGATCTGCACTCCTCAGACTCCCAAAGTGCTGGTATTACAGGTGTGAGCCATCACACCTGGCCTGTATTATCTTTAAAGTGAAACTTATTCTTAAACTAAGAATGCTTTTGTTCTTAAGATATGGGACCTCAGGACATTTCCCGAGTTTGTTATTTTCTGTGTCTGTTAAGTCCTGAGTCTGTTCGGTAAACATTATTAACTTGTTTCCTTAACTGTACATATCCTGTTGACTAAGAATGCCTAACCCAGGAATGCTGCCCAGTAGGTCTCAGCCTCATGTTACCCAGCCCTTATTCAAGATGGAGTCGCTCTGGTTCAAACACCTTTGACAACAGCTTTCATTGAAAAGGAATACAATACTATCGTGTGTGTGTGTGTGTGTGTGTGTGTGTGTGTGTTCTTTGGCCTTGTTTTTCTATCTAATTTAATAGCTAAAATTTACAATTCTAAAATTTAATTTGAGTGTTTAAGCACTTTAAGTAATACACTGCTAAAGACAGAGGGTTTGTTTTTTTTTTTCATTTTTCAGTATTGCAGTTCAAGAATTGTCCAAAAGTGACCCAGAGAACTCACTGTAGGCTTCTCAGACAATTAACAGCTCCCTCTCCCAGTGGATGGGGATGCAATAAACTTAGCTATCCACAAGCTGGTGGTTTCTTATTCCCTAGCAGGAAGGTTACAATTTCCCATGGGCCCCAAGATCTCTAGGAAGGAGTGGATCTAGGATTTTGTGGGGCCTAAAGTTTATATATGTCTCTTTTTGCTGATCCTTCCTTTTTTTTTTTTTTTTTTTGTGACAGTCTTGATCTATTGTCCAGCCTGGAGTACAGTGGTGTGAACTTCTTGGCTCACTGCAACCTCCGCTTCCCAAGCCCAAGTCATTCTCCTGCCTCAGCCTCCCAAGTAACTGGCACTACAGGTGTGCACCACCACGCCCGGCTAATTTTTTTGTATTTTTAGTAGAGATGTAGTTTCACCAGGTTGGCCAGGCTGGTCTTGAACTCCTGACCTTAAGTGATCTGGCTGCCTTGGCTTCCCAAAGTGCTGGGATTACGGGCACGAGCCACCATGCCCAGCCTGACTCTTCATTTTTTATTTCTCAGATAAATCTTATTCCTTAATGCATACCAGGTGACATAGTAGAATTTATCTTTGCTTTCTTCATCTTAAGTGCTACTATTTGTGTGTTGATTCAGTGCTATTACTTTACCTCTGTTTCGCATGTAGCTATAGGGGAAATTAATTTGAAATTTTATTCTGGACAAATGCAATGGAACAGTAAGACATAACTCTGTAGTCACAATTATGTGTAAGTGGAATGGAAGAAAGATTAGAAAAATATTTAAAATTAGAAAATTTCATTCCTATCAGCAAATTATGACAGATCTAAAAAAATCTTAGGAATAAAAGTGCCCATTGCTACAAATTATGTGTTTTTACATTATACGATTGAGCAATATAGGCTTAAACTTCCCAGGTCCACTTATATGTGGATTTTCTTCCACTTCTGCCACCTCTGAGACAGCAAGACCAACCTCTCCTCTTCCACCTACTCCTTACTCAGTGTGAACACAACCAAGTTGAAGACCTTAATGATGATCAACTTTTACTTAATATTATATATAATAAACATATTTTCTCTTTCTTATGATTTTCTTCATTTTTTTCTCTTACTTTACTGTAAGAATACAGTGTATAATACATATAACATGCAAAAAATGTGTTAATTTTTATGTCATCAGTAAGGCTTCTGGCCAACAGTAGGCTATTAGTAGTTAAGTTTCAGGGGAGTTATACATGGATTTTCAACTGCAAGTGGGGTCAATGCACCAACTCCCACTTTTCAAGAGTCCAGGTATAGCCCCCCCCCTTTTTTTGATGGAGTCTCGCTCAGTCACCCTGGCTGGAGTGCAGTGGCACGTACTTGGCTCATTGCAACCTTTGCCTCTCGGGTTCAAGCGACTCTCTAGCCTCACAGCCGCAGCCTCCTGAGTAGCTGGGATTACAAGCACCTGCCACCACACCTGGCTAATTTTTGTGTTTTTCAGTAGAGATGGGGTTTTGCCTTGTTGGTCAGGCTGGTCTTGAACTCCTGAACTCAGGTGATCCTCTCGCCTTGGCCTCCCAAAGTGCTGAGATTACAGGTGTGAGCCATTGTGCCCGGCCTGGTATAGCCCTTTTGCACTTATGCAATTAACTTGCCTTTATTATTGAATACAAGATCGTAGATAAGACTATAGGCATGTGACACCACACTCAGCTAATTTTTATATTTTTAGTAGAGATGGAGTTTCATTATGTTGGCCAGGCTGGTCGGGAACTCCTGACCTCAAGTGATTACCTACCTCGGCCTCCCAAAGTGCTGAGATTACAGGCGTGAGCCACTGCGCTCAGCCCTCTGTCTCTTGCGTAGTGTGACTGGTGCTTTTGTGAAGAATACGTTTTTTACTAACATGGTGTTTTAGTATATTTTTCATAACATTTTTCTTTTCGAGGGCTGCATTTAATTATTTAATTTAGAGTCGTTGACTTCATCAACTGCACCTTTTCTAGACAATGTATAGTCATATAATATGTACTGTTTTGTGTCTGGTCTTTTGTTCAGCAAAATTTTTTGTGATTCATCCATATTGAGATGTGTATCCATAATTCCTTTTTATTTCTGAATAGTGTTACTTTGAATGACTATGTCACACTACAGTTTGTTTATCCATTTACCTATTAATGGACATGTGGGTTGGATCCAGTTTCTAGCTATTACGAATAAAATAGCTACACATATTCTGATTCAAGTACTTTAGCACTGGTGAAAATATTCCAAATCTTCAAAGTGATGGGCATTACATAACTACATACATTTATAAAATCTCATATAACCGTATACCTAAAAGGGATGATTTTTACTGGGTGTAAATTTTACTTTAATAAACTTGATTTTAATAATATATATAGATGTATGTGTGTGTGTCTATCTAAAAGAAGCATAGCACTAAGGAAAAAATGGTGGCTACTAAATTAAGAAACTTATGAGGCACAAATGTACTTGGAATTGGTTGCAATACATACATAATTGATAATTGTGTACAAATAAGCTGCTATATTCTACCAATAGAAATATGTAGTTATCAAAAAATTGTAGTTACGTCTGGGTGTGGTGGCTCATGCCTGTAATCCTAGCACTTTGGGAGGCCAAGGCAGGAGGATCACTTCAGCTTAGAAGTTTGAAACCAATGTGAGCAACATAGTGAGACATTGTCTCTATTTCTATTTTTTATTGTAGTTATAAAAGATAAATATCTGTATTTATCTGTCCACCTATCTATCTATCCATCTCTCTCTCTATCTATCCATTCAGAAAAACTGACTACAAAACTTTTGTTATCGGGAGTCTGAGGCAGGAGAATCGCTTGAACCCAGTAGGTGGAGGTTGCAGTGAGCCGAGATCGCACCATTGCACTCCAGGCTGGGCGATAGAGTCAGACTCCATCTCAAAAAAAAAACAAACTTTTCTTATAAAGTTGATATTGGGCCAGGTGCAGTGAGTCATGCCTATAATCCCAGCCGAGGCTGGAGGATCACCTGAGGCCAGGTGTTTGAGACCAGCCAAGCCAACATGGTAAAATCCCATCTCTACTAAAAATACAAAAATTAGCCAGGCATGGTGACACATGCCTGTAGTCCTAGCTACTTGGGAGGCTGAGGCACGAGAATTGCTTGAACCTGGGAGGCAGAGGTTGCAGTGAGCTGAGATCGCACCAGTGCACTACAGCCCGGGTGACAGAGCAAGATCAAAGAAAATAAAGCTGATATTGAATACAGCAACCAAAAACTTTAGCATTATAGTATGTACTTTCTCTTTGTTCTCAAATATCAATAAGATTTTTTAAATGAGCCTTTTAATAATTACTTTGTGAACCAATCTAAGTGTTTTATAATGGTATTGAACTTTTTGCAAATTAGTACTCTATATTTGGGTTTAATTTTGTTCAAAATCAGTTGCAAAATTTAATTAAAACATTAGAGCATCAAAAGACTTCAGCTTTTTAAGTTTTAGCAAATTCTGATTATTAAAACTAAGCTTTCTAACAGGAAGACATTAAAATTACCTCTATGAAAGCAAAGGAAAAAAAAGAACATTTAACAAGAATGTAAAATTAACAAAAATTGAATTCCATCACAACAGATTCATTCTTTGAATATATTTTATAACAGAAAGAGTGAAATTGATCAATCCAATAATTTTGCTGCAGCTACATTTGATAAATTATTCTTACAAACCCTAGAGACAACTTAAGAAGGTTTATCTCGAAAAAAATCTTTTTTGTAAAAAAGATACTATGGACCAGGCATGGTGGCTCATGCCTGTAATCCCCAGCACTTTGGAAGGCCAAGGCAAGAGGATTGCTTGAGGCCAGAAATCTGATACCAGCCTGGGCAACATAGTGAGACCCCATCTCTACACACACACACACACACACACACACACACACAAAAGATAATACGAATGGAGGTTAAAAATCTTTACTTCTGAAAATATTTGAGCCCAAAATATTTTACATATCAATAAAAAAATAAAATTTCTAATATCTTCCATTTAGCTGAATTTTCTCTGAATTTCCCAAGTACCTCAGAATCTGTAGAAAGAATATTTTCTGTATTAAAAATATCATGGTCTAAAAGAACAAATTTGTAGGACTTACACTTACTGATTTCAAGACTTACTATAAAGCTACAAAAATTAAGAAAGTATGTATTGGCATGCACACTTTCTTAATTTTTGTAGCTTTATAGTAAGTCTTGGCATTCATTATATGAATATATGGAATATACATAGAACAAATACGTATGTATATGGAGTATATATAGAATATATATGATATACGACATGCATATATATACACATATATATAGAATATACGCATATATATTCTATATATACTCCATATATGGTATGCATATATATACATATATTCTATATATATTCCATATATATTCCATATATTTATATAATATTCTATATATATTCCATATATTTATATAACAGAATATATTTATTCTGTTTACATCTATATTCCATATATTTATATAACATATATTTATATATATGGAATATAGATGTAAACAGAATAAAAGGCAGAACAAGAACTATACACATACATGGCCAATTGATTTTTGACAAAGATGCCAAGGTATTTCAATGTGAAAGGAATAATCTTTTTTAACAAATGGTACTGGACAAACTGGTTATTCAGAAGTTCTATAGTTTGGATATGGGTTGTTTGTCCCCAGCAAATCTCATGTTGAAATTTGATCCTCAAGGTTGGAGGTGGCCTAATGGGAAGTGTTTGGGTCATGGGGCAGATCCCTCATGAATAGATTAGTGCCCTTCCTTGGGGGTAAGTGAGTTCTTACTCTATTAGTTGCTAAGAAAGCTGGTTCTTAAAGAGAGCCTGGGACCTTATCCCTCTCTCTCTTTCCTCCACTTTTTCTATGTGATCTCCACAACACCAGCTCCCTTTCACCTTCCTCCATGAAGGGAAGTAGCCTGAGGTCCACACCAGATGCAGATGTTGGTGCCATGTTTCTTGTACAGCCTGTAGAACCACAAGCAGAATAGACCTCTTTTCTTTATAAATATCCCAGTCTCAGGTATTTCTTCACAGGAACACAAAACAGATTAAGACAAGAGGGAAAAAAATGAAGCTTAATCCTTAATCTTCATTTCACAAAACTTAACTTGAGATGGGTCACAGAATTAAATATAAATGTTAAAAGTTATAAAAATTTGTGACCTTGGCATAGGTAAAGATTTCTTAGATAGCACATAAAAAGCACGTGCTATAAAAGAAATAAATGGCCGGGTGCGGTGGCTCACGCTTGTAATCCCAGCACTTTGGGAGGCTGAGGCGGGCGGATCACGAGGTCAGGAGATCGAGACCACGGTGAAACCCCGTCTCTGCCGAAAATACAAAAAATTAGCTGGGCGTGGTGGCGGGCGCCTGTAGTCCCAGCTACTCGGAGAGGCTGAGGCAGGAGAATGGCGTGAACCCGGGAGGCGGAGCTTGCTGTGAGCCGAGATCGCACCACTGCACTCCAGCCTGGGAGACAGAGCGAGACTTCGTCTCAAAAAAAAAAAAAAAAAAAAAGAAATAAATGAATACATAAGACTTTATCAAAATGAGAATTCTTGCTCTGAAAAATACAACCAAGAAAATGAAAGGTGAGTCACAGAGAAAATATTTGTCATACATGTATATACTGATAAAGAGCTTATATCCAAAACTCTTACAATTCACAAAGACAAAGAAGCCAGTTCTTAAAACTGAGCAAAAAGCCAGGTATGGTAGCACATGCCTGTAGTCCCAACTGCTCAGGAGGCTGAGGTTGGGGGATCGCTTAAGGCTAGGAGTCTGAGGCTGTAGTGCACTATCCTCACACCTGTGAATAACTATTGCACTCCAGCCTGGGCAATATAGTAAGACTCCAGCTTTAAAAAAAAAAAAAACTGAGCAAAAGATCTGAAAAGACACTTTACAAAGAAAATATATGAATAGCAAAAAAAGAAAACAAAAAAGTCCATTATCTTAAGTCATCATGGAAATGCAAATTTAAATCACAATAAGATACCACTGCCCATCCATTAGCGTGGCT
Organism: Hylobates moloch; assembly: GCF_009828535.3. Classification (NCBI taxonomy): domain Eukaryota; kingdom Metazoa; phylum Chordata; class Mammalia; order Primates; family Hylobatidae; genus Hylobates; species Hylobates moloch. The sequence goes on along the minus strand of NW_026652283.1, from coordinate 21,138,399 downwards.
AATATTAAAAAGACTGATAACATCAAATGTTGGGGAGAACGTGAATCTTCTAGGACTCATGGATTGCTGATGGGAACACAAATGGTATGGGAATTTTGGAAAATAGTTTAATAATTTCTTATAAAGTTAAACATATAGTTCAACCCAGCAATTCCACTTTTAGGTTTATCCAAAGGAAATGAAAACACATATCCACATAAGAATTTAAATCTGAGTATTTATAGCAACTTTATTTATAATAGCCCCAAACTGAATCCAACCCAAATGTTTATCAATAGGTGAATGGACAAACAAATTTGTTTCTTTTTATTAAGTAATATGCCATTGTGTGGATGTAGCATATAAATTATATATATATATATATTTATTTATTTATTTTCATTCACAAGCCAAAGAACATTTTGGTTATTTCCAATTTGGGGCTACTATAAATAAAGGTGCTATAAATATTCACGTAGAAATCTTTGTATGAATATAAGTTTTCATTTATTTTGGGTAATCACATAGGACTAGGATTGCTGGGTTAATGGTATATTTAGCTTTATAAGAAACTGCCAAACTGTTTTCCAAAATGGTTGTATTATTTGGATCTCCGTTAGCAATGTATGGGAGTTCTAGTTTCTAGTTGCTCTGTATTTTAGCCAGCATTTTATATTTTCATTTTTTTGTTTCGTTTTTTTAAATCTTAGGTGTTGTTATGAACTCATTTATGTCCTCCCCAAAATTCATATGCTGAAATCTTAACCCTCAATGTGACTGTATTTAGAGATAGGGTCTTTCAGGAGGTAATTTAGGTTAAATGACATCACATGGCAACATGGGTGGGGCTGTAATCCAACAGAACTGGCAACTTTATAAGAGGAAGAAACACCAGGAATTCACGTGCACAGAGGAAAGGCCACGTGAGGCCACAGCAAGAAGCCACCATCTGTAAGCCAGGAAAAGAGGCCTCCCCAGAAACCAACATACGGGTTCTTAATTTTGGACTTCCAGCCTCCAGAAATGTGAGAAAATAAATTCCTGTTGCAGTCCATTCTGTGGTATTCTGTTGTGATAGCCAAGCAGACTAGTACAGATTGTATAGTGTTATCTCACTGTGGTTTTCATTTGTACTGCTCTAGTGATTAATGATATTGAACATCTTTACATGTGCTTATTTGCATCTTTAGCTCTTTTTCTGAGGTATGTGTCTGCACAAAATTCATAACTTTGTGCACCAAAACCAATTCTAAGTACACTTTGCTCCACAGATTTCTTAATTCATTAGGATCATTGTCTTTACCATGATTCTGTGACTCACCAGCGTCTGTGTTTAGATGAATAATTTTTGCAAAAATTATGTTTCAGTGCTGAAAGCTTTCTTTTTCCCACAATGGACAGTTATACAAACTTTAATATAGTGATTACCTTTTATACATTTGATAAAAGTAACTTGTTTTAATTTATGAAAGAAAAATTTAATAAGCTATAAAAATCTCTGTGAAAGCAATAAGACAAATGTATAAAAATAATTTTATTTGGCCGAGCGTGGTGGCACATGCCTATAATCCCAGCTACTCAAGAGGCCAAGGGAGGAGAATCGCTTGAACCCTGGAGGCAGAGGTTTCAGTGAGCCAAGATTGCGCCACTGTACTCCAGCCTGGGCGACAGAGCGAGACTCCATCTCAAAAAAAAAAAAAAAAAAAAAAGATATTTTATCTTCTTTTTCTTAGATGTTGACTTACTGGAACAAGAGCAAAATCTGCATTAGATGAGAGACTCTAAACTTCTCCATAAGTTGGTGTTCAATAATAATGTTTTTTAAGGTCATTGGAGCCTTCTGTGTCCACCACAAATAACTCCACATCTGTGTTATCTGCTTTTGTTTATTTATTTATTTATTCGTGAGACAGAGTCTTGCTCTGTCGCCCAGGTGGAGTACAGTGGTGTGATCTCAGCTCACTGCAACCTCCGCCTCCTGGGTTCAAGCAATTCTTGTGCCTCAGCCTCCTGAGTAGGTGGGACTACAGGTGTGTGCCACCGTGACCAGCTAATTTTTGTATTTTCAGTAGAGACAGAGTTTCCCCATATTGGCCAGGCTGGTCTCGAACTCCTGGCCTCAAGTGATCTGCCTGTCTCAGCCTCCCAAAGTGCTGGGATTACAGGCATGAGCCAGTTCACCTGGCCTATTGTCTGTTCTTAGATGGCCTATTTGAATTATGTCTGAACATGATACACATGTAGCCTCATCAAATTTGTTTTTGTTTTGTTTTGTTTTTGAGACAGGGTCTCACGTTGCTCAGTCTGGAGTGCAGTGGCACCATCACAGCTCACTTCCAGCCTTGACCTCCCTGGGCTCAGGTGATCCTACCACCTCAGCCACCCAAGTAGCTTAGGACTACAGGCACGCACCACCATGGCTAGCTAATTTTTGCAATTTTTTTGTGGAGATGGGGTCTCGCTATGTTGCCCAGGCTAAATTTGTTTCTCCAAATGTAGATATTAGAAAATGTGGGATTTGTTTTCATTGATTGTGAAAGTGCAAGTCCTTCTCTATGTTGTTGCTTACTACTGACAATGCTTTAAGACTCCCATTGTGTGAAGTAAAAATTTCTTGGAGATACTTAGCTCCTGCATATTCTATTCTGTTAAAAGAAAAATCTACTGTTTCTAGGGTAATATTGCTTTTACATCAGCCAGATACATAATTCCATCCTGAGTTATTTGATTGCAGCTGACATCAAGGTAGCATAGGCTACTGGTCAGATACAGTGAATAACACGTAATTGTTGTATACTACAGTTTTTTATATTATGCTTACACATGTGTAGTTATACACAGTTTTTTATATTATTTTTATATTATATTATATTTATATTATATTATTATACACAGTTTTTTATATATTTTTATATATAATTACACATGTGTAGTTATGCACAGTTTTTTATATTATGCTTACACATGTGTAGTTGAACAAGGCAGTTATTTTCTTTCAACATATGGCCTACGTGGGCTGTGGACTCTTTCTGTTTGCCATACTGCATAGGTCAGTTTAGGTTTATTCCCTTAATTGCTTTGTTTTGAGTTAGTATCGTAGCAAATGCTATCACATTTTGCATTCCCAGATCACAGTAACCCAGACCTACTTTCTCTAAGGATGAATTAATTTGCAGCATTGCAGCAAAAAATATTCCACTCTTATTTTTAATCTTGTTTCCAGTCATTCTTAGGTATTTCAGAGTTGTGTTCTTGTTTAGCACTTTGCCAATCAATTCTCCACCTTGGCTGGGTGCAGTGGCTCCTGCCTGTGATGCCAGCACTTTGTGAGGCCGAGCAGGTGGATCACCTGAGGTCAGGAGTTCAATACCAGCCTGGCCAACATGGTGAAACCCTGTCTCTACTGAAAATACAAAAATTAGCCAGGGATGGTGGCGCATGCCTGTAATCCCAGCTACTCTGGAGGCTAAGGCAGAAGAATTGCTTGAACCTGGGAGGTGGAGGTTGCAGTGAGCCAAGATTATACTGCTACCGTCCAGCCTGGGCAATAGAGCGAAACTCTATTTAAAAATAAATAAATAAATAAAAATTCTCCTCCTTCAGGCCCAGTATCATCAAACATAAGGTTTAAGTAAATGAGATTAAGTTATTTCTGAAGTAGTTTTACACTGTAGTATGTGCCAACATCACTTAAGAGGTTATATCTAACATCCAAACTCTTAATATATAACTGATTCTTTTAAACATAAAAGAACTAAGATTGTGCAGTGGCACTATCATAGTTCACTGAAGCCTTGAACTCCTGGGCTCAAGTGATCCTCCTGCCTTGGCCTCCCAAATTTCTGAGATTATGGGCATGAGCCACTGCACCCAGGCTAGTTAACTATTTAAAATTCTAGAAAGAGAATGGGTGCAGTGGCTCAAGCCTGTATTCCCAGCACTTGGGGAGGCCGAGGAGGGCAGATCACGAGGTCAGGAGATCGAGACCATCCTGGCGAACAAGGTGAAACCCCTTCTCTACTGAAAATACAAAAAATTAGCTGGATGTGGTGGCAGGTGCCTGTAGTCCCAGCTACTTGGGAGGCTGAGGCAGGAGAATGGTGTGAACCTGGGAGGCAGAGCTTGCAGTGAGCTGAGATCATGCCACTGCACTCCAGCTTGGGTGACAGAGCGAGACTCCGTCTCAAAAAAAAATTTTAGAAAGAATCCAAAAATCTTCACCTGTCACTCTTTTTACTATCAATAAGTAATTATTAACAGCAATGTTTAATGTGCTTCCTTCTTCTAATTATGCCCACTGGGGCCAATGCCAGAGTTGTGGCCAGAATGGGGGCCAGAGGGGATGAACCAGCCAGGGCAGAGGCAGCATCCTACCAGCTGCTCCACGTACTCCTCCCACCCCACAGGCTGCAGCAGCTGTGCCACCATTCAATGCTAAAAGCTTTTGTTGTTGTTGTTGTTGTTTTGTTTTTGTTTGTTTGAGACAGGGTCTTGCTCTGCAGCACAGGCCGCAGTGCAGTAGCATGACCACGGCTCACTGCAGCCTCAACCTCCCCAGCTCAAGTGATCCTCCCAGCTCAGCCTCCCAAGTAGCTGGGACTATAGGTGCACACCACCATTCCTGGCTAATTTTTTAATTTTTTGTAGAGATGAGGTCCCAGTGTGTTGTCTAGGCTGGTCTTGAATTTCTGGACTCAAGTGATCCTCCCACCTTGGTGTCCCAAAGTACTGGGATTATAGGCATGAGCCACCACACTCAGCCCTGAAAGATTTTTAAACAGAATTTACAAAAGCCTTTACAATAATGTTAGATATTTCACTTTAGGCAGAATAATGGCCTTCCAAAAGATTTGTTTTGATTCTATAAATTGGATGAAGAAACTCTATTACTGAAATTAACTGATATTTTATTTTAAGTATCTGATAACACTGGAAAAAAAAAAACAGCCACCATTTAACTGTTTGCAAAGCCTTTCCTTCTGCTAATGGAGCCAACACCTTAAGAGCTATTGCTCCACTTTTCATAAGTGCACAAAAGAAGTTTCAATAGAAATGGGCAAAATTAATTGAAACATTGATCTAATCCAAAGGTGTGCTTCACAAAGTGATATGTAAATAGGCTTTATACATCTTCATATTTTAAATTTTTGTCTCTGGGTACAGTCTTTTAAAATTAAGTATTCACTTTTAAAGTAGAAGCCAATGTTTCTTTAAGTGATTTGTTTATTTTGGATTTTCAGTAGTGGGTGATATTACTATGGTCCCTATGGTAGATGTAAATAGTGGCAAATATGCTGTTCAAATAACACGTCCACCATTCATGTTCTTAGGAAATGGAAACACAGTAATTTTTTCATTAAACATGTATGTTATGGGTTGAATTGTGCCCCAGCCCACCGCCACAAATTTGCATATTAAAGTCCTAGCACCAGTACTGCAGAATATGATCTTATTTGGGAATAGGGTCATTTTAGGCTTAATTAGTTAAGATGAGGTAATACTGGAGTAGAGTGCCCCTCTAATCCAATGTGACGGTGTCCTTACAAAAAGGGAGAAATTTGGACACAGACATGAACACAAGGGAAATGCCATATGAAAATAACGGCAGAGAATTGGGGTGGTATTTTTGCAAGCCATGGAATGCCAAAGTTTGCCAGCAATTCACCAGAAGCTAGGGTAGAGGCATGGAACAGATTTTCTTTCATAGCCCTCAGAAGGAAACATTCCCACTGACAGCTTGATTTTGGACTTCTAGCCTTCAGAACTGTGAGACAGTGAATTTATGTTCTTTAAGCCACCCACATTGTGGGTACTTTGTTACAGCAACCTTAACAGACTAATACAATGTGCTTACATTATTTTTAAGTACATTATTGCTAAAAAGGCTTATTATAAAATAAAAATACATTACCACTCAATAGTATAACTAAGCTATTTTATATGTGAATTGTGCAACGAATGACAAAACATAGTACTAAAAATTCCCGGCCAGGCGTGGTGGCTCACGCCTGTGATACCAGCACTTTGGGAGGCTGAGGTGGGCAGATCACCTCAGGTCAGGAGTTCAAGACCAGCCTGACCAAGATGGAGAAATCTCGTCTCTACTAAAAATTAGCTCGGCATGGTCACGCATGCCTGTAGTCCCAGCTACTCAGGAGGCTGAGGCAGGAGAATCACTTGACCCCGGGAGGCGGAGGTTGCAATGAGCCCAGATCGCAGCATTGCACTTCAGCCTGGGCAACAAGAGCGAAACTTCGTTTCAAAAAAAAAAAAAATTTCCAGACTTCTCAATATACTTTTACAGTAGGACTGTGCCACCTTTATTCCCTGCATGTATCTCACGTACTTCTAACCGATGTACTTCTAACCACAATTTATTATATTTCTCACTCATCTCCAGGGACTGGTAGACTGGTGGATACGTGCATCTTGCAAGCTAAAACAGATGCCAGGCACAGGTCGTGGCACGACTGGCTGATAAACTAAGTGGCTGGAAGGAACAGCTGTGTTAATTAATTACCTCACTCACTGCCTCCTGAGACCAACTTCAGCTGCTCCTCACTGCTCATGTCCAAGTGAACTTTTTTATATTCACAGATTCCCTGAATGGGTATCTTCAAAATGGAGCTAAGTTATTTTATGTCTGGAAAGGGCTGGGGAAAGAGTGATAACCTGATCACATTTAAGATTTAACATGTATGTAGCTGAAGTCTCTGTTTGGTGCACTTACATCTCTCATACTACTAGAAGAGACCGTGACAGAAGCTGGAAGTATAAAGTGAAGGCTTACCAAAATCATCTCAGATTATTAAAATGCATCTATTGCATTATTATATTTTATTTAAAATGATAATCACATTTTATTTAAAATGAAAAATCCGGGAAGATGCTAAAGTGAGCAGGCAGTAGGATATGTGGTCACTTTTTTTTTTTTTTTTTGACACAGTCTCACTCTGTCACCCAGGCTGGAGTGCAGTGGTGCAATCATGGCTCACTGCAGTCTTGATCTCCCAGGCTCAGGTGATCCTCCCACCTCAGCCTCCCAAGTAGCTGGGACTACAAGTGTGTGTCACCACAGCCAGCTAATTTTTGTATTTTTTGTAGATACGGTGTTTTGTCATGTTGCCCAGGCTGGTCTTGAACTCCTGGGCTCAAGCCATTTGCCCATCTCAGCCTCCCAAAGTCCTGGGATAACAGAGGTGAGCCACTGTGTTCCACCTGTGGTCACCTATTTCATAAGGCTTTATGGTAGATTGTTTCCATAATCGTTCCAAGTGAAGTATGCTACCTTGTATACATAACCAGTGGTATACCTAGTACATTTGACCCACAGAAGAATTTTTTTAACCAGAATTTATTGGTAATACAAAATGAACGATCATTCTCTTTAGGCTCTATAAAGATATGAGTCCCCTGTTACTGACTTTGCCTAAAATACAGCAAGCTTTTCTAATTTATAGGCTCAAATTGGTTGTTTCCTTTTTTTTTTTTTTGGTCTCAGCCACATTTTCCTCAATCACATCTTTGATTTTTGTTTCTGTTCCCATTGTTCTCATTTGCTCCTCAGGCAATCCTACACTTATTAAATTTGATTTTTTTTTTACTCTTCTCCATCTTTATCACCTCCTTTCTCATTATTTTAATCTGTTTTTGTGGCTTTTTCTTTTTTTAGAAAATTTTCAGATCTGCCCTCTCCATCACAAATCCCATTTTCTCAGTACTTATTCTGTTCTTTACTACTTTCAAAGTAAACTTACAAATAACAAATAGAAAAGATACTTAGGTCCCACCCCGAGATATTCCAATTTAATACTTTGGAGTGTGGCCCAAGCAGGTTTTTTTTAAATTGTGGTAAAATATACATGGCATACAATTTGTCATTTTAGACTCTTTTAAGTGTGCAATTCAGTGTCATTAAATACATTTACATTGCTGGCAACCATCACCAACATCCATTTCCAGAAATTTTTTCATCTTCCAAGCAGATAATTTTTAACAACTCCCTCTTTGACATGAAAAAATTATTCTCAGAAATAATCATAAAATAAAATGACTCATAATAATGATCAGAAAAGAAACATAGTAAAAATATTCTTCTCTTCAACTTTTATACAATGCTGCCAGTAAAAAATAAAGAGCAAATAAACACTAAAAAGCACATTGACTTATTTAATGGCTTTTCTGTCTGCCTAACCATTTGAACTTTGACCCTTTGGCTCAAGCGATCCTCCTGCCTCAGCCTCCCAAAGTGCTGGGATTACAGGCATGAGTCACTGTGCCCAGCCTGGTTTCTAATTTAGAATCTACTATATAAATTCAGGAATAGGTAGTGCTATGGGGATTGGAGACAGGATCCAAGGGAGCTCAAATTATTCATAAATGTTGCAAATGTAATTTTGCAACCAACACAGGTAGCTGAGTCTGTGTGTGTTGGAGGCAACTATATAATTGGAAATTCTCTGAATTAGCTACCATGTAGAATAAAACGTTTATTTAAAAAGTAATTAAAATGTGGCTGAGTGATGAAAACAACTCTCAGTGGAGAGGGGAGCTGGAAAGGGGATGGGAAGGGCAGGTCACTCTCCCCTGAGGTTAAGTCACCTCTTAACCTCATGCCTGGTGGCTCACGCCTGTAATCCTAGCACTTTGGGAGGCCGAGGCAGGCAGATCACTTGAGGTTACAAGTTCAAAACCAGCCTGTCCAACGTGGTAAAATTTCATCTCTACTAAAAATACAAAACATTAGTGGGGCACGGTGGTGAGTGCCTATAATCCCAGCTACTTGGGAGGCTGAGGCAGGAGAATCCCTTGAAACTGGGAGGCAGAGATTGCAGTGAGCCGAGATCGCACCACTGCACTCCAGCCTGGGCAACTGAGCGAGACTCCATATCATAAAAAACAATAATCATAGAATAAAATAAAATGTAATAGTATCTGTAACAATTACTAAAACTAAACCAACAAAATTATTTTTCAGGAAGGAATATGCTATCATTGCCATTATCTAGAATTAATGGCTCACTGTGCTAATAAAAATGAAAGTAATTTTTAGTAGGTTTTAGTACTGTTTCAAGATTCTCAATGGACAATACATCTGCTTAGTGCCTGCTCTTAAGATAGGCTGCTCTCACGGTCCCGCCCTTGGCACATCACTGGTCCATACTTTGTTAGACCCCTCCCACTGATCCAATGATAGAGGCTGGAGGAAGAGAAATTCTAGGCAGACAGGGGTGGATCTCTGGCAAAACCCCACCTTCCAGCTGAAAAGCCTGAAATCCAGCACCCAAAGTGAGAACTTGCATCCCTGTGTGCCTGCTCTTTCCCTCCCTATTGGTTCATTCTGAATAATGTCTTTCTACCAATCAAATGTTGCCTGTTCCAAAACTACGGCCTTCCCCATCTCATCCTGTGTCTGTAAAGACTCCAGACTCAGCTGGCAGAGAGAAGTGGCTGGATGTTGGGAAGAAGCAAGTTGACTTCAGAGAAAGCAGCTGGATGTCAGAAAGAGGCAATTTGACTTCAGAAGAGACAGAGAGGTGACTTAACCTCAGGGGAGAGCAACCTGCCCTTCTCATCCCCTTTCCGGCTCCCCTCTCCACTGAGAGTTGCTTTCATCACTCAATAAAATTCTCCACATTCACCATGCTTCAGTTCGTCTGTATGACCTCATTCCTTTTGGGCACCAGAAAAGAATTCGGGATGCACTAAGCACGGGTACCCAAAAAAAGCTGTCATACTGGCCCTTTGCCCTCACTGGTGGAGGGCAGCTGCCCGGTGTGACACTGCTGTTTGCGGACAGCAGAGCTAAGGGAGCACTGTAACACACCCTCTGGGACCTTGGAGTCATGGGCACCTCAACCTGGATGCTGCCGTGGGGCCTGCACGGAGTTTGCTCCCGCTGATGCTAAAGCAGCTGGTTCCCACACTTGCTCACTTGAGCACTCCCTCTCCTGAGGAGTGGAGCACAGCAGACCCCAGTGAGTGGAGTTTGCTTCTTATGGTACCTAAGTTCTCCCACCTGTGAGGGGTTGAGCTGGGTGGGCTGAGTTAAAGGGGCACTTCTGTCGCAAGTCCTGCAAAGGGATCAAGAAAATATCCTGCAGCGGCCGGGCGCGGTGGCTCACGCTTGTAATCCCAGCACTTTGGGAGGCCGAGGCCGGCGGATCACGAGGTCAGGAGATCGAGACCACGGTGAAACTCCGTCTCTAGTAAAAATACAAAAAATTAGCCGGGCGTGGTGGCGGGCGCCTGTAGTCCCAGCTACTCAGAGAGGCTGAGGCAGGAGAATGGCGTGAACCCGGGAGGCGGAGCTTGCAGTGAGCCGAGATCGCGCCACTGCACTCCAGCCTGGGCGACAGAGCAAGACTCCGTCTCAAAAAAAAAAAAAAAAAAAAGAAAATATCCTGCAGCACCACATTGACTCCAGGCTTGGTACTGTGATTTGCTTTGCCCTCTCTTACAGCCTTGAGGTTGCCATATAAAAAAGCCTGAGCTAGTAGGCTTCATGCTGGAGTCATTTGGCGCAACCAACAGCAGCACTAACCTCCAGGCATGTAAGTGCATTTTTCAGACAATCTAGCCCCAGTCAAGCTACCTCACGACTTCAGTCACGTGAGTAATTCCCAGCAATACCAATAGAAGAATATCTCATTTGAGTCCAGCTCGAGTTGCACTGGCCCATAAAATTATGAGCAAATAAAATGGATGATATTTCAAGGCACTAAGTTTTGGGGTTGATTTTTGTGCAGTAACAGGTAATTAATACAGCATTGTAAGAATTTTGGTTTTTATTTTGAGTGAGATGGGAAGACATTCGAATATTTTGAGCCAGAGTGACATGATCCGACCTTTCAAGAAGATTACTCTGGTTGCTATGTTGGAAAAAAAAAACCACAACAACATAGGTAGCCAAAGGAAGAAGGAGGGAGACAATTTAGCAAGGTGATACAGTAAGCTAGATGAGACATGATGGTAGCAGTCAGGTAGTAGCAGTGCAGATGATGAGAAATGGTCAGAATCTGGGTTCTAAATTATGAGAAAGTTTGTTGATAGATTTAATGTGAGGTGAAAGAAAGAGAATCAAGAAGTCTCATGGATTTTTTGCCAGATGATGACATGGGAAAGAGGGCAAAACTAGTAAGCTGGGGGAGGACAATAAAATCAGGGATTCTATTCAGGAATGTTAAGTTAGAAATACCTATAGACATCCAGTCTGCAGGACAATGATTCTTGATTTATATATGAGATATAAACTTAAGAGTTGTGAGCATATAAATAAGATTGAAAGCCATGAGGCTAGATGGAATTTTCTAGGGACTTAGAGCAAATTGAGAAGAGAAGATCCAATAACTAAATTCTGAGACAGACACTTCAATGTTTAGGGCAGCTGTTCTCAAAGTATGATCTGTGGTCCCATGGGGTTCCCTAAGACTCTTATATGGAAACCTGGAGGTCAAAACTACATTTTCATAATCATAGAAAGATATTATCTGCCTTTGTGTGTGTGTGTGTGTTGACAATCGCACTGAAATACAAAAACAATGGTGGGTAAATTGCTGTCACTTTAGCATAAATCAAAGACAGTGGTACTAAACTCAATTAGAATATTGTATGCTTCACCACTGTTGCTCTTGTAGTTTAAAATGAAATGCCAACTATTGCTCTTGTAGTTTAAAACGAAAATGTAAGAATGCCCTTGAGGAGAGAGTAACCATTCCTGATGATCCTTTATTACACATCTATTTATTAACAACATTCTGTATAAAAACATGGAAACTTCTCATAAAGTACTTCTGGTCCAAAGTAAAATACTTCGATTGGCTCAAGGAAAGACACTTGTGCCATTGTTTGAATTGCAGGCTGGATGACTTTCTTTATGGAACCCATTTTTTTATCTGAAAATCAACTAACAGAAAAATTCGGTTTATTCAAACTTGGGTTTTTGGCAGACATTTTCTTGAAAATAAACCAAATAGGCCGGGCGCTGTGGCTCACGCCTGTAATCCCAACACTTTGGGAGGCCGAGGCGGGCGGATCTCGAGGTCAGGTGATCGAGACCATCCTGGCTAACACGGTGAGACCCCGTCTCTACTAAAAATACAAAAAAAATTCGCCGGGCGTGGTGGTGGGCGCCTGTAGTCCCAGCTACTTGGGAGGCTGAGGCAGGAGAACGGCGGGAACCCGGGAGGTGGAGCTTGCAGTGAGCCGAGATAGCGCCACTGCACTCCAGGCTGGGTGACAGAGCGAGACTCCATCTCAAAAAAAAAAAAAAACAAAAAAAAAGAAAATAAACCAAGTGACCTTGTCACTTGAAGGAAAACAACTGACTGTATTTGTTGCCAGTGATAACATTTAAACTTTCAAGCAAAAGTTTTGGAAGATTTTCCTCTGTAAGCTTGACAGCTTCCCAATATTGTCAGGTGAGATCAGTAGTGATATTAAGAAATGTGATTTTTTGATATTATATAATGAGATGTGTCAACATTTGAAAAATCTGCATAAGTCAGGGAACTAATATTTTCTAACTGACCAATGCATAATGTTACAAAATCATGAATGGGTAAAAAAGCCATTTAAAGTGCAGGATAGACAATAGATTTTCACATAACTGAGTACAAAAAGTTTACTGATACAGTTTTAGATTGCACTTTACAAGTGACCTTCAAGAAACTACCACTTAGAGTTCAGGTACAAAATCAAAGCGGAACATCCAAAATTATTTCAAAAGGCTATTAAAATACTCTTCCTTTTTCCAAATATATTACCTAAGTTAGGTCAGATTTTCTTCATATCCTTCAACCCAAACAATGCATTAGGATAGATTGAATTAGAAGGAGAAATGACACTCCAGCTGTCTTCTTTTAAACTACACTAGGAGTGGGCAAACCTTTTCCATAAAAATCCAAACAGTTGACATTTTAGGACTTGCCTACCACATAGTCTCTCTTTGTCACAAATACGCAACTCTTTCATTGTAGTGAGAAAGCTGTCACAAATACTATGTAAGTTAATGAACATGGCTGTATTCCAATAAATATTTATAAAAATAAGCAGTGGTCTGAATTTGTCCAATAGGCTGTAGTTTGCAGAACCTAGCCCCAGGCTAGACAGTAAATATATTTTCAAAACTATAAAACAATACCAGTTTTCTCAATAACTTGTTTTGAAAAACAGTTTTTTTCCATAAAAATTGTATGTAGGTTTTGAAAATGTAGCTATTTTTTCATAAAAATTGTATTTCTGTTAACATGTAGTGGGTTTCTAATTATTATGTTTAAACAAATTAATCAATAATTCTTTTTAAGTCTCAACTTTAATTTCTGATACAGTCATAACTGATGGATAAAAGCCACATAACCAAAAGCTCTTTGAGAGCTTTAATAATTTTTTTTTTTTTTTTTTTTTTTTTTGAGACGGAGTCTCGCTCTCTCACCCAGGCTGGAGTGCAGTGGCGCGATCTCGGCTCACTGCAAGCTCCGCCTCCCGGGTTCACGCCATTCTCCTGCCTCAGCCTCTCCGAGTAGCTGGGACTACAGGCGCCCGCCACCACGCCCGGCTAATTTTTTTTTTTTTGTATTTTTAGTAGAGACAGGGTTTCACCGTGGTCTCGATCTCCTGACCTCATGATCCGCCCGCCTCGGCCTCCCAAAGTGCCGGGATTACAAGCGTGAGCCACCGCGCCCGGTGAGAGCTTTAATAATTTTTAAGAATGTAAATGGGGTCTTGATACCAAAAAGTTCGAAAACTATGGTTTATAGGCAGGAGACATGAGAAGAAACCAGTAAACGAGACAGTGGAGGAGTGGCCCATTGAAGAAGGAGGAAAACTGGAAATGGGATATCCTGGAAACCAAGTGAACAAATTGTTTCAAGGAGGAGAGTGTGAGACTAAATGTGTCAACTGGTAATAGCATCATCAAAATGCTAATGGTAAGGAGGACCAGGTCCAGTGGCTCACGCCTGTAATTCCAGCACTTTGGGAGGCTGAGGAGGGAGGATCGCTTGAGCCTGGGAGTTTGAGACAGCCTGAGAAATACAGGAAGACCTTATCTCTGTAAAAAATAAAAAAACTAGCTTGGTGCTGTGGCACACCCCTGTGGACCCAGCTACTTGGGAGGCTGAGATGGGAGGATCACTTGAGCCCAGGAGGTCAAGGCTGCAGTGAGCCATAATTGTACCACTTCACTCCAGATACTGGTCTCAAAAAAATGTTAATGATAAGGAACCAATAGACAGGGAAATGTTAAGCTTCAAGACACAGAAGGGCTAATCACTGGCTGTAGGACACTGGAGAAGAGGAAGGCATCCAGGGCACTTGTCTTAGTCCATTTGGGTTGGGGAGGCCTTTGCGGAGGGTGACAAGACCTCATCTACCGGCAAAGAGGACTAATCAGAATTTAGGTACTCAAGGTCCTCAGGTTCATCAGGGTCTGTCTTCCCACATGTCCGCATTCCAACTTATAGGATCTCATTCTTTCCCAGTCGGTGCCTATACTTTGACAGTAGATACCCTACACTATAGGAAATAAGGCTGTCTTTTATGACACACATAGAAGCTCTTAGGTTATTTATGCTGTGCTTGACCTGGGATTTTAAATTCCTGAGCTCATCAATTTCTTTCATTATTTTATCCAGTGGCATTAGTAACAACCAATCAACATCATTGTATTTTTCAGTTTTACAAAAATATTTGAAACTATCATATACAGAGTTACTCACCTCCTTGCCTCTTATAAGGGGTTGATTAGGAATATCCAATGCAGATATTTTGCATATTTCTATAAACAGTTCACAGCATGGACTATTAGTGCTTTCTTTACTACTGGAAATGAGATCCTTAGCATTTTTAGATCTAATCAGATTAAAGAGCCAGTTCCAGAAACCCAAAAACCAATTCAGAAAACTCATTTAAAAAATTCTGTTCCTCTAGAATCACTCTTGTTACCAAAATCTGTATTAGTTAAGGTTCTCTAGAGAATTACAACTAATAGGATACATAGAAAGATAGATATATGAGAGTATTTATTACGGGAATTGGCTCATGTGATTATGGAAGACAAGAATTAGAATGATACACTGTTTTGCAAGCTGGAGAACCAAGAAAGCTAATAGTGTAATTCAGTCTGAATCTAAAAGCCTGAGAATCAGGGGAGCCAATGCTGTAACTCTCAGTTCAAAAGCCTGAAAGCTGGGGACAAGTAGTGTACGTGTATAGGGGTTGCTGGCGTGAGTCCTGAGAGCCTGGAACTCTGATATTCCAAGGCAGGGGATGATGGTTGTTTCAGCCACACAAGAGAGTGAGAATTTGCCTTTTTGTTCCATCTGGGCACTCAAGGGATTGGATGGTGCCTGCCTACATTGGCAAGGGTGGATTATCTTTACTGAGTCTACTGAGCCGAATGCTAATCTCTTCTGGAAACACCTTCACAGACACACCCAGAAATGTTTTATCAGCTATTTGTGTATCACTTAACCCAGACAACTTGACACATAAAATGAACTGTCAAGGCACTGGTCGAAGAAATTGCTTTAAATGAGTGAAAAGTTCCCACTTCTGAAACAAGAGGTAGTAAATAAAGGATGAAGGCAGCTGTGGGCAAATTTGTAGGTGCAGTAGCAGGAAACTGAGGGAGTGTAATCTGATGGTTTCTATTTTCACTTTGAAGTAGGACTGAAGCATCTTTTGAAATGAGGGAGTGAAGGGTTTCGGAGGCTTAGAAGAGTAGGAAAAGTGAAAGGCTGAAGAAATGAGGAGAGAGAGCTGACGAGGAAAATTAGAGGGTTTCCAGGTAATGTTGACTTTCCAGGAGGGGTTAGAAAATTGTGAACGTATTGTGGCACCAATCTATATGATTGATGGATTTTCTCTAGCAAATATTTAACAGCCCAGGTATTAGTACAGAGAAAGTAGACAATAAACCTGCTAGACCAGGAGTAGGCAAGCTTTTCCTGTAAAGAGCCAGATAGTACATATTTTAGGATTTGCAGGCCATACAGTTTCAATCACAGCTATTCAACTCTGCCTTTGTAGTATAAAATCAGCCATAGATAATATATAAACAAATGAGCATGGCTGTGTTCCAGTAACACTTGTGTTCACTGAAATCTCAATTTAACACGTTTCATGTCACAAAATATTACTCTTCCTTTGATTTTTTTTCAACAGTTTAAAAACAAAAAAAACAATTCTTAGCTTGTGGGCCATACAAAAATAGGCAGCAGGTTGATTTGATCTGTGGGGTCCGTAGTTTGTAAACCTCTGCCCTAAACTATGTGGCAAATTAGAGAAAGGTACATGCTCAGGACAGATCTACCGCAGGACTCTGAGCAAAGCTTTAGTTTTTTTCCATGCTTTCAGATTTGAGGGTCTATCAGACCCCCAAATGATGGTTGTTTCGGATACAGCATGGAAAGTGAGGATATTGGCACAAAAATGGCTGAAAAGACGGGTCACTTTGGTGTTATCTGAATAGGGGTGGGAGGTGAGGTGGAAAGGTGCTGATAGACATCCAGTCGAGGGGATCAAGGGCCATTAAGTATTTTTTTGTTCTTTTTTGAGACGGAGTCTTGCTGTTGGCTCTTGTCGCCCAGGCTGGAGTGCAATGGTGAGATCTTGGCTCACTGCAACCTCCGCGTACTAGGTTCAAGCAATTCTCCTGCCTCAGCCTCCAGAGTAGCTGGGATTACAGGCACCTGCCACCATGCCCGGCAAATTTTTATATTTTTAGTAGAAACAGGGTTTCACCATGTTGGCCAGGCCGGTCTCGAGCTCCTGACCTCAGGTGATCTGCTCACCTCAGCCTCCCAAAGTGCTGGGATTACAGGCCACCGTGCCCAGCCGTATTAAGTATTTATGAGCTCAAGGAACCAATATAATAGGAATGATTGAGGGAAGAGTTGGAACATTAAAGTTCTAGAGAGGTATGTTGGAATGTATGAACTAAGAGTGAAAGAGTTTAGATAATTTTACGATGTAGTGTGTGGTACATCCAAGGGGTCAAAGTCTTTGATGAGAAAGAGAAAATGGCCACGTTGTCAGTAAGTGACAGCACCAACAGAGATTAGAGGTTGACACAGCTGATGTCACGAACATAAAGAAACAATGAGAGTAAAAATGTAATGATCTGGAAATGGTTCAGGAACAAAGGGAAAATCAGTCACTCTAACTCATGCCTGACACTCTCTTGTCCTCTCCCTTCCAAAAATTAGCTCCCAACTTGCTTCTATACCCCAAGGATTTAGGTCCTTTAAGATCCTTTTCTTTCCTCCCAAAGAACTGGTCAGGAACTGGGAAGAAAACATTAGTGAAGAAATTTAGAGGTTAACATGTAAGAAATAGAAAAGCTGGGGATGTGTATAGGTAACAGGTTTTGCTTCATTGTAGTTACATATTTCAACTGCTGACTAGAATCTCCAGTTGAATGAATCAGAGGCTTCTTAAGCTCAATATGTGCAAAATAGAACTGAATTTCCTCCTTGACACATTCTGCCCATGCTGCCAGGTAAACTTCTGCCTGCTTTTGTGTAACTCTCTCAGTAAAACATATTACCAGACCCTCTCCTCACCCAATTCCTTCCATGGGTTTCCTTAGTCTGTCCAACTATCATCATATCCAGTGCTACCCCTCTGCTTTAGGCTCTCATCATCTCTGACTTGGATTATTAGAACATCCTTTCAATGAACTCCCTAATAACCCTGCTTTATTTAAATTTTCATAAGTTGTTCATCATGGTTTTTTTGCATTAATTTGATTTTGTAAAATATTGCATTAAAATTTCATTTATCTTGATCCCCAAATATTTTGGTGCCTCCTTAAGGTGTGCACAAAAAGCAAGTGCTGTCCTCATTTCACTCTTGTCCTCCCCCTTCTCCTACCTCCAGTCTTGTCTCCCTCAATCTGTTTTCCATTTAGCCAGGCAGCCAGTCAACTAAAATACGTAAGTAATCATGCCACATTCCTGCTTAAAATTCACCAAAGTATTCCCCTCAGGTTAATTCCACAAGACCTCACCACCAGATCAATCTTGTTCTGGTCCCTGCTTTCTATTTCAGCCTCTATTCTGGATTTCCTCTTTTTCCTCTATTTGTCATTGCCATGGCTAACATTATGTACTGACACAGAATGAACACATAATGTTCTTAGAGCTTTACATGTATTATTTTATTCTATATGATGAGGTGATATAGATACTATTATATTATTTCTATATTATTTTATAGCCAAAGATACTGCTATAAAGGGTTACCTGAGGTTGGGAATTTATTTTAGAAAGAAGTTTATTTGGCTTACGATTCTGCAGGCTGTACAAGCGTGGCGTCAACATCTGCACAGTTTCTATTGAGGCCTCAGGAAGCTCACGATCATGGTGGAAGGCAGAGGGGGAGCTGGTATACCGCATGGCAGGAGAGGGAGCAAGAAGAGAGAGAGAGAGATAGCGTGTTATGCCGTGCTCTTTTAAACAACCAGCTCTCGTGTGAACTCATAGAGAACTCAGTCATTACCATGAGGACAGCACCAAGACATTCATGAGGGATCTGCTCCCATAACCCAAATGCCTCCCCCTAGGTCCACCTCCAACATTAGGGATCACACTTCAGCATGAGATTTGGAGTGGACACATCCAAACCACGTCAGTCACTAAGCTATAAAGTTTCACAGTTCCCTTCCCCTAGGTCTTTAGATGCTTTTCTACATTTCCCCTCCTTGGAAAACTCTCCAGTATCCTGCTGTGGTTACTTCCTGCGGTAGGTGGATTAGTGGCTCCCCTAAGGCATTCACATCTCAATCCCTGGAACCTGTTACCTAACGTGGTAAAATGATTTTGCAGTTGTGATTAGGTTCAGAATTTGACATAGGAAATTATCCTTGTATTATCTGAATGGGCCCAATGTAATTACAAAGGCCCTTCCAAGAGTGAGGCAGGGAGATCAGAGTGAGAGAGAAGACATGATGATGGAAGCAGAGAGGTCAGTGATGCCATTGCTGGTAGGGGGCCATGAGGAATGTAGGCAGCCCCTGAAAGTCAGAAAAGGCAAAGAACAGACTATTGCTTATAGCCTCCAGAGAGAATGCAGCCCTGCTGACACCTTGATCTTGGACTTTCAATGTCCAGTACTGCAAGCTAATACATTTGTGTTATTTTAAGCCATTAAATTTCTGGTAATTTGTTACAGTAGCAATGGGAAACTAATACATTTCCTCTGGAATGCCTTTCCTGGTCCCCTCAAATTATGTGAGATGCTCTTCCCAAATGTTCCCACAACTTCCTGTCCTTGCCTCTCACCCAGCACTTGCCGTATTGCATTGCATTTCCTCGTTGTGAGCCCATCTCTGCCTCTAGATGGTAAGTTCCTTTGACTGGGATCTTGTTCTTTTGTATCCTGAGAACTTTACTTAAAGATACACAGCTGGAGCTCAACAGACATTTGTTGAGTGAATAAATGAATGTGATTCCTCAGTCAAAGATGGTTCGGATTACGTGTTTATACTACAATTATGTTTAAAATGATGACTATTAAGTTTAAAATGCAACCAAATTTGCCTTCCTGTTCAGAAAAAATAAAAATATAAAGGACACAGAGTGGGTTTTTTTCTAAGTATCCCATGAACACTGCAGGGGGAATCAGTTACTTTGATGATAATGAGAAACCTGCCTTCTTCAGAGAAGCAAATGAAGCAATAAAACAAGAGAGGGTAAAGTAATTAAGAAATGCTGGGCCGGGCACGTTGGCTCATGCCTGTAATCCCAGCACTTTAGGAGGCCGAGGCGGATTACCTGTGGTCAGGAGTTCAAGATCAGCCTGGCCAACGTGGTGACACCCTGTCTCTACTAAAAATACAAAAATTAGCTGGGTCTGTTGGTGCATGCCTGGAATCCCAGCTATTCGGGGGGGGCGCTGAGGTAGAATAAAAATATAAAGGACACAGAGTGGGCTTTTTTCTAAGTATCCAATGAACACTGCAGGGGGAAGCAGTTACCTTGAGGATAATGAGAAACCTGCTTTCTTCAGAGAAGCAAATGAAGTAATAAAACAAGAGAGGGTAAAGTAATTAAGAAATGCTGGGCTGGGCACGGTAGCTCACGCCTGTAATCCCAGCACTTTAGGAGGCCGAGGCGGATTACTTGCAGTCAGGAGTTCAAGACCAGCCTGGCCAAGGTGGTGACACCCTGTCTTTACTAAAAATACAAAAATTAGCTGGGTGTGGTGGTGCATGCCTGTAATCCCAGCTATTCGGGGTGGGGGCTGAGGTAGGAGAATTGCTTGAACCTGGGAGGCGGAGGTTGCAGTGAGCCGAGATCACACCACTGCACTCCAGCTTGGGCAACAGAGTGAGACTCTGTTTCAAAAAGAAGAAAAGAAAATCTGAAGTTTAACATAGGCATATACATTTTTTACATAGTAAGACACATACTTAGAAAGGACATATGTGGCAGCTACAAGAAGTTTTTATTCATGACAGTGGTGAATTGAGTGGGACTGTGCTTGGCTTGCTACTGTTGAATATGACTCAAACACAAGTCAGGAACACATGACATTTTATTCCTATTTTCCTTTTGTTGTGAGTCTTTGTAATGCTCTATGTCTTAGTCCATTCAGCTGATATAACAAACTATCATAAACTGGGTAACTTATAAATGATAAATATTTATTTCTCATGGTTCTGGAGGCTGGGAAGTATAAGCTTAAGGCACTAGCAGATTTGATGTCTGGTGAGGGCCTGCTTCCTGGTTCACAGAATGACATCTTCTCACTGTGCACATGAGGTGGAAGGGCAAGACAGCTGTTGGGGGCCTCTTTTATAGGGGTACTAATCCCATTCATGAGGGTTCCATGCTCACATCACCACAATGGCCCCAACTTTTAATATTATCACATCAGAGATTAGGTTTCAACATATGGTTTTTGGGGGGACACGTTCAGACCACAGCACCTAATTTAACAGTGTAATTTCAGTATGCTGATTCTCAAAGGGAGAAGTCATTACAGAATCACCTGTTTCTCTCCCATCCTATACCTCACCATCTGTCTTAATAGTCTGGCATGGTGTTACTGGGTCATCTGCTCAGGGTATTACAAGGCTTAGACCAGGTGTTAGTCAGACTGAGTTTTATCTGGTGGCTCTGGAGAAAAAAATCTGCTTCCAAGTTCAGTGGTACAGTTAGCACAATTCAGTCCCTTGTGGTTGTGGAACTGAGGTCCCATTTCCTTGCTAGCTATCAGCTAGGAATTTCTCTCAGCAACTAGAGGCTGCTTTTAGGTACTTTTCCTGGGGCCACAATTGTCACTTTACAACACAGATGCTATGCCTAAAAACTTAACAATAAATATTATCAAATATCCAGGCTTCCCTGATTGTCTCAGAAATGGTCTTGTGGTTTGTTAACAGAAGGATCCAATCAGGATTCAAACATTGCCTTTGGTTGAATTATGTCTTAAATCTTTTAAAATATAAAACATTTCTCCAGTTCTTTATTTTTCTTGCAATGTATTTGTTGAAGAAACATGAATTTGTTTACAGAATTGTCTTTATTTTGGATCTTCCTGATTGCATGCCAATGGTGTTTTTTAACATGCTCCTCTGTCTACTGTATTTTTTATAAAATTGGCAAATAGGTATGAGGTTTGATTCAATTCAGTTTCAATTTTTTTTAAAGCAGGAATATGTCATGGGAAGTATTGTGTTTGTACTATTGCATCAAATCAGGAGACACATAAGCTTGGTTCTCTTTCTGTGATGTCAGCAACCATTAATCACCCTTGCCTGGACCCAAGATTTCATTAGGAGTTGCAGACAGGTGATATTTTAATTTTACCAATTCGTCTTCATTTATTAACTACAATATTTCTATATAGAAAAACTTTCTCCCATCAACTATTCCCTTAGGTTACCCTGAGGTGCAGTTCTTCCAGGAAGGGCAAGCTAAACACTTGATTCATTCTGTTTGTTGTTTCTGTTTTTAGAATAACATATTGGTTTCCCAGCATTCTCCAAAGGAATCAATAAGTTTTGTTGGTCATTTCTTTTTTTTTGAGATGGAGTCTCGCTCTGTTGCCCAGGCTGGAGTGCAGTGATGCAATCTCCGCTCACTGCAAGATCCACCTCCCGGGTTCACGCCATTCTCCTGCCTCAGCCTCCAGAGTAGCTGGGACTACAGGCACCTGCCACCACACTTGGCTAATTTTTTTGTATTTTTAGTGGAGATGGGGTTTCACCATGTGAGCCAGGATGGTCTCAATCTCATGACCTCATGATCCGCCTGCCTCGGCCTCCCAAAGTGCTGGGATTACAGGCATGACCCACCGCACCCGGCCTGTTGGTCATTTCTTGTTGCAGGAAGTCAGGGACCCTGAATGGAGGGACCAGCTGGAGCTGCAGCAGAGAAACATAAATTGTGAAGATTTCATTTTAATATGGGCATTTATCAGTTCCCAAATTATACTTTTATAATTTCTTACGCCTGTCTTTAATCTCTTAATCCTGTTATCTTCATAAGCTGAGGATGTATGTCACCTCAGGACCACTGTGATAATTGTGTTAACTGTACAAACTGATTGTAAAACTTGTGTGTTTGAACAATTTGAAATCAGTGCACCTTGAACAAGAACAGAATAACAGCAAATTTTAAGGAACAAGGGAAGACAACCATAAGGTCTGACTGCCTGTGGGGTCGGGCAAAAAGAGCCATATTTTCCTTCTTGCAGAGAGCCTATAAATGGACGTGCAAGTAGGGAAGATATCGCTAAATTATTTTCCTAGCAAGGACTATTAATATTAATACCCTGGGAAACGAATGCACTCCTTGGGGGGAGGTCTATAAATGGCCGCTCTGGGAATGTCTGTCTTGTGCAGTTGAGATAAGGACTGAGATGTGTCCTGGTCTCCTGCAGTACCCTCAGACTTACTAGGGTGGGGAAAAACTCTGCCATGGTAAATTTGTGGTCAGACCGGTTCTCTGCTCTTTTTCTTTTTCTTTTTTTTTTTGAGACAGAGTCTCGCTCTGTCCCTCAGGCTGGAGTGCAGTGGCGCGATCTCGGCTCACTGCAAGCTCCGCCTCCCAGGTTCACGCCATTCTCTTGCCTCAGCCTCCTGAGTAGCTGCAACTACAGGCGCTCGCCACCACGCCCAGCTAATTCTTTTTGTATTTTTTAGTAGAGATGGGGTTTCACCGTGTTAGCCAGGATGGTCTTGATCTCCTGACCTCGTGATCCACCTGCCTCAGCCTCCCAAAGTTCTGGGATTACAGGCTTGAGCCACCACGCCCGGCCCCGGTTCTTTGCTCTTAAACCCAGTTTTCTGTTGTTTAAGATGTTTATCAAGACAGTATGTGCACTGCTGAACATAGACCCTTATCAGTAGTTCTGCTTTTGCCCTTTGCCTTGAGATCTTTGTTGGACTCTTATGAGTAGTTCTGCTTTTGCCCTTTGTCCTGTTCCCTCAGAAGCATGTGATCTTTGTTAGACCCTTATTAGTAGTTCTGCTTTTTGCCCTTTGAAGCATGTGATCTTTGTATCTACTCCCTGTTCTGACACCCCCTCCCCTTTTGAAATCCTTAATAAAAACTTGCTGGTTTTGAGTCTCAGGTGGGCATCATGGTCCTACCAATATGTGATGTCACCCCAGTGGCCCAGCTGTAAAAGTCCTCTCTTTGTACTGTCTCTCTTTATTTCTCAGCTGGCTGACACTTACAGAAAATAGAAAGAACCTACATTGAAATATTGGGGGCGGGTGGCCGGGCGCGGTGGCTCACGCTTGTAATCCCAGCACTTTGGGAGGCCGAGGCGGGCGGATCTCGAGGTCAGGAGATCGAGACCATCCTGGCTAACATGGTGAAACCCTGTCTCTACTAAAAATACAAAAAATTAGCCGGGCGTGGTGGCGGGCACCTGTAGTCCCAGCTACTCAGAGAGGCTGAGGCAGGAGAATGGCGTGAACCCAGGAAGCGGAGCTTGCAGTGAGCCGAGATTGCACCACTGTACTCCAGTCTGGGTGACAGAGTGAGACTCTGTCTCAAAAAAAAAAAAAAAAGAAATATTGGGGGTGGGTTCCCCCGATAATTTCTGTAGTAGTAGTTGTTGTTAATATCCTTATGAACTCTGGATTACTGCAAATTTGATGTGTTTCAATTAATTGCAGGTATTGATCTTCTTGATGCTCAAATTGCTCCATCTCTGGCCACTGGGAGCCTCTTTTATTGGCTCCTGTGCTCCTTTGTTGTGATCCTATTAGTCTTGGATAGATTCCTTGCTTTCCAGTATGATCAACTCATCTTGATTTGTCTTCCTATTAGCCT
The DNA here is from genome assembly GCF_009828535.3 of Hylobates moloch. Lineage (NCBI taxonomy): Eukaryota > Metazoa > Chordata > Mammalia > Primates > Hylobatidae > Hylobates > Hylobates moloch. The sequence goes on along the minus strand of NW_026652283.1, from coordinate 21,114,127 downwards.
TTTCTCTATAGACATGTCTTGGTTCTTTTAAATAGGAAATAGCATTTAGAGTAGAGGCCACAATCTCAGCACTGGGTGAATTCGTTGTTACTGCTTGGTAAGTATTTATAAGACATTTCCATGAATACAGTTAGAAAAAAACTTAAATAAATAAATAAATAAAACATCATGCCTGTAATCCCAGCACTTTGGGATGCCAAGGCAGGAGGATTGCTTGAGCCCAGGAGTTCCATACCAGCCTGGGCAACATGGTAAGACCCGATCTCTATAAAAAAAAATTTTTTTTAAGTTAGCTGGGTGTGGTGGTGTGTGTCTGTTGTTCCAGCTGCTTGGGAGGCTGAGCTGGGAGGATCACTTGAGCCCAGAAGGTTGAGGCTGCAGTGACCTGTGATTGCATCACTGCACTACTGCACTCCAGCCTGGGTGACATGGCAAGACTGGCCTCAAAAGGAAATAAAAAGAAAAAGAAAAGAGAAAATATATTATAAATTCATACTATTCATAATGTTATTTCTAACTATAAATTAGGATGACTACATTTATTTAATGTTTATATCGTATCTGTTTTTTTCTAACCCTGAAAATCTTGGTTCCTGATGAGATTGAAATAATTGTGTGAACACTCTTTCTCTATATGTATACATACATACATATATATATATAATTACAGATATCTAATACTCATATTATTACTAGCAATATGATCACAAAATAGTTTAAAATTTTTTTTTAGTTACTTTTGTCCTTAGGCCATTTCCCACTAGGGATGTTTAGATAAATTCCTATATTGTAAAAGAACTTAAAATACTTCTTTTCTGTGTGATTACTTTTCCATATCTCTACCTTGTTATTTCATTTTGTTTTCAATTAAAATTTTATTTTGGTTTATTTTACTTTATAATGATGTATTAGTCTGTTCTTGCATTACTATAAAGGACTACCTGAGACTGGGTAATTTATAAAGAGGTTTAGTTGGCTCATGGTTACGCAGGCTGCACAGGAAGCATGGCTGGGGAAACTTGCAATCATGGCAGAAGGCAAAGAGAAAGGAGGCATGCCTCACATGATCAGAGAAGGAGAAAGACAGCGAAGGGGTGGGGATGCCACACACTTTTAAACAACCAGATCTCGTGAGAACTCACTATCATGAGATCAGCAAGGGGGAAAGCTGGCCCCATGATCCAATCACCTCTTACCAGACTCCTCCTCCAATACTGGGGATTACAATTCATCATGAGATTTGGGCAGGGACACAAATCCAAACCATATCAAATGATATAAATCACTTATATGCTTCCAAAGCTGATACTATCAAACAAGGTACATTCAGAAAAGTTTAGCTTCATTACTTTTTTACTCACTCTGTCCTCTCTGCCCCCAATAGTTAACCGTTTTTATCCTTCATTTAAAAATAATATATGCAAATAGATTTCTCTGTGTTATTTTTGCACTCCTTTCTTAGATAAAAGATGCTTTTTTTTTCTAAACATGCTTGTTTTTTAATGTTTACCTAGTAAACCCTGGCGATTACACCACAGTCATATGTAGATCTTTATTTTATGGCTGAATATTATTCAAATATGCAAAATCACATTTATTCAACCAATCTTTTTATGGTAGTCATATGCATTGTTCCTAGCCTTTTTGTTGTGTCAAAGAGTGCTGCCATTAATATCCCTGTGCACGCAACTTTTTGTGTTTTTGCTGGTGTTTCTTTGGGATAGATTCCTGGAAGTAGAATTATTGGGTCAAACACAAATCCCTACCTAATTGTGCTAGATATTGGCAAATTCTCCTCTATAGGGGTTGTATCATTTTGCATGCCAAGTTGAAATATATGAGGGTGTGTATTTATCCACAGCCTTTTCAACAGAGTATGTTGTCAAACGTTTGGATTTGTAACTAATATGCAAAAAATTTACATTATAATATCAATTTGCATCTCTTTTATTATGGCATCTCTTTACACGGTAAAGGACCATTTGACTTTCTTTTTCTGTGACTCGTCTCTTTATATTTCTTGTCTATTTTTCAAAAGGATTTTTAGCTCTTTTTAAAAGCTCTTTATGTATCAGCCCTTTATATATTCTTTTTTCTGTGATATAAGTTCCAAATATTATGAGGAACACATTCAATGTTTCATTTTTTCATCTAGCTATCCAGTTATCCCAACGTCAATGATTAAGAAATGGAATATGGTTTTTATGCAATTGAAATAAGACCAATGTAGTTGGAACAGGGCAGTTGGAGAGTCATGTGAAATAAACATAGTAAAGTAGGTAGGGACCAGATCACAGAGTCTTGTGGTCTACCCTGGAAATTTTGGTTTTTATCTTAATAGCAGTAGACAACCACTGAAGAGTTTCAAGCTGGGTAGTATGTGTCAGGGGATGTTTGAGCAAACCTCCCTTAGCTAGGGATGGTAGGTTTATTTGCTCAAATAGAAGGCAAGACATTGATGACCCGGTAAACAAGCCACAAGGGGGAGAAGTAATGACTAAAGTCCCAGGGTATGAATCTTTAGTATTAAAGATACTAATGCCCCAATAGCTTTAGTATTAGAAGACCTGTATTGACTTTTCTCATTCTGTTTCCCATAAGTATTGCTACTTAAGGTTAAAATTTCAACTTCACCTCATCTGAACTGCAGTAGCTGCCTGTATGATGGTACCTGTAATGTGTGAAGAAGCTACTCCCTCTGTGGGAAGCAACACAACCTATAGAAAGTTTAGAATTCTCTTATGCAGCTGTCTGGAACAAACTGGATAGGTGCCATATTGCATGGGCTGTATAGGGACACTAGCCATGGACTCAGCTCACTTTTGCTCTTCCTATCAATTGCAGTAATTTGTAACTGCCCACTTGTCAGCATTCCTTTAAATAACGCTAGTGCATAGCGAGTTCAGCTGGAGAGCCACGGTATCCTAGTCTTTACAGATTTAGCAAATATATCTAGCTTTACTTTTCAAGGTACGTTGGATATGTTATCAGATTGCTCCTCTAACAACAGGGAAAGACTGGAAGTTAACAAGTGTGTTGGGAAATTACGTGTCAATTTAATTAATCTAATTAATGTTACAGTTAGTGCCTCTGTGAAGATAATGGCTTATAGGACTATAAAAATTCTAATTATTAGTGCCATCTAATTGGCAAAGGGAAAGGGGTATGAATAAGAGAAAATATGTAGTGTTGGATTAAAATTTTGGGGTTAAAATTTTTAAGAGTCAAGAGTATAACCTGGATCCCATGAACTGAGGTGAATTGGGACCTCCTTAAGTTTGTAGATAATGTTAAATTAAAATGGAACAATCTAGCACTAGGTGACAAGCTAACACAAGATGGAGAAGCCATAGAGTTTAATTTTAATTTTAATTTTAATTTTTTTGAGACAGAGTCTCACTCTGTTGCCCAGGCTGGAGTGCAGTGGTGCAATCTCAGCTAACTGCAGTCTCCACCTCCTGAGCTCAAATGATTCTTGTGCCTCAACCTCCCAAGTAGCTGGGATTACAGGTGCCTACCACCGTGCCTGGCTAATTTCTGTATTTTCAGTAGAGACAGGGTTTCACCATGTTGGTCACGATGGTCTTGAACCCCTCATCTCAAGCGACCCACCCGCTGTGGACTCCCAAAGTACTGGGATTATAGGAGTGAGCCACCGTGCCCAGCCTAGAGTTTAATTTTAAACAAACCCAACCAAGCAAAAATAAAATTAAAAAAATCCACAGCTGACCGAACTGTCTCTTAAAGTTTTGAACATATAAAACATTTTCTTATAACAAAAAGGTCTGACAAGAATAAGGTCTTATTCTAATAAGAATAATATAAAGGTGTGATCTTTCCTAAAAAATTCTCCTAAAACAGAGAGACAAATTTGCTATATAAAAAGCTGACTTGGTTCACTTTGTTTTGAAAGGATTAGAGAAGAGCAAGAGTGATCCGGTCTTCCGGATGATAGATAATGGTGGAAAATAGATGAATTCAAGAGATCTGTAGGAATTATAAACAACAGGGGCTGGGCGCAGTGGCTCATGCCTGTAATCCTAGCACTTTGGGAGGCCTAGGTGGGTGGATCACCTGCGGTCAGAAGTTCAAGACCAGCCTGGCCAATATGGTGAAACCCCATCTCCACTAAAAATACAAAAATTAGCCGGGAATGATGGTACACACCAGTAATCCCAGCTACTCGGGACGCTGAGGCAGGAGAATCGCTTGAACCCAGGAGACAGAGGTTGCAGTAAGCCAAGATTGTGTGCCACTGCACTCCAGCCTGGGTGACCAAGCGAGACTCTGTCTCAAACAAACAAACAAACAAAAAAGGGAATTGGTGATTAATTGGTCAGGGGTGAGGAAGAATCAAAGATAAGGGTCAGTTCAGACTAGAGTTTCCACAAAGCGCTTACGTAGACATAAATAGAAAACCTGCAGGCTTTGCAGTACCAGCATGAATAAGGGGAACTTGTCTTGGTGGTAACACAATAAGGAAGTGTCTGCCTATTTATATCTCAGTACCATGACTCATTGAGTGCATTGATAGGCACTGATAAAAAGCAATGTGGGCCGGGTGTGGTGGCTCACACCTGTAATCCCAGCACTTTGGGAGGCCGAGCAGGGTGGATCACCTGAGGTCAGGAGTTCGAGATCAGCTGGAACAACATGGTGAAACCCCCGTCTCTACTAAAAATACAAAAATTAGCTGGGTGTCGTGGTAGGCGCCTGTAATCCCAGCTACTCGGGAGGCTGAGGCAGGAGAATCACTTGAACCTAGGAGGCGGAGGTGGCAGTGAGCAGAGATTGCACCATTGCACTCCAGCCTGGGCAACAAGAGCAAAACTACCAAAAAAAGCAATGTGTTCCACTGCAATAATCTTCCAATTTAGAGAATATTTTACTTGATGTGGTCCTTATGTCCATGGTACCCTCATGAGATATAAGGGAACTAATAAGATGATGAGTTTACTTAGATGCCTACTTATCTCATTTTTACTCCTTAATCAAAACAAAAGTGGGCCACACAGTAGCTCACACCTGCAATCCTAGCACTGTGGGAGGATGAGGCAGGTGGATCACTTGAGCCCAAGAGTTCGAGATCAGCCTGGGCAACGTGGGGAGACCTCATCTCTATTAAAATATAAAAATTAGCCAAATGTGGTGGTGTGCGCCTGTAGTCCCAGCTACTCCAGAGGCTAAGGTTGGAGGATCACCTGAGCCTGGGAGGCTGAGGGTGCAGTGAACTGTGATCTTGCCACTTCACTCTAGCCTGGGTAACAGAGTGGGACCCCGGCCCAGAGGAAAAAAAAAATCAAAGCAAAAGTAAGTGAACTGAGCTCAAGTTGTCATTTGTATAATTATACTTGTAGTCCCAGCCCACCTTCAAACTTAAATTATTGAGTTTCTGGCTTGAGCAATTGACTATGCAGTTGGCATTGCTGTTTAGTAGAAGACCACCAGGTCTTTTGTTGTTGTTGTCATTGTCGTTGTTGAAGTTATGGGGAAGGTAAAGAAAATCAGGTCAGTTTTGCACATCTTGACTTTTGAGGTCACTTTGATACTCCAAATGGAAATAGTAACTTGGCAGTTGCATATATGGGTCAAGATCCCAGAAGCGAGTTATAGACTAAAGATAACGATTTGAGAGTCCTTGCCTAAACAGATGGAAATTAAAATTGTGAGCTTGGATGAGATCACCTAGGGAGACAGTACAGTTGGAAGAGAATAGAGACAAAAACTGAACCTGAGAAAAACACATATTTAATAGTTAAGGACAATGAGTAGGCTGAGAAGACAGATGTATAAACCAGAATAGGTAAGAGAAGCTTGGTTTCTGAATACCAAGAGGAAGATTATTTTAAGGACAGTGTGGTCAACAGCATCAAATGCTACTGAAAGTCATGTAAATAAAAAACTGAAACCAGGCATGGTGGCACGTGCCTGTAGTCTCAGCAACCTGGGAGCCTGAGGCAGAAGGACTGTGTGAGCCCAAGGGTTTGAGACCAGTCTGGGCAACATAGCAAGACCCCATCTCAAAAATAAAAACTTAAAACTAAAAGAAGTGTCCACTGCATTTAGCAACCAGAGGTTATTGATGGCATTAGTGAAAGCTGTTTTTGTAGAGTGGTGGTGGCTCAACCCAGATATTAATAGTTTCTGGAGCACTTAGGAAGTGAGGAGAGGGCACCAAGTACTGACAACCCTTGAGAAATTTAACCTTGAAAGAATGGGAAAGATTAACAGGAACATTTTAGGAAGCCAGGAAAGAAGAGCGATCCAAGTAGTAATAGCATGTATGTTAACTGTTAATGTAATTCCACAATAATTTGTTGATCACATGAAGGGCACAGGACAAAGAACTGAGAATTGAGAGATGAGTAAGAAGCAATCCGTTCCCTCAGAGTGCTCATGGTTTAGTGGGGTGTGGGGGGGAGAGAGATGGGTAAATAATTATTGCATGGAAAACATAATAATAAATGTATTAGATTAGTAGTAGCATAGGTGGGAGTGAAGAGCATATTTATTAGGAAAGAGATTAGAGAAGATATAGAAGTGACTTTTGTAAAAGGCAAAAGATTTATACACTCTAAAGAGAAACCCGAGTATTGACTTTTGAACTGAGTTATGAATTCATAGGTGTTTGGTAGGATGACTATGAGAGAGATACTCCAGGAAGAAGGAAAAGTATAGTTTATTGGAAAACTACATGTAATCTTTAAAGACGTGAGTTCTTGGAATCACATTGTCTAGATTTAAAACCTGCCTCTATCATTAGAAGCTTTGTGACCTTGGGTAATCACCACAGCTTTGAAAAGCCATAATTTTCTCTTTTATAAAATGAAAGCTGATAATTGCTACCTCAGGATTTTAGGGAGCCTTAAAAGCTGTGAAACACTGAATTCAGTAGCTGGTGTGCAGCAAACCATCAATACACGTTCATTCTTGCTATTGATCATTTAAAATGCAAAAAGAGTGTCAGGGTATGAAGCTAAAGAAGGTAATCAGGAGTCACATCATGGTAGATTTGTCAGGAAAGGTAGCACTGTTCCCAGCATTAATTAAAACAAACGAGAACAATTATTAAGAAACAGTTCAACTGAAGCCATGCTTAAGTCTACTAAAAATAGTTTTCAGGAAGTATCTTAATTATAATCTCTTGTTGATGAAGCCTAAGGCAACAAGCATGTACAAGTACCTTGAAGTCTACTAATTAGGAGGCTGAGATTGCTAACCTCTAATTGTGCAATTTGCAAATTTTTTTTACATTACATTTTGTAACGCAATGCATTATTTTCCACTAATATTGGTGCTAAACCTCATTTTTCTAATATTTTTTCTTTATACGTTTCATATTTTTAAAAATGAGTTGGTAATATGGTAATACTTCGATTTCACCACAAAAACTACTTCAACCCTACCACCCAAAACAACAAAAAACACTGATCATGCTGGGCAAGATGGCTCATGCCTGTAATCCCAGCACTTTGTGAGGCCAAGGCAGGAGGATGGCTTAAGCCAGGATTGAGACCAGCCTAGGCAATACAGGGAGACTCCATCTCTTCAAGAAATTAAAAAAACTAGCGGTGCATGGTGGTGTGTGCGTGTAGTCCCAGAACTTGGGGGGCTGAGGTGGGACGATGGCTTGGCCCAGAAGATTGAGACTGTAGTGAGCTATGATCATGTCACTGCACTCCAGTCTGGGCCACAGAGAGAGACCCTGTCTCTAAATAAATAAATAAAAAACATTGATCACAGAGTGTAGCCAACTTTCAGAATTCTGGCAAGGGTATTTTTTTTTTTTTTTTTTTTTGAGATGGAGTCTCGCTCTGTCGCCCAGGCTGGAGTGCAGTGGCGCAATCTCGGCTCACTGCAAGCTCCGCCTCCCGGGTTCACGCCATTCTCCTGCCTCAGCCTCCCGAGTAGCTGGGACTACAGGCACCCGCCACCACGCCCAGCTAATTTTTCGTATTTTTAGTAGAGACGGAGTTTCACCGTGGTCTCGATCTCCTGACCTCGTCATCCACCCGCCTTGGCCTCCCAAAGTGCTGGGATTACAGGCGTGAGCCACCGTGCCCGGCCCTGGCAAGGGTATTTTAAGGGCAGAGTCAGACTCCAGAAAAAGCTGCAGCTGGAACTAAGGAAATTCGCATGGGACCTATGACCCCTATCCCTTTGACACAGTATGAATTGATAAAAGTTTCTCTAGTCCAAAAAGCAAGCGATTTTTTTAGATTTTTATTTTGAGGAAGTCGTTTCCTCTGTAGGAGTTTAACTTCTCACTTATGTGAACAATATTCCTGCCATAGAAGGAATTTTTGTCATGAAAAGATAATTCGGGATCACTACTGTTTGGAGTATTTACTCTATTGAGTATTTTTGAAGTTAAAAACATCATACGGATATCTTCACTTAGGAATGAAATGTTACAATCTTGCAGATGGCATGAACTCTGATTTTGCTGATACTGGATATATTGTTAATGCTGATATTGATAATTGGTAAGGACTGATTTGTTACATCTTGTGTGTGCCTCAATTTCCCTAATATGGTCGGAGCCTGTAGATAACACCTTACTTTATGTATAGTTGGGTCAACTCTTCAAGATGTTTAACGCTCTCCATGTTCATTTCTTGTGGTTGACTATACTTTCCACGGTAGGAGGTCCTGACCTTCTGCTACTATTGTAGGTCTTATCTTTACGCTTGCGGATGCTTAATAAGAACATTGAGATGATCTAAGCGCGGTGGCTCACGCTTGTAATCCCAGCACCTTGGGAGGCCGAGGCGGGCGGATCACGAGGTCAGGAGATCGAGACCACGGTGAAACCCCGCCTCTACTAAAAATACAAAAAATTAGCCGGGCGTGGTGTCAGGCGACTGTAGTCCCAGCTACTTGGAGAGGCTGAGGCAGGAGCATGGTGTGAACCCGGGAGACGGAGCTTGCAGTGAGCCGAGATTGCGCCACTGCACTCCAGCCTTGGTGACAGAGCAAGACTCCGTATCAAAAAAAAAAAAAAAAAAAAAAAAAAATTTGGTTCTTAGAAATTTGTTTCAATGAAGAAACTGTGGTATACACACACTATGCGGTATTACTCAGCCTAAAAAGGAATAAAATCCTCTCCACTGCAGAAGAAATGGATGAGACTGCAGGGTCTGTATGTTAAGTGAAGTAAGGCGGGCACAGAATGATAAATATTACATGTCCTCACTCACTTAGAAGTGGGAACAAAAAAGAAAATCTTGGCCAGATGTGGTGGCTCAGGCCTGTAATCCCAGCACTTTGGGAGGCCGAGTCGCACGGATCACTTGAGGCCAGGAGTTGGAGACCCGCCTGGCCAACATGGTGAAACCCCGTCTCTACTAATAACACAAATATGTAGCCGGGCGTGGTGACGCGTGCCTGTAGTCTCAGCTACTCGGGAGGCTGAGGCCCAAGAAGCGCTTGAACTCGGGAGGCGGAGGTTGCAGTGAGCCCGGGTTGTGCCTGTTTACTCCAACCTGGGCGACAGAAAGAGACTCCATCACACACCTACACACAAAGGGAATCTCAGGAAGGTGGAGAGTATGAAGCGGGTTAGCAGACGCTAGGAAGAAAAGGGGTGGGATGGGAAATGAAGAGAAGTGGATAATTGGGTCCCAAAATACAGAAAGATGGAATCAGTGAGTTCTAGCGTTTGACAGTACAGTATGAAAATTTGAGTTCCCAAGAATTTCTTGTCTATTTCCAGATGCTTTGGTAAGAAGCTTCCTAACTTTCTCATGATGCTGGTTTTGAAGCTCTTCTCCTTCTGCTCTTGAAATCATGCTGGTTTTTTGTTTTTCGTTTTGAGATGGAGTTTCGCTCTCGTTGCCCAGGCTGGAGCGTGACGGTGCAATCTTGGCTCACCGCAACCTCTGCCTCTTGGGTTCAAGTGATTCTCCTGCCTCCACCTCCCGAGTAGTTGAGATTACAGGCATGCACCAGCACGCCCAGCTAATGTTGTATTTGTAGTAGAGACGGGGGTTTCTCCCTGTCGGTCAGGCTGGTCTTGAACTCCTGACCTCAGGTGATCCGCCCGCCTCGGCCTCCCAAAGTGCTGGGATTACAGGCGTGAGCGACTGCGCCCGGCCCGTGCTGTATCCTTACCTCTTGTCGCTTGTTGTTTGTTTGTTTTTGAGCCCAGAAATAACTTCTCACCTCTATGTTCAAATGATTTTTCACATGAGTGCTAAGAAAGCTCATTGGTGGAAAAGCAGCCTTTTCAAGAAATGGTGTTGGAGGAACTTGATTTCCACATGCACAAGAATGAAGGTGGACCCTATGTCACACCAGGTGCAAAAGTTAACACAAACTGGGTCAAAGACCTAACCCCAAGTGCTAAAAGGATCATATGCCTAGAAGAAAACATTGGCCACACTTTCATGCCATCAGATTGGGCAATGCTTTCTGGAATGTGACACCAAAAGCATAGGCAACAAAAGAAAATTAGATTCCTTGGATTACGTGTAAATGACAGACACTTTTGTGCGGCAAAAAACGCTGTGAACCGAGTAAAAAGGTCACCCATGGATTAGGAAAAATATTTGCAAATCATATCTCTGAAAAGAGGCTGATATCCATCGTCTATCAAGAACAGCTAGAACTAAACAGCAAGAAACCCAAAGCATCCCATTAACAATGGCCGGAAGACTCGAGTAGACGTGTCCCTCAAGAAGACATAGCAGTGGCCAATAAGCATCTAAAATGATCTTCAGAATCCCTAATCGTAGGGAAGCGCAAATCAAACCAAGAATGTGACACCACACATTAGGATGGATATGATAAACAAACAAGCGTTGGGGAGACTACAGGGAAGTAGGAAAGCTCGAATATGATTGGAGGGAATGTAAAACTGTGAAGGAACAGGGAAAATAGTATGGCGTGTACTGGAAAAATCAGAAACAGAATGATCAGATGTTCCCACAGGTGCATTTGTGGGTACCTACCAAAAAGAATTAGAAGCCAGGAATGGAAGAGAGATTTGTGCACCCATATTCATAGCAGCATTATTCACAACAGCCAAAATGTGGAAGCAACCCAAGGGTTCGTGGACAGATGAATGAAGAAGCACACTGCAGTTCATTCATACGATGGAAGACTATTCAGCCTTCAAAAGGCAGGCACTTCTGGCCGGTGGGGTGGCTCACGCCTGTAATCCCAGCACCTTGGAAGACCGAGGTAGGCCGATCACCTGAGGTCAGGAGTTCGAGGCCAGCCTGGCCATCTTGGTGAAACCCTGTCTCTACTGAAAATGCAAAAAATTAGCCGGGCGCGGTGGCTCACGCCTGTAATCCCAGCACTTTGGGAGGCCGAGGCTGGAGGATCACGAGGTCAGGAGATCGAGACCATCCTGGCTAACCCGGTGAAACCCCGTCTCTACTGAAAATGCAAAAAATTAGCCGGGCGCGGTGGCTCACGCCTGTCATCCCAGCACTTTGGGAGGCCGAGGCTGGAGGATCACGAGGTCAGGAGATCGAGACCATCCTGGCTAACACGGTGAAACCCCGTCTCTACTAAAAACACAAAAAATTAGCCGGGCGTGGTGGCGGGCGCCTGTAGTCCCAGCTACTTGGGAGGCTGAGGCAGGAGAATGGCGCGAACCCGGGAGGTGGAGCTTGCAGTGAGCCCAGATCGTGCCACTGCACTCCAGCCTGGGTGACAGAGCAAGACTCCGTCTCAAAAAAAAAAAACAAAAAAGACAATGCAAAAAATTAGCCGAGTGTGGTGGCGTGTGCCTATAGTCCCAGCTACTCGGGAGGCTGAGGCACGAGAATCGCTTGAACCCGGGAGGCGGAGGCTGCAGTGAGCCCAGATTGTGCCACTGCACTCCAGCCTGTGCGACAGTGAGACTCCACGTAAACACAAAACAAAACAAAACGAAACAAAACCAAAAAACAAAAACAAAAACAAAACCAGACAGGCACTTCTGATACAGGCTGCAACATGGATGAACCTTGAAGACATTATCGTCACTGAAATAAAGAAATCCCAAAAGGATAAACATGACCAGGCTCAGTGGCTCACACCTGTAACCCCAGCGCTTTGGGAGGCTGAGGCAGGCGGATCCCTTAAGGTCAGCAGTTCGAGAGTAGCCTGGCCAATATGCTGAAAGCTCGTCTCTATTAAAACTACACAAATTAGCCGGGCGTGGGTGCGCACGCTTGTAATCCCAGCTACTCGGGACACTGAGACACAAGAATCGCTCGAACCCACGATGTGGAGGTTGCAGTGAGCCGAGATCACGCCACTGCACCCCAGCCTGGGCGACAGAGAAAGACTCTTGTCTCCAAAAAAAAAAAAAAATTCAACAGGGTATGATTCCACTTCTATCAAGTGCCTAGAGTAGTTAAACTCATAGAGTTGCAAATTAGAATGGTGGCCCCCGGGGTGGGCGAGAGAGAGGAATGGAGAGTTTGGTGAATGGGTGCCATTTCCATTTCGAAAGATAAAACTGTTCTGGAGATGATGGAGGTGATGGTTGCTAAACAATGTGAATGTACTTAACGTCATTCAACTGTCAACTGAAAAATAGTGGAAATTGGCTATGTTTATACCGGCCATTCTAGATGAAATCATATATATTTGCAATTTTTCGTATTGATACGTGGTATATTTTCCCATAATAAAAGATGAAATGAAAGCAGTTGGATCTTTCAGAAGAAAAGAAAGAAGCGAAGAACACACACAAGCTTCGTCCTGATTACAGGAAGAGCCCCAGAGCTTCTATGGACACTCCCTTTTCTCTTCTTCTTCCTGCATTCTTATGAGGAAATCTTTAGAGATTGGGGAGCTTGGGCCACTTTGGCTAGTGAGGAGCTCTGTGCCTCGAGCCCCCCAGGCCATAGAATAGTCAATACTCAGTCTGTGCCCCCAGCCCCGCAGTGTGAGGTTCCAGTCCTGTGGGCTCCACACCCGTCACCTGTATCAGGAGGCTCATGTCTCACCCTGTCTTCTTGCCAGCCTTGAGGACGGAGTCTGAGCCTCCATCGTGCCCCACGCAGGGAGGACAGTGGACCTGTTCTCCGCGGTCATGGCCCAGCAGAGGGGAAGGGCAGTTCAGTGAGTGCTGAGGGACGGTCGGGAGCCTTGCTTTGTTTCCTCATCCTCAGGACAAACAGGACAGTGCGGCGGGGCAGATGGGAGGAGACCAAGGTGCAACCTGTCAGCTCAGCTCAGACTGTGGACTTTCTGTTCTTGCTTGTGGTGGGGGTTCTCAGAAATCTGATTCAAAACTTTGCCTTCCTCCCCCACTGGTTGTCCTTTTCATAGACACCTCACCCATGATAGCACGGAATGAGTCCCTCTGAACTATTCCCTAAGAACAAGAAAGATGATGAAGGTGATGATGAGGATAAAGAGGATGAAGACAGACACCAGGGCATCATGAACCCCTACCGAGGGCTTCCTAAAGGCCAGGCTCTGAGCTCTGTGCTCTATGCAGCTTGTTTCATTTCATCTGCGTAGTCTCCCAGTTATGAGTGCACGTTTCACGATGATTTTACAGACTAGAGAAGGAGCAACGCAGTTTCAGAGGACTTGTACCAGATCATGAAGTCAAAATGGGTGAAGTCTAACTTGAACCAGGCAGTCTAAGTCCGGACACATGGCATTTGGCCAGTCCTCTCCCTGCATCCAACCTGCCCTCTCAAAGCCTTGTCGCTCAGGCCGATGCCCCTGCTCACTGTATCCTTCCCTTTGGGGGTTCCTTGTAGACCACAGCTAGACCAGTGGGTGCCACAATCACTGTGTCAAGTAGAGAAAGGGCAGCTGAGATCAAAGGTTCCAGAAAGAATGGGCACAGGATCATTCGGGACGCATCTCTCCCTTGCCCCTGTTCCTGGCCTTCCTTACAGCTCTCGACTTCCTCAAAGGAGTCATCAGTTCGGAGTTTGGCTGCCATTCCTATTGAGGAAGCTGGAAACCGTTTCCAAAAATGCTCCTCAGATGTGCCTGCGGTTAAGACCTCTGAGCTCTGCTTACTACTTTTGGAAGCTGGGCGCGGTGGCTCACGCCTGTCATCCCAGCACTTTGGGAGGCTGAGGCAGGCGAATCACAAGGTCAGGTGTTCGAGACCAGCCTGGACAACATGGGGAAACCCCGTCTCTACTAAAAATAGAAAAAATTGAGCCGGGCGTAGTGGCGGGCCCCTGTACGAGTGCCTCAGCTACTCGGCAGGCTGAGGCAGGAGAATAGCTTGAACCTGGGATGCGGAGGTTGCAGTGAGCCGAGATCACTCCACTGCACTCCAGCCTGGGCAACAGAACGAGACTCCGTCTCAAAAAAGCAAAAACAGAAACAAAACCAAAACCACAACTTTTTGAGAGTTGGAAGACCATGCAGTAGGGTACCCGGGACTTCGAGTCTGGCCATGAGTTTGGAATAGCACCCTTTCTACTTCTCTGTATGGCAGGGGGTGAGATGTCCATCCTCTGAGACGCAGCACTCTCATCTGAGCTGATCTCTAGTTGATCCAACGGAAGCGAGCGATGATGAAACCGATCGTGGGTGCCCGCTGCGTGATCTCTCTGTGATGGATGCAGAAAGTCAAGGCAAAGTGAAGCCTGGATACATTCGTTAATATTTTAAGCTTCAACTCCATACAATTCAACGGAAATATCCCCTGACCTCATGTTCCGGTTTCCCTGCATTCCAGACAGGACATTTTCTTTTGTCCTTACCTCAGTAAGTACTGAGTATCGTGAGAGGAACCAGTGAGTCTCTTTTGTTTCTGATTCCCCAGAGCCTATATCTGGCTTGGCACAGAAGAGATAGCAAAAGTCGAAATCTATGTTAATTCTTGAATCGACACTTCCTTGGTTCCCCAAAATTGGCTGTCATCAGTGCGACTTCGACTCACTTGATTCTTTTTGTGTTTTGTTTTTTGAGACGGAGTTTTGTTCCTGTCGCTCAGGCTGGAGTGCAGTGGTGTGATCTGGGCTCACCGTAGCCTCTGCCTCCCAGGTTCAAGCCATTCTCCTGCCTCAGCCTCCCGAGTAGCTGGGGCTACAGGCGCGCGCTGCCATACCGGGAGAAGTTTCTGTATTTTTAGTAGAGGCGGGGTTTCACCATGTTGGCCAGGATGGTCTTGATCTCCTGACCCCGTGATCTGCCCTCCTCGGCCTCCCAAAGTGCTGGGATTACAGGCGTGAGCCACCGCGTCCGGCCGAACTTTCCGATGAAAACTCTAAGTCCACCTAAGCTAAGGACAGGAGTTATAGTTTACGTGAATTTTCAAAGAAGAGCCACCGATTTGAGGGAGCAATTACTCTCTTGAAGGAGAAAAGTCAGAAAACGGAATGATGAAATCACTAGGACGTAACCGGCACGTGGAACTATTTTCTGCTTATGAACTATCAACTTTCATTTCATTTCCAGATGACATGGTCTCAGCTCTTGTCGCCCAGGCTGGAGTGCAAGGGCTCGATCTCGGCTCACCGCAACCTCCGCCTCCCAGGTTCAAGCAATTCTCCTGCCTCAGGCTCCCGAGTAGCTGAGATTACAGGCATGCGCCACTACGCCCGGCTAATTTTGTATTTTTAGTAGAGACGGGGTTTCCCCACGTTGAGGCTGGTCTCGAACTGCTGACCTCAGGTGATCCGCCCGCCTCAGCCTCCCAAAGTGCTGGGATTACAGGCGTGAGCCACTGCGCCCCGCCCGGTCTCAGCTGTTATACAGTGTTTATAAATGTTCTAAATCAAGGGAATTTGTATCAATCTCGTAGAATAAAATAAAATCTTTGAGTTCTTAATTTCCTTTAATTAGGATAACCTTTTTCTTCAAGTGAAGAGAATGGTTTTGTTACGTATTTTTCTTCGGACAAGATAGGCTGCCTTTTCTAGCACTTACGCATTTGTTATCTATGATGATCTGCTTCTTGGAACATTCTTCAATCTAGTGTCTCTAAGACAGGTGTGTACAGCAAGAAGTGAATAACACAGAAATCAATGACGAAAGAGTTGGAAGACGATTGAGTTTGTCAGAACTGCGAAATATTGCTGAGTGTGGATTGCTCTGAAATCTGAAAACATGACTTGTGAATTGCTTCTATCCAAAATGCAGACACAATGCCGGGTGTTGGTTTACTTGTTTCCCATTTTTCAACCCCCTTTTCTAGGCAAAAGGTGTCCAAACCATGCAGACCCACAGAATCTAACAGACGTCTCTAGATTCCTCCTCCTAGAACTCTCAGGGGATCCAGAACTGCAGCCGATCCTCGCCGGGCTGTTCCTGTCCGTGTGCCTGGTCACGGTCCTGGGGAACCTGCTCATCATCCTGGCCAACAGCCCTGACTCCCGCCTCCACACCCCCATGTACTTCTTCCTCTCCAACCTGTCCTCGCCTGACATCGGTTTCACCTCCACCACGGTCCCCGAGATGATTGTGGACATCCACTCTCACAGCAGAGTCATCTCCTAGGCAGGCTGCCTGACTCAGATGTCTCTCTTTGCCATTTTTGGAGGCATGGAAGAGAGACGCGCTCCTGAGTGTGATGGCCTATGACCGGTTTGTAGCCGTCTGTCACCCTCTATATCATTCAGCCATCATGAACCCGTGTTTCTGTGGCTTCCTCGTTTTGTTGTCTTTTTCTGTCGTTGTTGTTCTTCTTCTTCTCAGTCTTTTAGACTCCCAGCTGCACAACTTGTCTGCCTTGCTAACGACCTGCTTCAAGGATGCGGAAATTCCTAATTTCTTCTGTGACCCTTCTCAACTGCCCCATCTTGCATGTTGTGACCACCTTCACCGATAACATAATCATGTATTTCCCTGCTGCCGTATTTGGTTTCCTTCCCATCTCGGGGACCCTTTCCTCTTACTATAAAATGGTTTCCTCCATTCTGAGGCTTTCATCGTCAGGTGGGAAGTATAAAGCCTTCTCCACCTGTGGGTCTCACCTGCCAGTTGTTTGCTGAGTTTATGGAAGAGGCGTTGGAGGGTACCTCAGTTCAGATGTGTCGTTTTCCTCCAGAAAGGGCGCAGTGGCCTCAGTGATGTTCACGGTGGTCACCCCTATGCTGAACCCCTTCACCGACAGCCTGAGAACCAGGGATATTAAAGGTGTCCTGCGGCGGCCACACGGCAGCACAGTCTAATCTCAATATCTTTTTATCTGTTCCATTCCTTTTGTATTGTGGGTTAAAAAAGGCAGTAAGGTCAAATAAGAATGATAACACAGGGTGAACACCCACTGTGTCATTAGGAGTAATACTTCCCTAGGATAGAAAAAACACTGTCACAGAGTATACACACAAGGGGTACACCCGCTGTGATATTAGAAGCAATCTCTCCCTATAAGATGAAGAAAAATATCACACGGTGTGCACACTGTGTGATCGTAGGAGTAATCTTTACCCTGGATATTACGACTAACATCAAGGGTGTACACACACGGGGTACGTGCACTGTGATATCAGGAGTTGTCTCTCCCTAGGATATTACGAATCATATCACAGGGTATACACTCTGTGTGTACATCCACTGTGATATTTGAAGTCATATCTCTCTACGACATTACAAATAATATCAAAGGGTGTACACCCCTGTGACATATTAGGAGTAACATCCTTCTAGGGTATTACAGATAACGTCACAAGGTGAACACCTTCTGTGACATTTTGTACACCCTTTGTGACATTGAAAGAAACATCCCCCTAGGATATTACGAAGAATGATACAGGCGGTGTACACACATTGTGAAATCAGTAGTGAACTCCCGCAAGGATATTACGAATTTTATGACAGGGTCTACACGCCCTGTGACATTAGTAGTGACGTTTTCCCAGAATATTACGAAGAATATTAAAGGGTGTACAGGAACTGTGACTTACGACTAACATTTCCAGGGAATATTACAGGTAATATCACTGTGCGTATGCCCCGTGTGACATTAGGAGCGACTTCCCACGAAACTATAACGAAATATTTCACAAGGTGTACACCTCTGTGACATTAAAAGTGCTATTTCCCTAGAATATGACGATAACATCACAGAGTGTACACCCTCTGTGATATGAGGAGTGACATCTTCTAAGGATAATAGGAGGAATTTCACAAGGTGTAGAAACCCTGTGACATAAGGAGTGACATCCCCCTAGCATATGATGAATAATATTAAAGGGAACATAGCCCGTGTGGCAATCAAAGTAACTTCTTCCCCTTAGGAGACTGAGAATAACACCCCACGGTGTACACACATTATGATATTCTTATTATTGTCCCGCTAGGATATTGTGAATAATATCACAGTGTGCAGAGTCCTGTGACATGAGGATGAACATTCCCCTACGTTACGGATATAGCAGGGTGTATACCCCCTGTGACTTTAGTAGTGGCATCTTCCCAGAATACGGGAAATAATGTCCCAGGGTGTCAACCAAGTGCGGCAGTAGAGAAAACATCCTAGGAGTAAAGGATTAACAGGGCGCCGCCCGCGATGGGGGAGTAATATCACCCTGCCTCTCCCCCCCCGGATATTACGAGCCACATCGCAGGGGGGCGAGGGCGCCCCCCCACCCCCGGTACTAAGAGCCAGGCGGGGAGAGGGGCTGGCTTTTACTCCCCGTATCGCAGGAGGTGTCTACAGCCCCTGCGATCTTGGGAGTAATATAATCCCCTTCCCCTGAATAGAAGAAAGGATATCACAGGAGGATGTACACCCCCTGCAATATTGGAAGTAACATCATTTTCTCCCCCTAGGGATATTCGGAACAACATCAGAGTGGGTGTGTACAGCCCCTGCGACATTGTCGCCACTATCTTCCTCTCCCTCCCAGGATAGAAGCAACAATGTCACAATGGGGTGTACACCCCCTGCGATATTCGGGGTATTATCTTCCTCTCCCCCGCTGCCTATTAGGAACAATGTCACGGAAGGGGTGTACACCCCCTGCTATACTGGGAGTGATAGCATCCTCTCCGTCTCTGGATATTAGGAACAATATCCCTAGGGAGTGTACACCTCCTGCAATATTCGGACTCATATCGTCCTCTCGCCCCCTGGATATTAGGATCAATATCACAGGGGTGGTGTGCACCCCCGGCGAAATTGGATGAAATATCGTCCTCTCCACCTTTGGATGTTAGGGACAGTATCACGGGGGAGGCCTCCGCCCCCTGCGATATTGGGAGTCCTATCATCGGCTCCCAACCAGGATATCAGGAACAAGATGACCGTAGGGATGGACACCCACTGCGATATTCTCAATGATGTCATCCTCTACCCCCTGGCTGTTAGGAGTAACATCATAGAGGGGTGTACACTGTCTGCGATATTGGGAGTCATATCCTCTCGCCCATGGATATCGGGAACAGTTTTATTAATTATTAATATTAATAAATACAATAACAATTAACAGTTATCATCGATATTAATAATTACAGTAGAGACAGTAAAACTTAAGACGGATTAAAAATATTAACGATTACTATTAATAATTAATAGCAATATCACTATTAATAATAAAATAATGATATCAGTAATTAATGTTATTGAAATCGATCATAAATGATGTTGGTAATAAAACAATGATTAATATTAAGATTAATAACTAATATTATTTAAAATGACATTAATAGTAATAATTAATTTTAATCATGCATAATCCTCTCTTTAAAATAACCATTAGTGATTAATAACGTTATACTATTAATGAATATTACCACTGATAATTATTGAGACTGCTGTTTAATAATTCACAATATTATTACTCCTAATACCGCAGGGGGTGTACACCTACCTGTGATATTGTTCCTAATATCCAGAGATGGAGAGCATGATATTAGTTTTAATATCGCCGTAGGTGTACACTCACCCCGTCACACTGATCCTAATATCCAGCGGGTAGAGTACCACATGACTGCCAACACAGCAATGAATATACAGCCACCCGGTGATATTGCTCCAAACATTCACGGAAGAAGCGTATGATGTTACTCCCAATATCGCAGGGAGTGTACACCCCTCCTGTGCTATTGTTCGTAGTATCCCGAGGGGGAGAGGATGATAATAATTCCAGCATCGCAGGCTGCGTTCACCCAGCCTGTGATATTGTTACTAATATCCTGAAAGGGAGACGATGATGTTACTCCCCATAATAGACAGATATTACTCCCCAAAATAGAGCAGGAGGTGTACACCCACCCTGTGATATTCCTCCTAATATTCGGAGGCCAAGAGGTTGATATTACTGCCCATATCGCAGGAAGTGGATAACCCCGTGTGAGATGGTCCCTAACAATATTGCAAG
Source organism: Hylobates moloch (assembly GCF_009828535.3). NCBI lineage: Eukaryota > Metazoa > Chordata > Mammalia > Primates > Hylobatidae > Hylobates > Hylobates moloch. The sequence continues at coordinate 21,093,878 of NW_026652283.1, read as the reverse complement.
GCGGAGGGGGTGATATGACTACATATATCGCAGAAAGTGTACACCCCCCAGGGATATGGTTCCCATGATCCTGGACGGAAGGGGCTGATATTACTTTAAATATCACAAAAGGTGGACACGCCCCCATTGATATTGTTTCGAATTGCAACCTGGGAGAGGACGACATGACACCCAATATCGCAGGGAGTAGAAAAACCCCTGTGATACTGTTCTTAATATTCAGGGAGGAAGAGCATGATATTACTCCCAATACAGAGGGGTGTACATCCTCTGTACACCGTGGGTGGACACCCGTCTGTGCAAGAGTTCATAATTTCCAAAGGGAGAGATGATGGTACTCCCAATATGGTAAATAGGCTGTGAAACCACCGCGGGTCCTAAGAGCCAGGGGGGCAGAGGGGCTGGCTCTTACGTGTTACGATCGATGCTTTCTTCCGCGCCCCAAGAGCCGCCATTTTTGAGGACAGGGGAGGAGAAACACGCTCTTACACCCAGGTTGGGGTGCAGTGGTGAGATGGCAGCTCTCTGCAGCCTCAAACTCCTGGGCTCAAGCAATTCTCCCAGATTCTCCCACCTCAGCTTCCTAGGTAGCTGAGACCACAGAGGAGCCACCGGCGCAGCTCATTTTTGCATTTCTTGTAGAGAAGGGGTCTTACTATGTTGTCCCTTCCCCATGAGGTTGGTGTCGAACTCCTGGACTCAATCAATCCTCCTACCTCAGACTCCCACAGTGCTGGGATTAGAAGTCTGAGCCAGCACACCCACCAGCAGAAACTTTTTTTCAAGAGGCGACTTTGGATTTCAAGCTGACCTCCCCCACACCGCCCACAGTAATGTCTGTGACCCAGTGCACAATACAAGTGCCTATGACTGAATAAAAAATTCCACTAAATATTTATTTCACTATTTGAGATGTGCCTGGTATCTCTATTCCTTTCTTCTTTTTTTTTTTGGAGACAGAGGCGTGCTCTCGGCTCACTGCAACCTCTGCCTCCCAGGTTCAAGCGATTTTCCTGCCTCAGCCTCCTGAGTAGCTGGAATTAGAGGCGCTCGCCACGACGCCCAGCTAATTTTTGTATTTTTAGTAGAGACGGGGTTTCGCCATGTTGTCCAGGCTGGTTCAGAACTCCTGACCTCAGGTGAACCGCCCGCCTCGGCCTCCCAAAGTGCTGGGATTACAGACGTGAGCCACTGCGCCCGGCCATCTAACTCTATTTCATAGAAAACTGGAACCACCACACGCACCTGTACCCCTTCCAAGTAGAAACCAGCTAATTTGGTTTTAGGAATCACTAAAGGCCCACTGAAAACACTCTTCTAGCAGTCTTCGCTGCTACTCCATCTATCACAGCCCATCCGAAAAGCGGCGGTAGCAGCTGGGAAGGCCGCGGCCGGAGGCTGTCACAGAGCAGCACTCGCGCTTCAGCCCGCAAGATGGAGCGTTTCCCTCCAGGGAAGCAGCGCCGCACCTATCCACAGCCCCGACTCGGTGGATGATGCAGGACTCGGCCCACTTCCCTGCCCTCCAGCTTTCACAAAGTCAGCCCCGCCCCCTTATCTTTCCTCGGCGAGTTTAGTTTCGCCCCGCCAAGTGGGCAGAGCGCCGAACGATCGATGCTTTCTTCCGCGCCCCGAGAGCCGCCATTTTTGAGGACAGGGGAGGAGAAACAAGCAGGGGCGGCAGAGGCTCAACGGGATGCTGACTGGGTTTTGCTTTTCGTCCCAGCCCTGTGGGGCCGGGACGGAGGAACCCATCAAAGCCCTTCCTCCCGCCGCCTCTCCGGAATGAGGTCTCAGCGCCCGCGCCGGACAGCACCCTTCCTCCTGCGACAGTGAGTGGCGACCTGTGGCGCGACTGCCGGCCGCCCGCGCGCGCCCCCGCGCGCTCCTTCGCTGTCAGTTACCCCGCGCGCCTCCGCCCCTCTCCCGCCGGCCCCGCGCTCGGCGCAGACTCGTTTGTTTGTTTCTGCAGGAGCCCAAGAGGCCGAAACCGAGACCATGCCTGGGAAGCTGAAGGTGAAAATCGTGGCCGGGCGCCATTTGCCAGTGATGGACCGTGCTAGTGACCTGACTGATGCCTTCGTGGAGGTTGGTGCAGGGTCCTGCCCCTCAAAACACAGGGAGCGCCAGGCCCTGTGAAGGATCTACCCACCTCGCCCCCAGCCCCTCAGCCTATTGCCTCCTCGATTGCCCTCCCATCGGCCGTGGTTGTCCAGCTCTCCCACGAGGGATGACCGCTGAGACCTCAGTGCGTGCGATGGGTGCACGGCTTGCAGGCGTCCGCGGCACAGTCCGCTGCGCGGGGAGGCTTGTACTGTTCTGCATGCGGGGTTGACCCTGATGTCAAGACTCATTAACAGGCCACCTGCCACTCAGGAGATCCCAAGGCGTGGCCGCGCAGCCACCGACACACACACACAAACACACACACACACACACACACACACACACACACAAATGCCGGGATGACTCTGATACACACACACACACCCTTGGAAGGGGTGGCCGGAGTGGTGGACATTATGTTTAAGAAGGTGCATGAAGCCCTTTATGGGCACTTGGAGTCCCACAGTGCGAGGAAATCCACTCTCATGCCTAACATTTTGTGGGTCTGCCATGCACGTTCTAAAACACAGCTGCAACACTTCCTGCTCTTGTATATACTGGTAGGTCTGATGAGGTGTTTCAGGGTAATATAGCGCCTTGAGGTAGGAAGTCAGTTAATTGCCATGGACTTAAATTGCAAAATTGCTTTTTCAGTCTAATGATTAGTTTAAAAGTCATGCAAATTAGTAAAGGCCTACGGCCAGAAGGTAATAACCCAGAGTCTGAAAGAAGCCAAGTAAAGATTGTAATAAAAATTGGCGTGATGAGCCAGAGCATTAGAGCAGTAATCATTTGGGCTATTAGTGCTTAGAGTTGATGGATAGATGTATCATAATATATAGCCCGATTTCATCTCAATATTCCTGATGTTTCTTAAATGTTCTCTAACCTAATAATTGTAGTTCACTGCCTTCCCCCCACCGCCGTTGTCATGGTGATTCTTAATCACTTCATTTGAGAAAGTTCTTGAGTGCTCTTGTGCCAGGTGTTAGGTGATAGGAATCCGCAAATAACCAAAACATAGTGTTTGCTTTCCGGTAGTTCAGACATTGACCTACACACAGCCTATTTAATAACTAATAGGTAACGTGTTGAATTTAATAATTGCCAGATCTGTACTAAGTACTTTTAAATTCTTAGTTTTCACAACAGTCCTGCTATAGGAGTATTGTTATTGTCCCATGTTACAGTTGATGTAACTAAGGCCCAGAAGGGTAAATAATTTGCTTAAGGTTACATAGCTTGCAAACCTCCACAGCCTGACAGTTTGTTCTCTTAACCACTCTGCTAATACGGCCTCACCAAAGTGATGAATATTATATTAGAATATGGAAACAATTCTGTCTCTGAAGGTTGAGAAAGGCTTCTTGTGAAAGTGACATTTGAAGTGGGCCTTGAAGGACACTCAGGATTTTACTAGGCAAAGGGAACATCAAAGGCAAAGGCATAGACTGGGATATATAGTATGTTCAGGAAACTGCCTTAGTTTAGTATGTGTCTGGAGGAAAGGCTATGAGATACGTGGGTAGTGGAGCTTGTTAGGGATGAGGCTGGAAAGCCCCATTTTCTATAAAACCTCATTTTCTGTAATATTTATAAGGAGGGACAAGGAAGCTGAACGCAGGTCACTGCAGCCTCCAACTCCTGGCCTCAAGCCATCCTCCTGCCTCTCCTGCTTCAGCCTCCCAAAGTGCTGGGATTATGGGCCTGAGCCACCACGCCCTGGCCAGGGGAGTTTTTTAAGCAGAAATAAAATAAGATCATGTTTATATTAGTTTGTTTCTTTATAGGATGGCCTGAATGGGGATGCTATTGATGGACTAGACAGATGGGAAGTGAGGCAGGGAGATCAGTTAAGAAGGTGGTTAAATTATCCAGGTAATATGTGGGAATGGGAATAGGAATGGATTTGAACAGAAAGATTTGTGGGACATTTCTTAGGTTAAAATAGTCAGGCCTTGATAACTAGGTGGATTTTGCTGGTGAGGAAGGGAGCTGATTCAGGGGTTACTTATTACTTCCTTCTTTGAACAAATTGAGTGTCTGCTGTTTGCCAGGCTTTGGGCTAGTTACTGGTCTAGCTGATGTATATACATGTTGAATAAGACAGACTTGGTTCCTTCTCTTAATTCAGCTTATATTTTAGTGGGAGAGACAGATGTTTAAAAGGTAAATAAATTATTAAATATATAGTTACAAGTTGGGATGGGTGCCATGAAAAAGAACAATAGAAAGAGAACAACAGGGAACACCTACTTTAGGTTGAGTAATCAGGGGAGGCCCCTGAGAAAAGTGTTTGTCAAAACCAAGATCTGCTGGATGAGAAGGAGCCTGCTGCTGAGGGAGCATATTTGTGTGTGTAGGGGAGTGGGTGGACACAAGGTAACCCGGAGATCTCATGTAGAGATTTGGTGTGTTTTAGGAAGTGAAGGAAAACGCGTGTGTCTGGCACGTAGTCAGTGAAGGGAAGAGTAGTATAAGATAAAGTTGGAGAGTTAATCAAGGAACCAGTCTTGCAAGGACTAAGGCCATGATTAAGAGTTTGAATTTTACCCTAAATTCATTGAGAAGCCCTTCTTAAGATGAGCACTGTTGTTATATGGAGAATGGATTGAAGGGGAAAGAGTAGAAATCAGGCAGTTAGAAGATTCTATAATAGTTCAAATAACAGGTAATGTTATCCAAGGTGATGGATTTGGTAATGCGGACAAGTGGATGAATTCCAGGTATATTTTGAAGATAGATTAAAAGATGACTCCTAGCTTTCTGAAGTATTGGGTTTTCTGATACTCCAGGGGGATGGTAAAGATTGAGGAGGATCATTTTCCATTTGAGAATGTTAGGTTTGTGATGTCTAGAGGGCCTTTAATTGGAGATGTTAAGGAAGTGATTTATGCTATGGCATTCAAAAAAAGAGGTCTGAGTTAAAAATGGCACACAAGCCAGTGTTTCTCAACTGTGAGACCCAGGACTCCCTTTAGATAGCTGGTATTTTGAAATCTACCCTTTCTATCCTGGCATGATATTTTTCAGTTAATATATCCTTACAATTAAAAAATCAGTACCACGGTTTAACTATAACAAATAGAAATATTTGTTGTTGTTGTTATCATTATTTTTTTGAGACAGAGTCTTGCTCTTTCACCCAGACTGGAGTGCAGTGGCGCGATGTTGGCTCACTGCAACCTCCGTCACCTGGGTTCAAGCGATTCTCCTGCGTCAGCCTCCAGAGTAGCTGGGATTACAGGTGCTTGCCACTGCGCCCAGCTAATTTTTGTATTTTTAGTAGAGATGGGGTTTCGCCTCGTAGGCCAGGCTGGTCTTGAACTCCTGACCTCAGGTGATCCACCTGCCTTGGCCTCCCAAAGTGCTGGGATTACAGGTGTGAGCCACTGCGCCCGGCGTGTTGTTATTATTTTAATGTGGAAGTACTTTTTCATGACCATAATAGAAAACATGAAGTAATCAGATGAATCAATGAATTCGGCTTTTGTATGTATTAGACACTGTACTGGATCCTGGGGATATAGCAATAAATTTAAAAAAACTTCAGTCATGGAACTTACATTTTAGTGGGAGGAGAGAGTTCATAAATAAGGTAAGTAAAAGATACAGTATGCTGGATGGTCTAGTTTTCTCTAGATTTTAGCATATACCAAAAATTACTTAAGAATAATATATGGAGAAAATAAAGCTGGGACACAGAATAGTAGGGAGTGCCTTGCCTGTGTGAAAATCACGCGAATGTGACTGCTTCTCAGAGTGAGACAGTTGTGTAGTTTTGGCATCTCAGATCTTCATTGCCATTGGTTATCTGATTTTTCAAAATAGTCAGCTCATGGGAAAAAGCAGAGTTGCCTCTTGATTTACATGATGGTTGTAGTTCTTCACAATTATGTACATTGAAACCCGATTGTAATACTTTTATCTGTAAAACTGAGGTTCTAGGTAGGGTTTTTTTTTTTCCTCTTTTTTTTTTTTTTTGAGACGGAGCTTTGCTCTTGTTGCCCAGGTTGGAGTGCAATGGCGCGATCTCAGCTCACTGTAAACTCTGCCTCGCAGGTTCAAGTGATTCTCCTGCCTCAGCCTCCTGAGTAGCTGGGACTACCAGTGCACCACCGTGCCTGGCTAATTTTTTGTATTTTTGTAGAGACGGGGTTTCACCATGTTGGCCAGACTGGTCTTGAGCACCTGACCTCAGGTAATCCACCCGCCTTGGCCTCCCAAAATGTGAGGATTAGAGGCATGAGCCACCACACCCAGCCTTGTAGGTAGGTTTCTTACCCATGTGATTATCTAGTGGGATATTTGAAAATCATGACATGGTAAAAGTCTTCATTGTTGGAAACTCTCTTGCATTGAAGAATACCTGGCATCTCTGGCCCTTCCTCACTTAATGCAATTACTATTTTCCCCAAAACCACTGCTAGAAATGTCGAAAGCTTCTTTAGGAGTTGGAATTGGTTCTGTCTTTTTTGCAAAGCTTTAGGAGTTGCTTCTGTCTTTTTTTGCAAACCTGTGACTTAGGGGAAGGGAGAGAAACAGGATGAATCCTTGAAAAAACTTGATATTAAGAGGTTTATTAGAGGAGGAGGACTAGAGGAAGGAAACTGAGATTGTGAGCCAGTGGGTGGGTGAAAAATGGGGAACATAATGTCTTAGAAGGCAGGAGAGGAAGTTTCTAGAAAGAGGAAGGAAGCTCAACTGTCAGATGTCACTGGGGTCAAGTAAGAAGTCAGAAAAATTATTGGATTGGACAACATGGGGGTTGTGACAAGAGGCATGATGAGGATGGAATCCCATCTTGTAGTGATTTAAAGAGAATTAAAGTACATGGGAAGGGAGGAAGTAGAGCATGAATAGGCAACTGTTTCAAGATGTATGGCTATAAAGGGGGGAGGAAAAATAGTGTGGTATTTGAGAAGTAGATTTAGTACTTAAAAAATAAATGAAAAGATACAGAACCTATTTGTGTGCTAATAGGAATAATCCAGTAGAAAGGGGAAAAATTAATGCAGGAAAAGGGGGATAATGAAGGATTACAATATAATAAAGGGATAAATGCTTGATACAGACTAAGTTCATAGAAGAGGGAGATAATGAAGTGTGGGCTAGTCATGAGAAACCTTTATCCTGGGCCTAGAGGATGGTAAAATTTCCAAAGGCAGAGAGAAAAAGGAAGAAAAAATTTTCAGGTGACTAGGACAAACTTGATAAAAGCAAAAGAAGAAATAGAGTATGTATTGATGTAATTGAATGTATTTCAGTTGAATGAATTTCATTCATATGTGATCGAAAGGAAGATTCTTGTTGAATAGAAGTTGGAAATAAATCTGGCTAGGAAAGGGGGATACAGATTACTGAGTAGTCCAAAAATTAGGAGGAGAGGTCAATACAGTTGAAGCTGTCTTAACAACCTCCGTTAACGGACTCATTCCAATCCTCAGCGCTCTGCATCCTTCCATAAAGCGTATTCGTAAATACTCCTCTGGGTAAGACTACTCTCCAGTGTGCCTGGAGTTTCCCATCAGTTGGCTGGTATACTTTACCAAGAGGCAGTTGTGTTTATTCCCAAATCTGCTTATGTCAACTGTATTTGTTACCATATTTTATTTAAACCTTATATAAATGAGTGAATGTAAAGATATGGAAATGGTCACTAAAAATTGCTCTTGAATTAGGTGGAGAAAAGATTGAAAAAATAGAGGATTCTTTGTTCATACTTTTTAAAGCAACCTAAACTGGAAATCAGAGATGAATGTAGCTTATGCAAAAAAAGATGACTAAACAGTTGACTTACGCAAAGAAGAGGTCTTAGCCTTACATTAAAAGACAGGAATGAATGTTTGTTTATATGTTTTATCTTAAAATGTTTACAGTTTGTATTATTTTTAGTGATCCTCTAATTTAACCAAGTTATTTGATTAACTGATCAAGTATTGGTACTGGTTGCATTGATTGAGAGAATTTCCACTATATATGACATCAGGAGTGTAGGGACCCAGTGAAGACCAAGTAATACTTCAAGACGAGTAGTCTTGCAGGAATCTCTAGAGTAAGAGAGGGTTCTGTACAAGTAAAGTATTAATGGAAACATATCTGAATATTAATATGTGCTACCAATTGTTTGGCTAAACTACATTGTCATCTTGTGTTTTTCTAGGAGCCTTTGAGGGAACAGGGAGAGGAAAATAAATATTTAATGAGTATTTCCTATGTGCAGACATTTTGCTAGGTCTCTACATGCGTTATATCATGTAATGCTCACTTACAATCCCACTTTTCAGAGGAGGATTTCAGAGGAGGAAGCCAATTTAAATAACAGGTTAATAACTTTCTCAAGCTAATTTAGCTAATGAGTAGGTAAAGAGAATGCTTTACTTTACTGGGGGAAATCTTCATTAAAATCCCTGATGTTCTTTAACAAAGTTATAAGGCATTCATTTAATTGCTGAGTAATAAAATGTCCTTTTAATTAAATTAAGACTAAGTGAACCGAGATTCTCCTGTACTAGAGTGGAAATCATCCAATGTTGGCAAAATACACACTCCAGCCTTTTTCTTTTTGTTTCTTGTCCTTCATTTGTTTGCTTGTTTGAAAGACTGGGTCTTGCTCTGTCGCCCAGGCCTGAATGCAGCCTTGAACTTCTGGCTTCAAGCAGTCCTCTTGCCTTAGCTTCTTGAGGAGCAGGGATTCTAGGCACACACCACTCTGCCTGGCTGATGCCTTTTCTTTTTTTCTAAAGTCTTTTTTGTTTGTTTAAAGCAGTTTGTGGACTATCAGATGTTTATTTAGAATGAACAGTTGCACGACAACAAAAAGGCACAGTATAGCACAACTGTTATAGTGGGACAAAACTGTAGAGTGCTCTAAACTTGTCACTTAAAAAATCATGTACTACTTTTGGCAGTCGAGCCAAATCCCTTAAGTATATTTGGCTTTTGAATGATTTTGAATGTTTTTATAAATCATAACAGTATTTTACTTCATGTAAAGCAGCTTTAGATAAATTAAACAATAAGTATTTCCATCATGCCTTGAATATTTAAATAGAATGAAAATTAAATTAGTAATTAAACAAGAACCTCTATTCTTCCTAAGTTTTTCCTCATTAAGTTTCATTTCTTTATCATTGTGATTAAAAAAATTATGCAAGTAATACTTGAATGCTCCCCATTTAAAAAGATTCAAACACTCAAATATAACTTGAAAACCCCTTACTTTCTTCTTACAATACTGTACTCTATTCCCTACACCCTATCAGTACCTTCTTCAGAGATAATTGCTGTCAGTTCTTTGGCTTATATTAATCTATTCTTCATCCCCTTAAAAAATACTTGTGTATCTATATTGCATTTTTAGAAACAAATATAATCATACTTTATATATTCTGCTACTTGTTTTTTAAGTTATTGTGTAATTGATATCTTCTCGTGACAGTACATATAATCGACTCCATTCTTTATAGGTCACATGATTTGTTCAGTCACTTTCCTGCTGAATGACTATATTTTTGGTGGGGAGGGCTTATGTGAAAGTACTTTTGTAGGTTAAATTCCTGGTAGCAAACCTAGGATTCTGTAATTTGAATGAAAATAAAGTTATTGCCATTTGAATTTTAATTTTTGATGTTTTTGGGTTTTAAAATAATGCATTTAAAATAGGTAGTATTATGCATGGTTCAAAATTCAAAACATACAAAGTGAGTCAGCTTCTCTTTCACAGCTTCTCCTTTAACCAACCTCTTCTGCTCTTTCTAGTGGCCACTGTTACTATTTCTTGTATATACTTCTAGAAATAATGTGCACATATACAGACATATACCTATTATATGAATTCTGTCTTTTTTTTTTTTTTTTTTTTGCTGAAGAATGCCATATATCTGTAGTAGAAAGATGTATCTTGGAATTTGTTCCTTATCAGTGCATGGAGAACTGCTTTATTCTATTTAGTGCTACATTGTGTTGCTTTACCATATAAATTTAATTAGTTCCATATTGACAGATATTTAACTTGTTTCCAAGTTTTTGCTACAGTAATGCTGCTGATATATGCCATTGTGTACCTCTGTGGGATAAATTCTAAGAAGTAGAATTGCTAGCTTAAAAGGGATTTAAGGCATTTAAAATTTTGATATATGTTGTCAAATTCTCTGTAGAGATTGTTCTACAACTCCTACCAGCAAAGTATGACAGTACCTCACCAATTCTGTTTTCAAACCTTTTGATCTTTGCCAGCCTGATAAGTAAAAATATTTTAGTTTGCATTTCTCTTAGTATGAATGAGGTTGATCATTTTTTGATGTGGTTAAAGACAGCTGTATTTCCATTTCCGTGACTTGTCTGATCATATCCTTTGCCTATTTTTTCTATTGGGTTGTTTATCTTTTATTGCTCTGTACATGCTCTTTAGAAACGGAGGAAGTTAGTTCTTTATGATGTGTGGAGCTGGTCAAGCAGAGCAGTGGGTGATCCCTTGTTGTGGGTATTGTTATTAGTCTACAAGCTTACCTGGATCCATCTGTACCTTCTTCCCTTTGTCCCAGAGGATAATAGTCTTTTGTCCCCTTTATGGTTAATCCTTCTATTGGTTGGCTGACATTAAAATTTACTTTTATTCACAGTTTTGATATTCATATGTGCATGATTTCTTATTTGTTTTTAGGTAAAATTTGGTAATACCACCTTTAAAACAGATGTCTACCTTAAGTCACTCAACCCTCAGTGGAATTCAGAGTGGTTTAAATTTGAGGTAAGTTTTTAAATGTCACCATTTTTGGGTGTATTTTTTTGAGGTGACTCTTTTTCCTCAGGAATAATGAGAACCTTTTATTTCAGGCATAGTAGTATTTCTACATCATGAAAATACTTTCTTTTCTGCTTACCTAGGAATATTAAATCTAAAAAAAGTTATATTACATTTAAGAAAATATAGTATATGATAACACATGAACAAAAGAAGTCCTCAGATGTATTATATTATTATTGTAGTTTTCTCTAGATTTTAGCATATACCAAAAATTACTTAAGAATAATATATGGATTAAAATAAATTTTTAAAAATTGTAGTACTATATATTGTGAATATTGCCATTTAAATCATTTGTAAGTGTACAATTTGGTAGCATTGATTACATTCACAGTGTTTTGCTACCATCACCGCCATTTCCAGAACTTTTTCTTTACCCTAAATGGAAATTGTGTACCCACTAACCAATAACTTCCCATTCCCTCCTCTCCTTAGACTCTGGTGACATCTAATCTACTTTCTGTCTCTTTGAATTTGCTTATGCTAGCTATTTCATATAAATGGAATCATATAATACTTGTCCTATTGTATCTGCTTTCTTTTACTCAGCATAATGTTTTCAGGGTTCATCCACACTGTAACATGTATTAGAATTTTATTCCTTCTTATTGCTGAATAATAATCCATTGTATGTGTATGCCACATTTTATTTTCTAATGGAGTTATTTTTATTGTTGAGTTATAAAAGTTCTTTATATATTCTGAATATTAACTCATTATCAGATATATAATTTGCAAATATTTTCACTCATTCAATAGGTTGTCTTTTTACTTTCTTGATAATTTTCTTTGATGCACAGAAGTTTTTAATTTTGATGAAGTCCAATATATTTATTTTTGTTTTGGTGTGAAACGAAAGAATCCATTGTCAGCTCTAAGGTCATGAAGATTACCCCTATGTCTTTTTTTGTAAGAGTTTTATGGTTTTAGTTATTATATATAGGTCATGGATTCATTTGGAGTTAATTTGTATAATGGTGTAAGGTAAGAGGCCAACTTTCTTCCTTTTTTTTTTTTTTTAGACAGAGTCTTGCTTTGTTGCCCAGGCTGGAGTGCAGTGGTGCGATCTTGGCTCACTGCAACCTCCACCTGCTGGGTTCAAGCGATTCTCCTGCCTCAACCTCCGTAGTAGCTGGGATTACAGGCATGTGCCATCATGCCTGGCTAATTTTTTTGTATTTTTAGTAGAGATGGGATTTTGCCCTGTTGGCCCGGCTGGTCTCAAACTCCTGACCTCAAGTGATCTGCCTGCCTTGGCCTCCCAAAGTGCTAGGATTACAGGCATTAGCCACCACGCTTGACCCCAATTTCATTCATGTATGTAGAAATTCATGCATGTAGAAATTCAGTTGTTTGGGCACATTTGTTGAAGAGACTGTTCTTTTCCCGTTGATTGGTAGTCCACACAGAGACATGAGGTGGTTATGTTCAAATGGCTCATGGCGTGGTGATCTGAGGGGACTTCTCCAAAAGGAGAGCCTCCCATCTCCTCACCCAGGTCTCTTTTCATTCCTCCCTTCTTCCCACCTGTGCTTCCTTCCTTGAGGCACTTGAACGTAGAGGTCCCTAACACTCATGTTCTCCTCTCGTGCTCTTCTTAGGAAGTCCGTTGTGTTACTGTTAGGACGTCTGTTTTATGTTGCGCCCAGCCACCTCCCTGCAGTTTCTGCCTTCTTTCTCTACATCTGTTTGTTTTTTCATGGGTTGATTTGGTCTGTCGGCGTGCCCCAATCCTCCAAGAGATTATAGAGACTGTACTGGGCTTTGAGAACAACAAGATGACATACAAAAGGAGATACAGTTCTCACTTACAGACTGCTTATTATAGCCCAGACACTGGTGAAGTGCTTTACATGTGTTACCCTCATTCAATTCTCACAGTGCCATGAAGGCACCTTTTATTTTAAGATGACTCAGAAGTCCAACCCAGAGCTAGCTAAGTGGTAGAGTGAGGATTCAAACCGAAGTCTGCCTGACTCCAAAGCTGTTACCAGACCACCACACCTTCATCTTACATTCTCCCATTCTACCCACCATCCCCCCTTCTGAAGTTAAACATCTTTGTCAGTTATTGTTCCCTGTGCCAGCAATGTTTTCCCCCCTTTTTTTGTTCTTCTTCACTGCTATATCTTCATCACCCAGAAGAGCATGTAATAGACTCTCAGTAAATATTTACCACACATATCGCCCATTTCTTTGACACCATTTCCTTCACCCCTCAGCTGGAACTGGAATTTTCTTCTTTGGAATTTTCACTGGACTACTTAAGAACCTTGTGAGGACCAATTTGGTTTTTCCTCCCCTGCTATTTCATGCTAGCCCTTATATTGGGGAGCATTGTGGCTGATATGCCTTTTCTGAGGCCTATTTCATAACCATTATGGAGCCTGGGTAAAGTTTAGCTCTTGCAGGGTAAGGTGTCATTCTTCAGTGAAAGAGAACAAGGGAAGGAAAGTATTGGTTTGCTTGAAAGATGCTTTGATCATGCTGGGGAACCTGCCAGATTCATATCTGAAGATGGAAGAAATGACACTACGATTTTTAGGCACTGCTTTGCTTATGGTTTATATTAGGACTGTGCTCTTTCTTTTAGTGTTGGAAGGCACATTCTGTAGTGGTTGGGATACTGCATAGCAGCCCTCTATTGGAAAAGCTTAAAGGTCTGGATTAAGAGAAAAGAAATTCTATTTCTGGTGCCTGCTAATTTGCAGATGACCTCAGACAGCCTTACCATTTGGAGTCTCTGTTTTTTTCAAATGTGAATCCTTTCCAGAGTAGTATTGAGGTGGCTATGAAGCATGTTGCTGTATGTTAATATGAATTGCACTAGTAAAAAAAAGAGAATAATATATATAAACGGTTTTTTTTTTTTTTTTTTTTAAACGGAGTTTCTTTCCTGTTGCCCAGGCTGGAGGGCAATGGTGCGATTTTGGCTCACTGCAACCTCTGCCTTCCAGGTTCAAGCGATTCTCCTGCTTCAGCCTCTTGAGTAGCTGGGAGTACAGTCATGCGCCACCACACCTGGCTAATTTTGTATTTTTAGTAGAGACAGGGTTTCTCCATGTTGGTCAAGCTGTTCTCAAACTCGCGACCTCAGGTGATCCACCCACCTTGGCCTCCCAAAGTGCTGGGATTACAGGCATAATGCCCGGCCCGGGAATAATATTTTTAAATCACTCAGCATTTTGGATAGACATTCAGCATTTGGCAGAAAGTGGGTTTAAATATTAGCATTTTGGGGTTTATCTTCTGTTCTTTCGTTAATGTATAGCTAGTCTTAGTGGTGTAGGTGTGCTAAAAAAAATAGAACTGCAGTTTGAAAAGCTTTTGTTGCTAAACTTAAATCTCAGTTTGTATAAGAAAGGTGTACCTCATCTGTAGACTCAGAGCATTTATGGACAGTGACAGCTTTTATTTATTATCTCTGTGGAATATAACTGTGTTTCTCAAAATTACTACCTCATCAGAGTAGCTTGGCTGTGTCTCAGTATTCTATCAAAAGGACTCAGTTATAGAAACTGTTATTCTTAACCTCCCAGTAACTTTCACCCAAAGGTTTTCAAGCAGATGGATCTCTCTAAGGAAGATAATTTCTAGTTTCTGTAAACTCCTCCTCTTTTACAATGGAATTCCATGTTATCTGCTAGAACATTGAACTGAAAGTCAGTAAATTTTTTAGGACTTTACCTTTGAGGCAAGTTAAAAAAAAAATGAGTTGGACATAGATGTAAGGATTTATTTCTGGACTCTCAACTCCATTCCATTGGTCTGTATATCTGTCTTTATACTATTACCATACTGTTTTGATTCCTATAGCTTTGTAGTGAGTTTTGAAATCAGGAGAGAGTCCTACAAGTTCATATTTTTAGTTGATATTTTCATCGTGAAATATTTTGATTCTTTTCTCATTTTCTTTTGTGTATATGTACAGATTTTTCTTTTAGCTGCTTCTAAAATGCCACTATGTATTTCAAAAGACCCGTTGCACATGTATTCAGTCTATTGTGGCATTTTAAACTACATTATTAAGGTAAAGGCGTGGAATATATGAGTCAAAAAATAATCAGAGTAACTTCCTTACGTGATTTCAGATGGATTTAGAATTAGAGTCTATCTTCATTACCCAAGCAAAACACTGGAATGTTTGTATAGTTTATTTTGATAGCCTTCCCCCCACCACTATAACCTAGAAATGGTTAAAAACAAATAGTTTTCATTACATTGTTATTGGAATGGTGGGAGGAGGCAAGCTTCACGTGTCAGAGTAATTTTCATGATACTAGGAAATATTAAAAAATGATATTTCATTTTAATGATGATGGTAATAAACTGGTATTTTTTAAAGCTAATGAGTACTCAAGCAGCTTACTTAACAATATGAAAAATAATATATTTATTTTCTGAAATAAGGGATTTACCAGGCAGTTCCCTTAAAATTTAGTAAGTTAGTGGCTGGGTGCAGTGGCTCACACCTATAATCTTGGGACTTTGGGAAACCGAGGCAGGCGGGTCACCTGAGATCCAGGGTTCAAGACCAGCCTGGGCAACAGGGTGAAACCCCGTCTCTACTAAAATACAAAAATTAGCTGGGTGTGGTGGCACGCACCTGTAATCCCAGCTACGTGGGAGGCCGAGGCCCAAGAATCGCTTGAACCTGGGAGTCAGAGGTTGCAGTGAGTTGAGATCATGCCATTGCACTCCAGCCTGGGTGACAGAGTGAGACTGTCTTAAAAAAAAAAAATTTAGTAAGTTACTGTTTTGACTAGTCTTCCTGAATAATATATATGCTGTGAAAAATGTACTTAAAACTTTGTGTTTATAGTTAACATTGATTATGTAGTACTTTTTTTAACCCTGTTTATAAGTTGTTAATTTCATTCAGTTATATATATATATATATATACACACACACTGTTGTGTATATATATACACAGTTGTATATATACTGTATATATACACAATTGTGTATATATAGTTGTATATATATACAGTTGTGTGTGTGTGTGTGTGTGTATATATATATATAGCACTCAAATAAATGTCTTAAGCAAAATAGATGTTTTTCTCTTATGTAAAAGAAATGTTGTGCCAGGCAGTGTAAGGGTAGTATGGTTGCTCCACGCTGTCATTTCAGACTCCATCATCTGTACATAGCCTGTGGTTTCTCTTAAAATGATTCAAGGTCCTTTTGGCTCCAGTTTAGCACCTGGAGTTCCAGTGAGCACATGAGTGTTCCAGGCTGGCAGAAGGAGCTAGAGTGAAGGGGAGTCCAGGAGGAGGAGCTGATGAGTTAACATAACACTTTCAGATGAGCAAGCCTTCTTTAACAAGTTTGCCCCCTCCCTACCAAGCTCTATGTAATGATTTATGCTTGTATCACATTTAGTTGCAAGGGAGGCTAAGAAATGCAGTCTTTTAGCAGTGCATATTGCTAATTTAAACATTTAAAACATTTCTCAGAAAGTCTTAATTTATAATATTTTGCGATTCCAGATAGGCTTCATTTACTCTACTAAATATTCTTAATTCATTATGATTAACTCTTGAATTTCCGTATTCATATTATTCATCTTGTTAGCTATCTATGTATCACAAGCTATTTTTAGTCACTTAGTTGTTAGTATAGCACCCCCTAATGTCAGGGAAGGGATACCTTAGTGTACCATGAGAAAAAATGATAATACTCAGAGGTGAATGTACAGGTGGTTAAATAAGTATATACAGAGAGTATTTTTAATGGAGTTAGAAATTGGGGAGAATGTCTTAGAGTAATGGTTAATGGTTTGGTTTATGATTCTTTCTCTTCTGTTAAATGTATACATAACAGAATGGTAGTGGAGAGAATGCCATTGGATGACAGATGATTTGGAATGGATTGGGATTCAAAATGATCATTTTATTTTAACATTTCATTATGGAAAATTTCAAGCATGCACAAAGATAGATTAGTATATTGAACCTCACCCACCTTTAACAGCTGTCTACATTCTACTGTTCTTATTTTGCCTTTTTAACTCCCGCACACCCTGGTTTTCCTTGTGGGGATATTTTAAGGCAAATTTGAGATGTTATATGATTTCATCTATAAATTCCAAATTATATACCTCTTATAAAGAAGGACCCCTTATAAATAAACAAAACCTTAGATCACATTATCACACTAATGGTATCAATAATTCCTTAATATACTTTAATTCTTAAAATAATCTTCAGAGGCTGGATTATTAGCTTAACATCAACAAGAAATTAAATAGGGGATAGGGAAAGGCATAAATGTTTCATATCCAAGTTTAAAAAACCAACCAAAGTATAAGGGTTGCAGAGCTATCACTTGACCAAAGCATATGTAATAACGATACAGAGATTTTAGCCAACCACAGACTCAGTCTTAATAGTATGGTATGTCTGATGTAAAGAAGAACATCCATAGACTGCATTTTAAAAGTATAATTTTCTAATTATAGAAAATAATAATCCTTTGGTATTCTGTCCCAATCTTAATACTGTCTATAATATGTTCCCTTCTGGCCACTATATTTGATGAAGGGGGCTGCTAAATTAGATAATGGCATGATATCCAGAAGATGGCAGCCAAAATAGTGAGTATGTCTTCCATGAGGGAGAAATCATTTTGCACTGTTCTCCATTGTAAATCCCTCTGTTTGGCACAGTGTTTGGTATATGATAATAACTCGATAATGACTAAATAAAAGGGAAGAGGGTAGACGTTTATATCATGAACTTAATTTGTGAACTTAGGTTGTTTTTTCTTACACATAATGTTAATTTTGCTTATGGTTCTGTTCTCTGAAATCGCCCTTAGAAATTGTGGTGTCATTGTGCTCAATTAGCATTCTTCTCTCTATAGATACTACCTGAACTCTAATATGACATTCCTTAGGCATTTTTGCTATGTATCATAGGCAAAGTTGTAAAACACAGGATAATGTGTAAAAAAAATTGAGATTTAAATTTTTTTGTTGTTAGTCTTCCCACTCTTGTGCTGAGAGATAAACTTTTTTTCTTTAGAAAGATGAGATATTGTGAGATAAACTTTTTTTCTTTAGAAAGATGGGATATTGTGTACGAAAAGGAGCTATAACTTTTTGTGCATTAATTATTTTCTTTACTTTGGTGCTTAGAAATCTGTAAGATTTTATTTGCATATGTGTCATCCTTTTCATTTGATATAGGTATACATTTGTGGTAATTAAGATTTAAAAACTATATGAGATTTAATTTTAAGGTATACTTTTAGGTGGATGATGAAGACTTACAAGATGAACCTTTACAGATCACAGTTCTTGACCATGATACTTACAGTGCAAATGATGCCATTGGTAAAGTGTACATTGATATTGATCCTTTACTGTATAGTGAAGCTGCAACAGTCATCTCAGGATGGTTTCCAATTTATGACACCATACATGGTGAGGAATAATACTTAAGTCTTATAAGTAACAATCGTAATCTTTTTTATTTGTTCTTAAAGACGTTTGTGCTCTATTTGGTGGTTTAAAATATATATCTTTAGGCTAGGTGCGGTGGTTCATGCCTGTAATCCCAGCATTTTGGGAGGCTGAGGCGGGTGGATCACCTGAGGTTGGGAGTTCAAGACCAGCCTGACCAACATGGAGAAACCCCGTCTCTACTAAAAATACAGAATTAGCCGGGTGTGGTGGTGCATGCCTGTAATCCCAGCTACTTGGGAAGCTGAGGCAGGAGAATCACTTGAACCCAGGAGGCGGAGGTTGCAGTGAGCTGAGATCGTGTCCTGTGCAACAAGAGCGAAACTCTATCTCAAAAAAAAAAAAATATATATATATATATCTTAAGATGATGCCTTTTTAAAAATAAACAAATAATAGTAAATTATTGTTAGTAAAATTGTTGCTTCCCTGAACATAATTTGAGATAATGCTTGCTAAGTTTGTATAGTATAGTAAGTAAATACATGATTTAAAACTGATCTAGTATTGATACTGTGTTTCTAAAACACATTTTCAAACTGATTAATAATGATTTTTGTGCTTAAAAGTTACTTAAAAGTTTTTTGTTGCCTGAAGCAGGGCCTCCCGGGCAGCTGCGATTGCAGGCACATGCCATGACGTCTGGCTGATTTTTAAATTTTTTGTAGAGACACGTTTTTGCCATATTGGCTAGGCTGGCCTTAACTCTAGAGCTCAAGTGATCCGCCTGCCTCAGCTTCCCACAGTGCTGGGATTTGCTTTCTTAATATTTTAGTAGGTAAATTATTTAGTCTGTTTTCTTAGGTCTTCCACCATAAGTATGAATTTGACATGAAGTCAGGACAGTCAAGTGAAAATATTTAGTAAATGTTTGG
Source organism: Hylobates moloch (assembly GCF_009828535.3). Lineage (NCBI taxonomy): Eukaryota > Metazoa > Chordata > Mammalia > Primates > Hylobatidae > Hylobates > Hylobates moloch. Next base: position 21,074,619 of record NW_026652283.1, on the reverse strand, counting down.
AGGTAAGAGCTGGGTCATTCTTATTTATCAGAGCATGTTTTGAAAACCCTTATTCTTGGAATTTTTTATTTACTTAATTTTTTTCCCACTGTGTTGCCCAGGCTGGTCTCAAACCCCTGACCTCAAGCTGTCCTCCTGCCTTGCCTCCCAAAGCACTGAGATTACAGGCCTGAGCCACTAGTCCTGGCTTGGAATTTTTTAGTTAGCTTACTTTAACTTATATTCATTGAAAAGAATAAAACTTCTTTTGTTTTAAATCAGATTCTTGCATTAATTGTTAAGAGTATATAATCTGAGATCATAAAGATCTGAATTTTAATCCTGGATCTGCCACTTAATGGCTATTGACACTATGTAAATTACTTAATTTTTATTAAATACTAATTTCTTCCTTTGTAAAATGGGGATGATACTACCTTATTGGGTTGATGTGACCGCTCTGAGATACTACCTGTAAAGCATTTAGTACATCCTCTCTCAGTGCTCAGCAAATGTTGTCACCATAATCATTATCATCATCATTAATTCAAATGGGACTCCTTTTTAATTAGTCTTGGGTCAAAGTGGAGACTTGTGAAAATGAAAATTATTCATATTCTAATGCATACATGTTGTGCTTCAGAAAATATACAGAAACTACTAAAAATGCAAATAACTAGGAAACAAAGCCGGCATTACTATTATGATCAACACATTACAGATGCACCTTGATTTGTGATGGCGTTCTATCCAGATAAACTCATCCCAAGTTGAAAATGCATTTAATATATCTAATCAACCAAACATTATAGCTTAGCCTAGCCTATCTCAAATGTGCACAGAACACTTATATTAGCCTGCAGTTGGACAGAATCAACTAAAACAAAGACTATTTTTTAAATAAAGTATTGAACATCTTATGTAATTCATTGAATTCCGGACTGAAAGTGAAAAACAGAATGGTTTTGCACCATGGTAAAGTGCAAAATATTTTAAAATCATTATTTAGCATTAATTTGCTTCATTATTTAATTGTACATTACTTTCTTAAGGTAGAAACTTGATTTTCTTTTTAAATTTATAGGTATCCGTGGGGAAATCAATGTAGTTGTCAAAGTAGACCTCTTCAATGATTTAAATCGATTTAGGCAGTCATCATGTGGAGTCAAATTCTTTTGCAGTAAGTAAATACATTCTATTACTCAACAGGAAATGTAATAACTGTTAAATATGAGAAATCAAGTTAACATTTCCGAAGGCAAGTAGAAAAGGTATTATACTTGGTTTTAATGCCAAAGAGAAAATTGTTAATTTTCTAGAATAGTTACAGTAGTTCTGATTTGAGTATAAATGATATCTAGTTTTTGAAAATTTATAGAAATTTTTATTAGAAAAATCCAGTGACATTTTACTGTAGTATAGGACACTGAAAGAAAGGAGCAGAACACTATGGCTAAGCAATATGGTGCTGTCCCAAAATACACAGGCTTCTATGGGTATTGGGTCTAGGGGACTCCATGAAATATATGGGTCTGAAATGGGCAGATCTTGGTGATCACAGCCAGCCTGCAGTAGATGGATTGAAATCCCTAAGTAGTTGACTTAGCTTCAGTGCACCAATATTTATTTTAAGAGACTATTTGGTACAGATGTATTCAGGTTCTCTCTCTCCTTTTTGAATCTGAACTTGACTCCTCAGGTTATGTCAGAAAGGTAATGGTTTGATTTTTGAAACTGTGCTATGTGGTGTACAGAAGTACTTTTACAAAGGGCTTTGAATAATTAAAGATTTAAAAAAATTCATTATCTGCTTTCTACCTATTTATATAATAATTAGCTGACTTAAATTTTGATTTTTTAAACTTTGTATTGAATTCTGTTTAAGGTCGTCTATAGTTGTTTTCCAAATTATACAAATGCAATTTATATTTACTTTGCTTACATGAGAAAGGTGGGAGCCTCCATGAAAGAAAATAATTATTTCTAAAAATGAAATCGATCTTAGAAGACTGATTGGAAGTATTATTAGAATTACATTGAAAATATTACAGTAAAAGATGTTCTTGTATTATGTATCTAAAGGTCAAAAAATTGAGATGTACATTTTTTAAAAATTGAGTTTTACCTTTTGATAAACAGAAGCATAATAATTTGTTTTAACAGCAACGTCTATTCCAAAGTGCTATAGAGCTGTGATAATTCATGGATTTGTAGAAGAACTTGTGGTCAATGAAGACCCAGAATATCAGTGGATTGATCGAATTCGCACACCAAGGGCATCAAATGAGGCCAGACAGAGACTCATTTCATTAATGTCAGGTATTTAAAAAAAAAACTTTATTACTGACTGATTTAGTACTCTCTTAAATTTTTTACTTTCCTTTGACATGCTACCTCAACTTTTATAGTGAAGGCTATGAATTAGAAGTGACTGCACGCCTTTCCCTGGCCCAGTCTTCCTGAACACACTTGCATTGCCCTCTTTTAACAAGTGGAAATGCAAATCAGAAGCTTGTAGTAAAAGGAAATTGTGTTGATGAGATAATGTAGTGGAAAGAGTGCTGAGCAAGGGGCATTCAGGAAGGAACCCTGAGTGGGAACCTGGATTCTAGTTTTCCTTCATCTACCATTTATTTGTCAGAGCTTAAGCAAATCACCTTCTTCTGTCTCTCATACTTTTCTGTTCAAATGTTGCCTTTTCGCAGTTCTTCCCTAGGTACTGTAGTTCCCTCTACCCGTTTGACCACTTTCCCTGCCACTCTGACCTCACTCCCTTTTTAAATTTTTCTTTGAAAAACTTGTTTACCGTTTTATTTAAAGTTTGTATTTATATTAAGAGTTATATGTGTATATGTGTGAATATATATGCATACATATATATTCACACAAAGTATCAATGTTATATTTGTATAGCAAATATGTATATTTGTTTTTATTCTATATATTTGTGCTGTATAAGTATATATTATATTTTATAATTATGCTATATTGTAATAGAATTATGTTCTGTATTCTGTAGAGGCTAAACCATATTATCTTTTAAGTTTCCTTCAAGTTCTGAAAATCTGTGATTTTTTTGGACTTTTTTTTTTTTACCACTACTATGTCCAGTCTTACAGTATGTAATGTAAAGATATGAAGCAAGAATGAGATTTCCCATTTTTTGTAGGTGAGCTGCAGAGGAAGATTGGCTTGAAAGTACTTGAAATGAGAGGAAATGCAGTTGTGGGGTACTTACAGTGTTTTGATCTGGAGGGCGAGTCTGGGTTAGTGGTGCGAGCCATAGGAACGGCGTGTACTCTGGATAAATTAAGTAGCCCAGCGGCATTCCTTCCTGCATGTAATTCCCCATCCAAAGAAATGAAGGAGTAAGTATGAATCAATGAAATTGTTCTTGCTAAGGTTTTTATCTTTTATCTATGCTTTTTCATTTGATTTGAAACATTTTAGTACGGTTGTTCAACATTTTCTCTGTGATGATTTTTATTGGTGATGACTGTCAAAATTTAAAACTTAAAAATATTTAAATATTCCTAATATTTTATTTATAGCATCTTATTTATTTTTATTTTTTGTGACAAGGTCTTGCTGTGTTGTCCAGGCTGGAGTTCAATGGCACAGTCTTGGCTCAGTGCAGCCTTGACCTTCTAGGCTCAGGTGATCCTCCCGCCTCAGCCTCCTGAGTAGCTGGGACTATAGGGCATGCCACCACGCCCGGCTAATTTTTGTATTTTTAGTAGAGATGGGGTTTTGTCATGTTGCCCAGGCTGTTCTCAAACTCCTGGGGTCAAGTGATCTACCTGCCTTGACCTCCCAAAATGCTGGGATTTACAGGTGTGAGCCACTGTGCCCGGCCTATACCATCTTAATACGAAACAAATTAAGTAATATAAAATTAAACTTATTCCAGATATTTAGACACACTGCATATATAAAGCATAAAATGAATATTCAAGCATTGTGTGGCGTTTTATTTTCTGAGGAATGCTTAAAACCCTCTACCAGATAATCCAATTATACTTATTAATGGCCACATAGTATATAAAGCAGGAAAAATTGATTTGTGCAGAAGTCTTAAACTCAAATGTGTAGAGGCCAGGGGATTTATATGAATAAACTAACTGAGTGTAATTAAATAGAGTATACTACTTCCTGTAAAGCCAAGGTTGGCAAACTTTCTGGGAAAGGCCAATACTTTAGGGTCTGTCCATACAATCTCTTGTCTTTCTTTACAAAAAAAGGAGTTTGCTGATCCCTTTTCTAAAGAAATTTAGTCATACATTTTAGAAAATCTATGTGTGGTCCTGCAAAACACTTCTGTTGGCTTGATTTGGCCTGTGTGTGTCATCATTGTGTCAGAGGCAGAGATTTTCAACATGATGGTGGTCATGACTGTCAACACAGAGTGTTTGGAACAAGATTTTTCAGTCGTAATGATTAGGGTGCTAGGTCCTGTTGGGGACTAGAAAGCCTGACTATCCTGCACAGCAAGGGACAACCCTATACAATGAAGACTTGTTTCATCCTAAATGCCTTTAGTACTTCGGTTGAAGACCACTCATCTAGAGATTCTTCTAAGTCAAGGGTTGGCAAACTTTTTCTGTGAATGACCAAATGGTACAGATAAATGATTTAGTTTTTGCTAATGCTACTTCATAACTGCCATTGTAGCACAAAAGCAAACATAAACAGCATGCAAGTGAGTACAGTGTGGCTGTGTTCAAATAAAACTTACTTACAAAACAGATGGTAGGACAGATTTGGACTGCAGTCTGTAGTTTGTGGACTCCTGTCCTAGATAATCAGGGAGTCAGAGTTGTATAGTCAGGAAACCTGAAACGTTTCCCACTTCAGTAGTCAGGAGGGGTTGAATAGAAAGGTATCATAGTATGAAAAAACGTGTTTTTTCACCATCTTTTTTAAAATGAAGTTTTCATCTTTATCTTAAGTGCATTCTTTTTGTTTAGCCATTTTATTTCTGCTGGCCATTAGTCATTTGGGTTGAATTTTATTCATAAGAGGAAGCACAGTGTTACATACTGCTTAATTTTATTTGGAAACACATTGGTAAATGAAATAATTATTTTAAATAAATCGAAGAATGAATTTGCTTTATATTGTATTTAAAATAACTCCTAGAAAGATAAGAATTGCCAGCTGCCAGCAGTAGAGTCAGATTGCAAGTTTAGCTTTTTGAGGGTTTCAGATTTTTTTCCCTCTCTCTGTAGCAAATTTAAGTAAATATTTACTAGCAAATTAAAGTGCAAGTTTAAGCAAATTTAAGTAAGTTACCTAGTGGAAGGAGAATGACAAAGCTATATTACCTGTTGGTTCCTTAGAATGAAATACAGATAGTTGGCCGGGCGTGGTGGCTCACGCTTGTAATCCCAGCACTTTGGGAGGCCGAGGCGGGCGGATCACAAGGTCAGGAGATCGAGACCACGGTGAAACCCCGTCTCTACTAAAAATACAAAAAAAATTAGCCGGGCGTGGTGGTGGGCACCTGTAGTCCCAGCTACTGGGAGAGGCTGAGGCAGGAGAATGGCGTGAACCCAGGAGGCGGAGCTTGCAGTGAGCCGAGATGGTGCCACTGCACTCCAGCCTGGGTGACAGAGCGAGACTCCGTCTCAAAAAAAAAAAAAAAAAAGAATGAAATACAGATAGCAAGGGGATATGTTTTGCATGCATTCAGGAAGAGTTCTATTAGTGTAAATCTTCTGGGATTGTATACATTTTCTCCTTTTCTAATCCTGTAGCCTCACAATAAACGTAAGTTCCTTCCTTAGGATTTTCTAAAAGGCGTCTTACTAATTAAGTCATTTTTTAAAAACCCTCAGTACTCAGGCTGTTTTATTTCAACTGGCTTCATTGTATTTTTTGATAATGAAGCAATTTGGGTTCTGTTTCAAAGCCTATTTTATGATTCAGCTGATTATGACTATTCTGGTATTTAATTATGTAATATTGTTGGTTCTAGACAGGAATTTGATAAAAGGTGGTTTAGATTATGTTATTGACTGACTGGAAAGGAATATTAATATTATAAATACCACAGGTTATTATGAGGCATCTTTTCATGCAGAGAGACTGATCAAATCCGAAAACTCCAAGAGCACATTATGGTCATGTTCCAGTGTATTTGAATTTTAATTTGATGCCATAATTTGAACATTTTACACTGTTCATTTTAGTTTTTTCATTTTATTTTACCTACATTAGTGGTGTGTTCTACTTCCTAAGTTTGTTTTTTTCCTTTTGATGTTTAGTGTCATGCACACTATAAATCCCTTTGGTGTTTTCCAGCTTAACTCTCTTGACAATAGAAAGTGCTTTTAAGTATGAGTTATTGCTTCTTTACTTAAAAAAAGTAATACGAGGCAAATTCTCCTGTGTATACTACTGATTATAATAAATATAGCGTTGTTTATTTTTAAGTCTTGGATTTTTTAATTCTTTTTGAGAATTCTTATACTTTTTCTCACTTCAGCGGAGAAATAAAAACAAAAACAAAACCTTACTCATTTTTTGGTGTAAAAGTAGATCACCAATGAATTGTTTGATTTTTATCCATTATAGTAAATACCTTTTAATTTCTTTTTTTTTTTTTTTTTTTTTTTTTTTGAGATGGAGTCTCGCTCTGTTGCCCAGGCTGGAATGCAGTGGCGCAATCTCGGCTCACTGCAAGCTCCGCCTCCCGGGTTCACGCCATTCTCTTGCCTCAGCCTCTCCGAGTAGCTGGGAATACAGGCGCCTGCCACCACGCCTGGCTAATTTTTTTTTTTGTATTTTTAGTAGAGACGGGGTTTCACCGTGGTCTCGATCTCCTGACCTCGTGATCCGCCCGCCTTGGCCTCCCAAAGTGCTGGGATTACAAGCGTGAGCCACCGCGCCCGGCCATACCTTTTAATTTCTATTAGCAACAAATGTAGAAACAATTCTCCTATTGTAAAATCAGTAATATTTTCAGAAAGTAGTCTGTAGACCTTAGGAAGGACTATTATGATCAGTTAGTGATAGCTCATGTTTGAACCTTGACAAATTGTGAATTGGGGAATGTTCCTGGGCAGTCAGTCATATAGCAATGGAAAAGAAAAAAAAAGATCAGGTTAAGTTGGGCTCTTTGCCTGCCTTTAATTTGTGTTCTAAAAAATGGGGATGATAGTTTTTCAGAGTGTACTCACATATGATTCATGTGATTCTGTTTCCCTCATTGTGTGTAAGCAAAGGCATTGCATAATGAAATAATTGCTGATATTAAATTCAGGATTCTTATTTATGTAATTTACCTTTTTACAACATTCAATGTAATCCTTTTAGCCAAATTTTTTCTTAAAAATTTCAAATCTTATATATCAATATATACTTGTATAACTGCTCTAAGTATACACACACATAGATATGGTTTATTATAGGATGTAAGTAGATATAAAATTTTGATTTGGAATATAGTTTATATGATATATTCTGTATGAGAGCCAAAGTTATTGACATTGTTTTATGAAGGTGTCTTTAAAAGCAAGGTCCCCTTGTTTTGTTTCCATTGTAACCTGATTTTAAGCTATATATTTGGTGTATTGAAATACTGGAATATGTTTATCTGCGTATATCCAATTAGTTCACTCATTTCTCTTTATGCTATCATCTCTCATATTCTTAAGTACCCCGTCTTAGTAGCCTAGACAGTTATTTAACTTCTTTTATAGAAAATATAATTAATTATATCAGCAATTCATATCTCAGTTTCAAAGGTAATATAAGAACTTTATATTTGACTTTTTACTTTTATGGGCGTCCCTCTCCATAAATAGTGCATAGTAAGTTCTATTGTGATGAAAATAATAACAAATATTTTAAGGAAACTTAAAATACAGATCTTAGTCTTGTTCTCATTTAATTTCATTGACTATTCTGCTTGCCATTTTCTTATTCTCAATTAATAAATTAATCACAATTTATTAATCTGATACTTTAAAACTATGGCTATATCCTAACAAATTAATATTTAGCTATTTTTCAATTTCAACTTGTTTTTTGCATGCTAGGGATTAAAAAAATAAGTTCTCTTCCCTAACTAAAGCTCCTTTGAAATTATTTTAACATAACTCTGCAATCTGTTGTATGTATTGTTTTCTTTTCTTCCACTTTGACCACAAATTCCCTCAGGTCTCCGCTGGTTCATCCTCCAAGCCATGGATGCCGCTCGACTCACAACAGCCCAATTCACACTGCTACTGGCTCACGACTTACTCAGAACTTCTCTGTGTCTGTTCCCACTCTCATCTATACTGGTACGAGACTGCTCAGACTCCAGAGCTGGGGAGATGCAGGCCACGGGCAGAGTGGCTGCAGAGGCAGGCAGGCAGGTAGTGTAGGCAGGTACCACAAGTCTTTACTTCATCCTTTTCTTACTCGAAGTCCAGCTGCAGTGAGGAACTTCTGTATTTAGCTGCCACAGAGTCTCTAACTATATGGAAGTGAAGGTATTCTTCCAGCTTCCAAAGTCTCTTCCACAGATCCTCAAATAATGCTATTTTGTATATGTGTACTGTGAATTTTGCGGCGAATCCTCCCATATATATTTTTATATTTCTGCATTTGTTTAAAAATAAAATTGATGATTAGATTCTAAATGAAATAGCTGCCAAAGCTTCCAATTTGCTTATTTTCTTTATATACAAAACCTATTACAGTAGGTCCTATTTCATTCTGTGGAAGAGAGCTATTGGAGAACAGGTAAGCAACTATTCCACATTAAATGCAATGTTTCTGTGTAGCTGTATTCATTTTTCTCTCTGCTGTGTTTTTAGCTGTGGCACTCTTGCTGCTATAGGATAAGGAAACATTTTTTCTTTTGAGGATATCTGTGTGTGTGCAAATATAAAAACAATTATGAATATTTACACACACCGTTTGTAGTTACCATTTTTCTTTTGTAACTTACAGCATTATTTGAAAATATTTTGTCATATATTCTTTTTTTTCTCCTTTTGATATTTTTTATCCCCTTAGTCTGTCATTTCATGCTTTTTTGCTTTTTCACTTGGCTTATTAACTGTTTCAATGCAGATAATATTTATCTGGAGAGTGATGAATGGTTAAACAGCAATTGGTTGTCTTTGGCCTCAATCCCAGCTCCACACGTAAGAAATGACTGCTGGCCCTGCCCCAATTCTTTCCTGGTGTTTGGATCATGCTGCCACCTGTCAAGTCCTTTGGCACATGATTACTTAATATTTCTCCACCTTCTTCTGGCAGGATTCCCTTCAATGAAGATCCCAATCCCAATACTCACTCATCAGGACCCTCAACCCCTCTGAAAAACCAAACCTATTCCTTTTCACCTTCCAAGTCCTACAGTCGACAGTCCTCTTCTTCTGACACAGATTTGAGTTTGACACCCAAAACTGGTAAGGCGCTTCCACCCACCTTTTGTTTTTTCTTTTTTTAAATATTTGTTTCTATTTCTTATTAGCTTTCCATCCAAATCTTTCCTCTTGTTTTTGGCACTTAAGTTAAAAAGAAAATGTGAATACTGACCATTTTCAGTTACTGCAATTAAAATATGAAAATTTTGTATAATTCAGAAATTATCTTGTCTACATTTCATTGACTTAATCATAGTGTAGATATCAAAGTCCACGATTTATTTTGGCATATAGACATTTTTCATTTTATGCACGAATTAAGAGGAATAACGTCTTAAAACATTTGACTAAAAAGTAACACTAGTAGCTTGCAATCAGTTGCATACAAGCATTTTTGAATTTATTATTTCTGCCTATTAATGAATATAATTCTAAGATTTTATTATGAAATAACTTTAAACCACTGAAATGGTTATATTAGTGTACATCTATCTATTAACTGGGTATTTAAAATGTTTGGTTTTACTAGTCTTTCTAGGTTAGAAAATAGCATTTTTACTTATTCTTAAATTTTTCTGTTCATTAAATTTATATTTTCTTTTCTATTGTATTTTGATGAATGATTTATGGGTTTTTATGAATATGTTTTATGATAAAAAGTTGATGAAAAATCACATTAGTTCCTTATACCTTAGAATAAACTTATTTAAATCATTAAATTATTATTGTTTAGAAAAATTTAAAATAAATTTAAAAACTTATAGTTAGCAGTGATGAAATTTTTATAAACAGTATTTTTGTCTGACAGTTTTCCCATCAGATGATTAAAACATAGTTCTTATTTGTTATTTTTAGTTAATATTTTTAATAGCCCTATATGTATGTTAGAAAAGAAATTTATAAAACAATCCTAGATTTTGTGAAAACAAGGAAAAGAAGTCTAAATCCAAAGCAGTGCTACTTCTAAGGAAAGATTTTTTAAAAAGCCTATAGATTTAATTTCTGTTTTTATAAATGAAGTCGTAAAATACAAAGATAATTATAAACACCTGTTTTCTTGAAGATAACAGCTTCATCTTTCTAGATAATTGTGAATAATGTCTACAAATAATGTAGTTATTTGACAATAATGGATGCTTTGGAATTTGGCACCTTACCAGGTTTATGCCATAAAAAGGGAACCATCCAGATTGTAGTGAAAAAAGATTTTTTTTTTTTTTTTCAGATAAAGAGTAAGAGACTGTGGCCTTAAAATTCATGACAGTCAAGACAAGAAAGACTTACATTACTATTTGAGTAATAAGTTTAAAAAAATATTTTTGAGACTTTGGTCCACAGACTGCATATTCCGGACCTTTATTTATTTTTTATTATTATTATTATTTTATTTTTTTCCCATACCACAGATGAAGTTTGGAAAGCATTTCTTTGGTGTTTCTGTTTCTTTTTTCTTTTTTCTTTTTTTTAAAATATACCAAAAAGGCCAAGCCTAAAGAAGATTGTCAAGGAATAAATACCAATGAACTTGTCGTATTTTATCTTCTGGCTCCAAATTTTTAGTTTAAAAAAATTTATTTACAAATGGGGTGTTACCCTCATGTATTCCTATATTTATAAGCTACCTCTAAATAATTTTGTTTTTCCTAAAATTATTTATTACTTGAATAGTTTATTTATATAATATTAGCAATTTTCAGCCCCTTGGCCTTATATTATGAGTCCCTAAATATCTCTGAATTGTCCTGAGGAGCACTTCTATTTCCCATGAAGACTTCAAATGGCAAAGTTGTGATTGCTATAAAAATTCTAAAACTATAATTTCAGCCTGTGTTTCATGATTTTCTGCCTTCTAATTTACCTACATCAGAATCAGTGTCTTGAGAAATAATGGACAGAGATAAGCTGATTATAATTTATTTGGGAATCCAAAAGTAGAATAAAGTTAATAACATTTAGACTGAGAAAGTTGTTTTTTTTTCTGTTTGTAGTTAAAGCTACATTATCTGTATTTCTGGTAGGTCTCTTTTAAAAAATTTTATATTTATCTCTGTAGATACTAATTTTTGACATTTACAAGGTTTTATTTTTATATTTTTTCCCAAGTATCTAACTAATAGTGGAATTTTAGATTTATTAGTGTTAGAATATTGACTTGACACCTGATTTTAGCTTATTTTTTTTAGCCAGTCTTTTAACTATGTATAGTTTTTATAGAGGGTATCTGACCCTTAGGGTACTCACATCTCTGTAAATGCAAATAATACTATGATCAGAGTAAAGTATTAAACATTTTAGAGGAAAAAGAAAAGTATTAATATATATCTCAAAACTGGACAGAAAGAAGTTAATATTAAAATTAATACTGACAACTGTTTACCTAATCCAGTACTGAGTATTTTTTATGGGTATTCAATTAAAGTACCCATTGATGCTATCTTTTAGTTAGTAACATTTGAAGTACTGCACTTTTATAACTTTAAATAAGTGTTTATATTTTAGGCAACAAGTCTGGCTCTAAAAATTTGAAAATGTGGTACATTTTAATCTTACAAATTCTTAAGCCAAAAAGGGCAGGCAAGTTAAGTACTTTGAAGACATCAATTAAAAGTTATTAGAATCACATAAAATCCTAAGTTAGTGATTTAAAAAATTTTAATGAATGTGAAGTTTGTAAAGGTTTGTTAAGTTTTAGACTATGCCTTTTATTTACATTGTGTGGGATAGATGGTCTTGCTAGTGACTTTTCATTTGCTTAGTGTAATTTGTCTGTACATTTTAAAGTTCATTTTTATTGTTATATTTTGCCTCATCATTGCTTTCCTTAGCCTGCATTTTCTGATCATCTTCTGAATCTGCATCTTTTCTCTGCTACTTTCCTCCACAGCACCTTACCCACAGGGACCTAGGATTTACCTGTGTCCCAGCTCCCCCTCTCTCTCTTGTGGTTCCCTTCATCTTAAAAAGTCCTGTCTCCTCCTCTCGGAATCTAGCCTTACCCCTCATCATTCTAGCCTTGTCAGCCCAGTTCTGAGGAAAAGTGTTTCTTTCAGTGAAGAGTTGTTCCTGGCTGCTTCTGGTAGGATCACATTATGTCAGCTTTTTAATCCCTTTCTTTTTCATGCTGTAAAAAATTATTGGGTATTTTATACAAGATGCTTTTCTATTATTTTTCTTACCGGTAGTCAGAGTTAAATAATTGGAATTATAAGGATATAATTGAGGATTACTTGATGGCTAATCATGACTATTCTGCCAAATTATTTTATATATTAAAAAATTATATAAGGACATAGGTCTGGGTATTTCTAATATTATTAGATTCTTATTACTACAGTTTCTGTTTTAGATGCTTTACTTTCTTTCCCTTCATACCAACTCCATTCACATTGGACCTGTATCATCATGTTGCTAAACCATATGATTGCATTAGTAAATTATTCTGTTTGAATCAGTTTAAGTCTCATTTTGGTGATATTCTTTTATTATCTTTTTTTCTGTCTGTTGCATTAATTATTAAATTTTTCTGCTATATTTTCTGATATTTCAATTATCAGTACAAATTTACATTTTATTTTCTGGCTTTTAATATGCTTCATATAAAGATCTTAGTTTCATTTCTATGTTTAGTATTGTATAGTCTCTAAAAATAATGTTCAGATTACTATAAGAAAAACCATTTTTTTGTTTTTAAGAACAGAATGAGACTATACATATGCTAACCTTTGTTTCCTTATCCAAGAACAGCTAAAAATGTAAAAGTTAATTAGTTCCTTTTTAAGTCATTGTGGTAAATTTGGCTGTATGCATCTTCCGTTTTGAAAGGGATGGGATTAACTCTAGTCTGTAGAGCACTGGCTTCTTACCTGTCCCCTGCTTTCTACGATTCTTTGACCATAGTTGATCTATTGGCATGGTCAGAACAATAAAATAAGGTAGGGAAAGGAATTTAAAATTAAGCCGTAAAAAATACATCTAAGAGCTTGGGAAAGATTTTTCATTCATAACTATGTACATTTGTGATGTGTCTATTACATGTCCCTGATTTTTTGTTTATTTAAAAAAAGTTTATGTTGATTTTTGTGAATGAGTGTTGACACGTATGAAATTAATACTGTTTTGTCGTGATATGTTTAGAAATGGGAAGTTATAAGAAAATAGATTAGACTATATTTCAAACTCACCTAAATTTTATGTTTTCTAGAGAATTTTGGAATATTTTCAGTGAGCACAAGTAGTGCTTTTGTCTCTATATTTACATTTAATCAGGTATTTTGTATTTCTCATTTTTTAGTATTCTTAAATTGTTAGCATAGTAATTGTTATTATCTTGATTATTTTAATTAAAAGACTCAGCTTTTAAAATGGAATATTACACAAAGATTCATCACCTTTACATAATTTTTCTTATAATTTTCAGAAAAAATTAAGTCCAAAACTAGCTGGGGTCAGTAGGGCTCTGACATCTTGCATCTAAAGAAAACTGAATAAAAGTAGAGTAAAATATGTGCTTTAGTTGTCATCCCCAATGCTTTAAATGTTTCGATCATTTTATCACATTTCAACTCATGATGTTTATGAAGATGAATGCAATTAAACTTTGTTTCTATAGTTTTTTTTTGGTTGTTATTTATGTACTGATGTTCTGTAGGAATGGGAAGTGGTAGTGCTGGAAAAGAAGGGGGGCCCTTTAAAGCTCTTTTAAGACAACAGACTCAATCAGCGTTGGAACAGAGGGTAAGATTCACTTGATATTCTTTGTTCTTACACTGTTAATATGACTTTTTTATTTTATGCTTCCATGTACTTACATGTTTTCATGAACTGTTTTGGTTACATATCTATAGTATTGCAGTTTTGAAGTCCAAAATGGATTTAAGATGTCAAAGTTAATTTGTTTATGGATAATTACTTTTGATTTGGAATACTTACATAATAATAATTTTTGTTTTGTCGTTTTATCTTTTATCAGAAATACTATTTTTGAGAATACCTATTGAATGCTGAAGTAATTTTCCATTACATTTATTATTGGAAAGGAGATGGTAAACATTTTTGCAGAAAAAAAATTCCAGTAGCATTTTATTATATTAAAAATAATTCCTTAGTATATAAATATATTTATTTGCTGAGATTACTTTTATCATTGACCAATCTCTTAGGAATAAGAAATGTACAGATTCTATATTTCTAAACATTAATATAAATAATGTGGTTATTCAGTATAATGCATCTATTTTAGTTATTGTAAGTTTGAGATTTAGCTATATTTGTTGATTGGGAAAATAAGCAGTGACAGTTTTTGGATGATTTCTCTCTCTCTCTTTTTTTTTTTTTTAAATAAACTTCATTGCTAAGGGAGGATCGCCTCATAGGTTCTGTAGAAGGCGGGTATGTTTCTGAAAAATGTGTGAGAGCCTATTTCTTGTATTGATAGCTTTTCTAGTTTTAATCTTGGTCATTTAAGTTTTATTTAAGCTTTTAGCAAATGTTGACAGCGTTTTTCTTTTTGTAATGCAATGTTTTTTTTTAATTTAATAGCACTGTGAGACTCATGTTCTTTTTTCTAACTAATATGGTGCATGTTATATATGTCATGTCAATAATTTTAAGACATAGTTCTATAGCTTTCATTGTGTCTGATTTGGAAGCTATAAGCATTTACAGAATTTTCTTTTACATGTTCTGTATTACACTAGCATTTGGGGGAAAAAAAGGTGAAAGAGTAAATACCTGTAAAAGGATACATTTCATAAAACTAAAGTATTTCTCCTCTAGAGGTTGGTACAATTTATTTTCTAGACTTTTCCCTCCTTATGCTGACAGTATCTGTGTATGCACTGTTTACCTAGGCAAGCCTGGAGAGAGCACAGCTGAACTAAGCAATGAGGCTTTAGCTCATTTTTTGCTTCATGCTCTATCAAGCAGCAGTTACCTTCCAGCTACTCTCGCACCTTGCAGGCAAACCTACAACTGCCACCAAAAGGCCCACCTAAACATTCAAATCACTATTAAAACCAAATATAACAAAAGACTGAAAACGTTGAAGAGGGTCAGAGTGAAGGGGTGTGTGTGTGTGTGTGTGTGTGTGTGTGTCCACTTAGCATTTTTTTAGGCCAGAATGCTCTTTTTCCCTGTCCCATTATTATGTTCTCTACAGAGTTTTTCACAATAGGAATATGCTTGCTTATAATCAAATTACCATTCTGGAATTCACATCAACAGAAAAATGTGGGTTCCCTTGAAATTCGATATAATAAGATTTTACTTGTGTGTTGTGCCTGTGACTTGCTGTCTGTACCAAGAATCTTTAAAAACCATCTCACTTTAAGGGAAAAAAATATTAAGCAGTGAAAACCATTTTGAATTAGTTTGGATAAAATTTGTGTTTGCAGATATGCATTTAAATATTCTTAAAATTTTGGACACATTTACACATTGGACATAGATTACTAAATAATTTTCATGGAATTAACAGCAAAGGTGTAGAGAACTATAGTTTTCATTTACAACTTTGTCAGTCCTGGGTTGGCAGTACATCTATATCGTCTAACCTCAAAGTAGCAGTTGCTTAAGTTTATGAAAGTACTTCTCTACCTTGTGTACGAAGTAAGCAGCCAAAGCATTATCATCTTTGGCTTTCCTATTCACTTGTGACTGCCATTAGTATGGCTTTTGTTTTGGGATAAGCAAGAAGTATGAAGAATTCTCCCCATATGTGTTCAGATATGACTTAATTCTGCTAATCTGAACACTAGATTATGTCACTGACATGATCTACTTACATGATGTTTTATATTCCTTTCTTTAATATTCATTTCTATCCTTTTGGTAAAGCACCCTTAATAAATTATATGGCTTTTTTTTTTTTTTTTTCTTGAGGAAAGAGAAACTTTATTTGCCCAGTCTCTTTTACGGATTATTCAAGTAGTAGCTGTCGAAATTAAAAGTGTTATTCTTTACTCCACAGAAGCATTGCCAGGTTTTTGGGAGATGAGAAATAGAGATAAAAGTTTTATTTAGATTTTAAGTTCCACCTATGAATTTTTTGATGTAAAGTAAATAGATATTTAATTAATTAATTAGGAGAGAGGCTCTCTCTATGATGCCCAGGCTGGTTTCGAACTCCTGGGCTCAAGTGATCCTCCCATCTCAGCCTCTTAGAGTGCTGGGGTTAAAGGCATGAGTCACTGTGCTCAGCCGGATTTGTTTTTCAATACGACTTTTATTTTACCTGTGAGAAAATATGGAAGTACTTCTGTAGTTCCTTCAGTCAAGAAACCTAGTTAACTTAGTTTAACCTAGTATTTCACAAGTACATTTTACCATAGAACTTTCCTTTTTAAATACCTGTTAGTGAGGAACACATTTTGGGAAACATTAATATAAGGTGAACTCTTGAAGAATTTTGATCTTTTTAGAAGTGGGAGTAAAATTGTACAATAAATCATGGTAGAAATCTGTTATGGATTTTATATCTAGAAAGTTTAGTCTTTTGCAATAATAAAAAGAGTGCTTGATTTAAAGAATAAACTACTTAAATCTCTCCTAAGAAAAATCCTATTTAAATCTCTTTTTAAAATAATACTCCCATTGTGCTCTGATGATTTTTCAACTAACCTGTCTTTGAGCACACACTATTAAATATTTTTATGCTGCCTGCCCTTGGCTTATGTCAAAGCATCAGCATGTAACTTTATCTAGGTACCACAGGGAAAGCTACTTTAAATATGAAGACTTTCTGGAGAAAATTTCTTCTGCAGTTCCTGAAATTCACATCTAGGCATTGAAAGCAGGATGTGCTTGGGCTAATCTTAAGGAAGCTATTCTTTTTTTTTTCATTGAGACGAAGTTTTGCTCTTCTTGCCCAGGGTGGAGGGCAATGGCATGATCTCGGCTCACTGCAACCTCTGCCTCCAGGGTTCAAGCAATTATCCTGCCTCAGCCTCCTGAGTAGCTGGGATTACAGGTGTCCGCCACCACAACTGGCTAATTTTTGTATTTTTAGTAGAGACAGGGTTTCACTATGTTGACCAGGCTGGTCTTGAACTCCTGACCTCAGGTGATCCACCCACCTCAGCCTCCCAAAGTGCTGGGATTATAGGCGTGAGCCACTGTGCCCGGCAGAAGCTATTCTTTAAACAGAAGAAAAAATCTATAAATTCATCAGGTGTAATAAAATCAAATCCTTAACTCTAAATGACAGTGAAACCAGATGATAAAGTTTGTTGCTTATAAAGAATCTAGGAATAAAAGGCTCTCTTGACTTCAGTTTTTCATATAAAAAATTGAGATAATAGTATTCTCTCATATGGGAAAGGTTATAAAGCACAGGCTACAGGGCCTGGCACATAGAAGTACTTGACAGTAGTTGCTAGTTATCGTGGTGATGATAGGTACTTAACAATCTGCTATAGATTTCAGCAGTAGCACTTCTCATGAGAGAATTGTATGAAGACGGAGTTTTGGTTAAATAACAATGACATTTTTATTTATTATAGGTTAAATTTTGTGTTTTAGAGTGAATTGGTGTGCCGATTAGGTGAACTGGGGACATGTGAGGTGGAGAGTGGGTCGTGGCCTCAATGGGCAGCCATCACCCTGTGTGTTTCTTTCTGACCAGCTTCTGACCAGCTTCCCCTTGTTTCTTTATCCCAAACAAAGAACTTTGGGGAGAAGGGTATAGAACCCTGAATTGAGAAGTCATTTAGGTTCATTTATTCATACTTACGTAAAATCTTATATGAAAATGTTCTCTAATACATAATTTACCTATTTTATTTCTTTAGAAGGAAAAAGGAAGTACTGTCTTCCATTTAGCTTACAAAAATGTTATTTTCAATATCTCTTTTCTAGATATTTAAAAGATTTAAGTATAGACATTACATATAAAGTGATTTTTTATTCTGTGAGACCACCACATGCCTCAGATATTTTGAGGAAATATTAAAATGTAAGTGATCCTAACACTGAAAAAAAAATCTGAAAGACCTAACTACATTATTAATAATATAAGCCTACCCATATATTTCTCATTTAAAACTCACATTTACAAAGTTCAAATGGACTTGCTCAGTGATTACCAAACTTTTCCCAACTTCTTTCTTAATACTTATATTGTTGTGTCATTACCCCTGTGTGTGCTGTGCCTAACAATAAATCCATTCAAATATTTTTATGACTCAAAACTTCATTTACGTTCAAATTTCCTAATAATAAATATGAATTCATTATGAGGCAATCTTCTAGTTTGTACAGTTTTTATTAGATTTCCAGGAATAAAACTTGGAGGACAGAAAAAGAAGTTTAAATGGAAATAAGGATGCATTTTGACTAAACATATTATAATACATTTTATTATAAGTGACGTACTCTCCTTCCATCCTCTTCCTTATTTTCCCTCTACCTTTCTGCTGGGCCACACCTAACCACTTCCATAGACTAGTTTTTTTACTCTCTTCTTACATAGCGTAAATTTTTCTTTTTCTTGTTTAAAGATTACTTCTAAATTTGAACTAAATTTATTTCTAAATAAATTTTAGAAATTTTTTTTATACTCAACCTTCATGGGTTACTGAGGTGCACAGGACTGGTTGCTTTTGTGCAAAATGATTCCAGGTTGCTGTGCTTTGTGATCATGCTTTTGTGAGTTTATATTCTCCATGCTTGAAGCAGCCAGTGAATAATCGTTGCTGCTTTTAATGAGCCTCCTCCTAGTGGTATTCTCTATCTCTTTACCAGCTTTTATTTGTTGCATTTAATCTGAGGTGGTCTTGAAAATAAGATCATGATAAATTTTAGAATTGTTTGTTCTTAAGATAAAAATTTATAACTACTATAATATAGTATGAATATGATGTGTGGGAGTCTCCTGTGAATAAAGTATATGAGCTTTAGTGCTTGAGACCGTTAACAGTTCTTTTGACTGTTGAGAGCCCTGTTTTGCTTATTTTTCTCAATTATGCTCAATTATGTTCTAAGTAGCTGAGGCTACTGGTAAGTGATTCCAGTTAAGTGAGCTACATTAATCTTGCAGCCAGACAGGTCGAACATCAAGTTTTCCTTACTTGCATCCAATTTGTGTAATGTGAGGGGCCTCCATGTTTCCATAGGAGCTCCATTTTCTTATTGGGTGCTATTTCAATGAATTTCCTTTCTCGGCTTTTTCATTTCTCTTTTTTGTGTTTCTCTTTGTCTCTAAGTTGATGAATTTTATTCTTTAAGAGAGAAGGAGAGAATAAAGCTTGCAAGAACTTGTGGAATTTTATTGCCTTCCTATCCGTTATCTATGTACCTTTCACCTTTCCTTAATGTACCTTTATGCACTTGTATTTGTTCCTGCCACATCGGTGTTGATAAGAGTAACCTCACCAATGATTCTCTACCCACCTCAACTTGATATTTGCCACTATCTTCTTTTTCTTAACCCACACTGCTTATCCTCTCAGTTACCCTCCTTTGGTCCCACTTTGATTTAGATCCCTTGGCCCCAGGTTTTTAGAGTCTTTACCAGTGTCTTATACTGGGTGTTCATGTGAAGGGGGTGTCTAAACCACTGAGAAATAGATAATGGGGTAGAGGGATAAGGCAGTTCCCTCATCTCATTGAGAAGTTCCATCAGAGTTGGAGATTCAGAGGAAGGAAGAGTGTGTTTCAAATATCTTAAATTGAAAGAACGCTTTTTTTTTCCTCATTGAGAACTGATGAAATGGGTCTTTGGATTCTGTATAACATTGTATATATGGGGAAATGGATTTGAAACTCTAAACATTTAATAAAACTTTTAATTACAAAGCATGTGTAATGTATAATGGGTGACCTTTTATTTCAAGGGATGTAATACATTTGCTATGACAAGCTTTTTAATAAGCAAATTTTTTACACTTTACACACGATAAGTTGTATTTTTCCCCTATTCTTTCCACTAGGAATTTCCATTTTTTACCTTGACGGCATTTCCTCCTGGATTCCTTGTACACGTTGGGGGTGTAGTTAGTGCACGTTCTGTGAAGCTTTTGGATCGTATCCACAATCCTGGTATGTTCTTAAAAAGTTTCAATGTTTCCTTTATTTAAATTGTGGTTATTAAAGTTGATTTTTATGATTTTTTAAAGCCAAATCTATCTGAAAGGAGAAATGAAAAGAAAGTATAAACTAGCACTTTACTTTAATATATTTGTAGTCATCTCAATTATAAATAAACTAAGTGTATTTTAGTTACTTTTCTGTAAAAAACAAATCTTGATTTATTTTTGGTCACAATATCACTTTAAGGAAATCCTTAAATAACTTTTCTTTGACCCAGGGGAGATAATCATTTTTATAAATTGACCATTATGGCCATTAGTTTAAGATGTTAGTTCTTTTCATTAGCAGTAGCTTTTTATAGATTACTTATTTTCCTTGTTCTTAAAACAGGTATTTTAAAAAATGTAATTGTAAAGCTGGGCACAGTAGCATGTGCTTGTTGTCCCAGCTACGCAGGAGGCTGGGGCAAGGAGGATAGTTTGAGCCCAGGGCAACATAGCCAGACTTGGGCAACAACCTGGGCAACACAACAAGACCTGTGTAAACACTGTGGGTATCATAGGAACAGACAGGTAGCAGAGGGAACGAGACCAGTCCATGGGTCAAAGACCCTCTTCCTGAGCAGGCGACTGGAGCTGTCATTTCTTAGAGCTCATTGTGTAACTTGAACACACTGGGACTGTCTTTGACCACGGCCACCTGTCCCCTCCAGCCTGCCCAGGCAGCACTCAGGAGACACAGAACCCAGATCCCAGCACTGTGCTGGGATTCCACTCTGTCATTGGTGGAATCCAGCATGGGCAACAAAGTAATTGTGAGTGTTGTCTAGAGTAGTTAAGAATTGAAAAACAGATGAGCAAACTAACATCTGGTCCTCCAGTTTCTTTTATGTTTAAGCAAACAAGTAAGAATAGTAGCTTACATCTTTAAAACATAGGATCATAATTATAAAAACAAGTAGGCCTCAAAGTCTCACTGGATTCAGGCCCTTGGAACAGAAATCCTCTGGTGATTTTTCTACGTCTAAAATAAGCATGATGAATAGTGGGAACTTTCCATATGGAATGTGTTCTTGCATCTCTCATTGACTGGATGCTCAATCAACATACGTTAAACCTGAAGTTATATTAGTATTCTTATTTGGCATGTAGACGTATATATTTTTGAAAATTTTAAATTGTCACATCCAGTGACCTCTTTGTGAGGCTTATATTGACAGCTATAAAAAGAAGAGTGGCCGGACACAGTGGCTCACGCCTGTAAAATACTAAAAATACAAAAATTAGCTGAGCGTGGTGGCAGGCACCTGTAATCCCAGCTACTCGGGAAGCTGAGGCAGAGAATTGCTTGAACCCAGGAGGTGGAAGTTGCAGTGAGCCGAGATTGCGCCACTATACTCCAGCCTGGGCGACAAGAGCGAAACTCTGTCTCAAAAAAAAAAAAAGAAAGGTAAAATGCTTTGAAGTTATTGGACCAAAACATTGTAGATAATGACTATTTTTGAGGATACAGAGCATTGCTATTTTTTAAAATTTTTTAAAGTTTAATTTATGCCCTGTAGTTTGATGTCATTTGAGTTTATTTCAGAGAAGGCGACTAGAATTCTCTGGACCCTGAATGAGATTTCAGAAAAACAGTGCGAGTCAGGATTATTTAACTCTAAAACTGGGCAAATACATCTTCTAAGCACTGGTTTTCTCTTTTTTTCCCCTTCTTTAGTTTTTTTCCCTGTTTCTTATTTTTGTGGTCAATATAATATGTTTTCTCCATTGTAGTATTTGTGTACAGTACTTAAAGAAAAATTCAGACTGATACCAGTTTAATGTATTGGGATCTTGAAGACTATGCCAAATTCTACATCTTTGTGTTAAGGAACTTCAACTATTTGGAAAATGCAAGGAAATACTGAGTTAAGATACCTGACATCACCCTTGTGACCCGAGGCTAGTTACCTGTGTTTCTATGGACCACTGACTCAAATATTTTAATAGATGGCACCCACTGATCTGATAGTTCGAAACATGGTTTCAGGAATATATTTAATTACTAGATGTCTTCTGCTTACTGAAAAACATTTTGGGCTGGGCACGGAGACTCACGCCTGTAATCCCAACACTTTGGGAAGCCACTTTGAGGTGGGTGGATCACCTGAGGTCAGGAATTTTGAGACCAGCCTGACCAACAAGGTGAAACCCCGTCTCTACTAAAAATAAAAAAATTAGCTGGGCCTGGTGGCAGTCACCTGTATTCCCAGCTACTCGGGAGGCTGAGACAGGAGAATTGCTTGAAACCGAGAGGCGGAGGTTGTAGTGAGCTGAGATTGCGCCACTGCACTCCAGCCTGGGTGACAGAATGAGACTCCTTCTCAAAAAAAAAAAAAAAAAAGAAAAAGAAAAAAAGAAAAACATTTTGATTTTATTTTGTTGCTTCCATGTATTCTGAGTAAGTTATAGAGTCTGGGAGAACAGGTGAAGTTTAAGTAGAGAGTTGTATTTAAAATGTCACTACTTAAAAAAAAAAAATAAACTAACTGCATTTTGGGGTTTATTTTATGTGCCAGTTCATGCTAATTGTGCAAGAAATGTAAGAATCCAGGCCCAGGGAAGAAAAGAGTAATTCTTACTACAGAATGTGTTTTGTGTATTGTAACTACCAGCTCACCCATTCTCTGCCTTTCCTCCCAGTTTAGAGTATTTTTGCAGCTCACATTTAGAAATTCTCAGTTATTAATGGATTATTTCCCAAAAGGTCATGGACATATACAAATAAGTGCTTTCAATGGTGTATGAGTTACATTTTCATTTTGTTTTATTTTTAGTTAAATATGTGTAATTATTCTAATGGTTCTAATATTATTTTGATTTAAAGTATCACATTCTGACTGGGCACGGTCGCTTACACCTGTAATCCCAGCATTTTGGGAGGCCAAGGCAGGCAGATCGCTTGAGCTCAGGAGTTTGAGACTGGCCTGGGCAGCATGGTGAAACTCTCTGTCTACCAAAAATACAAAAATTAACGGGGCGTGGTGGTACATTGTCTGTGGCCCTAGCTATTTGGGAGGCTGAGGCAGGAGGATCACTTGAACCCTAGAGATGGAAGTTGCAGTAAGCCGAGATCATGCCACTGCACTCCAGCCTAGGTGACAGAGGGAGACTCCATCTCAAAAAATAAAATAAAATAAAATGTCACATTCTTCGGATTGTTTTATGTATTATTACGCACTAAAAAGGAACAATTTCTTGAGAACATTTACTAATCTCCAGGCGTCTTAAGTAATTATTTATGAAGAAATTTTAATATATTGAAGAAAAGCTGAATGTTGAAACAAAACAAAACTCTAGATTAATATCTACCGTAATGATGATGTTTTAATTTTGTGACACTGAGTTCCTCTGCTGAGAGAAACTTACGATGGATTGAAATGCATGTGCTAATGTTAAAAATGTTGTGTTTGCATTCTCAGATGAATTTTGCAGCTATTTTTTGACTAGTGAATATGGGAAATTTTTGTTTCATTCTCACTATAGAAGGGAAAAAATCTTATTTTAAAACCACTACCACCTGCTAACTATGGATTATTATTTTGGAGGCTTTTTTAAAGAACATCCTCCTTTGGTAAATATTGAGCAAACAGGTGACTACAACAAGGGAAAGAATGGGGTGGTTTTAAAAATCAAGGTAATTAAATAATTAGATTAGTTAATGTTAGATTACTATAGCATGCTCCTTTCCCCCTTTCTATTTCTACTTCTTATTAACTCTGCTGTCTATGTCTTTCCAGTTCCTGTCGAGTGGTGTTGTCAATTGCGTTCTTGTTTGTAGTGGTTTTGTTTTTTTCCTACTATTCTGCACCTTAAACTGATCTACTAATTTGCTGTTTTGAACTCAGCCTTTGTCGGAATTATGGGTAACACAAGATCTTACAAACTGCTAGACTGGAATAGTTTCAATTCAGGTATTTTAATGGTCATTCAGTACTACATATGCTGACAAAAATTATGGCAGCTCAGTGAAGTTTTTAGAAATGTTCTAGATGAAGTAGGTTTAAGGTCAATTCAGTTATACATATATATTCTGTGCTACGTATGTAATAACTCTTGTAATTTCAATGGAAATGCAAATATAAAAATGTGTTAACTAAAATGAATTAATGAAAGCCATAGAAATACCGTAAATTATCCATGACTTTTCTTAGGTGATTAACTTCAGAATGATCATTTAAAATTATATTTATTACATTTTGGATGGTTTTCTATATCAGGTAAATGATGTAGGCATTAGCTTTAAGATTAAGCAAATATTTGTTAAATATAAGTAATGTTTCATAAATCTAAAAATAAAGTATATTTAAATGCACATTTAGATTTGAATAGAATATATTTAGTGTTCTATAGGCTACTGTAAAAGTGTAACTGTTAGCATTTTTATTTATAATTCTAGAAGTGTTCCAAAATTAGATAACTAAGAATAGACTTTTTGGGGATTAACAGCTTTCTTAAACTTTCCTCCTTCCCTTTCCACATGTGAATATAATTTTTAAAAAGTAATTTTACATATGAATATAGTTTGTAGCTTTTAAATAAACCAGACTAAGATAGCGAGCTTTACAGCTGATGATGTGTTTTAGAGTCAAAAGTAATTAATTTTTCTTTTTGTTAAAAACATTAATAATGTACATTTCTAATTGTTTATATTGTATTTTTTAGAATGAAATAATACAACCATTTTGATTCAGTGTCAGAAGCTGGTATGTTGCCTAAAGAAATTTTTCAGTTATTTGTCTCAGAAAGTATATCTTACAGCAAAGCAAAGGCGCCACGGGGCTCAGAATTTTAGATAATATCTCATAATCTTTTCAATATCGTAAACTTTTTTTTGTTCTTAGGAGTTCAAGATATAAGTTTTGGTGTAAGTAATGCATGTTTGACTATGAAGTAAATCATATTCATCATGTAGGTTTATTTAAATTCAGTCTGGTAAACCATATGATAAGTCCAACACTTACAGATGTAGATTGATATCAATCGGTAAATCCATAGGGAAATTTCCTATCCAAGTTTTTACCAGCCTGCTGTCATTGATTAGAATTAAAATGATCATTTGTTAGTGTAATATTTTATAATTGGTTTTTAGTGAGAAATTGAAAAATACTTTGCTAGGTCGATTTCTTAAGAAATTTTAAAACATAGGCAGATTAGTGTAGTGGAAAGATATACAGAAAAAGGACATTGAGAGCATATTGACATTAATAATATAAGGAACTGAAATCTTGTCAGGGCAAAGATGTTTAGGGTGAGATGTGTGTTGGTCAAATGATAGAACAATCTTGGAAATGGAGATGGCAATAATTAAATCTTATAGACATAGTAAGGACATTGTCCCACGTAAGCAGAATTACGGTTTGGCAAAGAAAAACATGGTTGAGGAAGCAGTATATCTTGCCATCATTTAAAATAATGTCAGGTAGGAAGTGTATGAAGAAAAAAGGTAGATATAAGTTATAGAATGTTAAAAGAACATAAATGATGACACCTCATAGTATGCTTTTGATTAATTAGAATCTTTCTGGTAAGACTTAGTATATCTTCAGAAACAACTGATTTTCATACTTGTTTAGGAAAAATAACTTGATATTTCTGAAGAAAAATTTGATATAGGTAAATATATGCAAATCATTTATGTATTCTCTGTAGATTGAGAATATTTAGCCATTGCCCTCCTATGTAGAAAATCAAGAACTAACCATGTTAGGAAAAGAATTGTTGATACCATTTTTATTAGGGCTAGAATTGCTCATTCACACTGTATTTCCTGGCTGCTTTGTACCATGTATTATATGAAGCATCATCATTTTAATAACAGACTTCCAAAAGAAAAGAAAAATATATACCACCATATTAAATATACTTATTAATTATTAGACATTCTTATTTCAGAAACATTAAAATATGGAAAGATATAGGAAAATGTTATTATACAGTAATGTATAAAATATGACAGATCATGCAAGCTTATATCAGAATTTATTTTGTCCCACGCAATTTGCTAGGTGCTAGGGTGGAAAGATTGCCAGTCCCCCTGCCTTCATGAAGCTCATATTCTTGGGGGATAGACAGACATTAAATAATTTACTGTGTGGTATGGTGTGATACAAGATAAAGAGTTAAAGAAGAAGGCTTGATTAACTCTGTATGAGAGAAACTTATATAAGTGGTAATTCTTGAGTTCAGATTTGAAGGATAGATGGGAGAATCACATAGATTTGTATTTCAGTGTTTTTGGACCCATGTTTATACATACTTTGAGTGTGGTTCTGAAACTTCTAGCATTTACAAAACAATGTCCTAGCCAGTACTCATTTGATGATGTTTACATAGTTACTTCATGCTTACTAGGTTGCTTGCCACAGAGTACAAAATATCTTGGTTAGTTTACCTTTTTTTTTTCTGTCTCCTTTTCTCCTGCTTTACCGCCTTAGTTTGTGTTAACTACAGCGTTATAATTTTTTTTTTTTTTGGAGATGGAATCTTGCTCTGTCGCCCAGGCTGGAGTTCAGTGGCATGATCTCAGCTCACTGCAACCTCCGCCTCCCAAGTTCAAGTGATTTTCATGCCTCAGCCTCCCAAGTAGCTGGGATTACAGGCATGTGCCATCATGCCTGGCTAATTAGTTTTTGGTAGAGATGGGGTCTCACCATGTTGGCCAGGCTGATCTCGAACTTCTGACCTCAAGTGATCCATCTGCCTCAGCCTCCCAAAGTGCGGGGATTACAGGCGTGAGCCACCACACCCAGCCCTAGAAATGTTTTTGTTTTTAAAATGTTTTATTTTTAAAATGTTACCTTTACTTATCATGCTGCTTATGTTTCTGGCTTGGTAACAGACTTTGAGAAAGGCCAGACAGGTGAGTGTTGCTGCTAGGAAGCAGAATGCAGCATTTACAAATCTTATATGTGACATTCTAGGATTGGAAGTGCATAAGAATAAGGGTAGCCCATGCTCACATTTGCATTAGATCATTGACTACAGGGTGGAGAATGGGCTTAAAGGCAATAAGACTAGAGACAGGGAGACCAGTTAGCAGACTGTGTGGTAACCTTGGCTACATAGGTAACCTAGGTTTTGGTAGTGACAGCAGAGCTACACTGATCAAGAACTTATTACATGCTACGTACTCTTTTAAGTGCTTTATAATAGTAGGCCATTTAATCCTCAAAACAGATCTCTGAGGTCGACTCTAATCCTGTTTTGTAGGTGAGCAAAGTGAAACAGTAGTTTTCCAAAGGTGAATAGTTAGAAAGTGGCTAAGCCCCAATTTGTACCTGAGTACTCTGGCTTCAGAACCTAAACTCGTAACTATAAATTAACGAGATATTTTGAGTATAATAACAGCAGGACCTAGTAACTAGTGAAATGTGGCAAATGAAGCAGGCTCTTGTCTGCTTTCAAGACAATAGAAAGAAAGGGGAATTATCCCACATACCTACAGTTCTAAAATTATACTTAGCAATTGAGCTCTACCCTCTGGAAACTCAAGTTTATTTGAGTGTTGAGATGGGAAAATATTTAAAGAGCAAGTTTTAATAGTCCTAACTCATTTTTCAAATGAATATGATCTTTTATTTTTTTTTCTCTTGAGTTACCACTAGAAGTATTTCTGAGTAGCTCACATACATAATTTTTAAATCAGTGATGATCTTGATAGTCGCGGATAATTTGCTATTTTTTCCTCTGTAGAGATTGCATGTCAGCTTAGATTTTTTTTCAGGAAGTGGCAAGAAGAAGTAAAGTAGTTATATAGCATGGTATCAAAATGTAATTATTTATTAGTGGGAGATAGTTTCCGGACGTAGACAAAATTTGTGAGTTGATATTTTAAGTCCTGAGTTAGTAAAACAAGTTGTTTAACACTGGATAGCCTTTTGTTTGTTTTTGAGAATATTTTTAAAAGGGTTTTTAAACAAATTTTATTTTAGATAGATTATAGATCTTAGGACATATTATACTTAAGTTTTTCTCAATCATAAACTTTTACTAGTGATAAGGCAAGCTTTGGATTAATGGTTCAAAATTAGAAAATATTAGTCTTTTTTGTTAGCCATCAGAATTATAGTTGTTTAGAAAATTCATTTAGTTTAGGAGCAAAAGTGAGTAGTTATGTCCTATAAAAATAAGTATAATTACTTTACAAAATATATAATGGTAACAAAATGTGGGTCAGCTGATTATATAGGGATATATTTATAGAAT
Organism: Hylobates moloch; assembly: GCF_009828535.3. NCBI lineage: Eukaryota > Metazoa > Chordata > Mammalia > Primates > Hylobatidae > Hylobates > Hylobates moloch. Next base: position 21,046,001 of record NW_026652283.1, on the reverse strand, counting down.
GTACAGCTCAGTCTGCTCATCTGAATGAATTTTTTTGTTTTTTTAGTTTAAGTTTCAATTCAGTTAAGTTTTTATTCAGTAGATGTTTGTGAAGTGCCTACCATGTGTTGCACACTGTGTTGGGTACTGGGAACATAATTGTTAAGCCAGGCAGACATCCTGTACACACCCAGTCTAGAGTAATTCTTACACTATTTTGGTGTGTGCATATGTGTGTATTAGTTAAATGCAGATAGGTGGCAGGCTTTCTTGGAACTTTAATTTTACTGATAGTCTCAGCAATTATCATTTTCTCTGAGAGATACTTATGAGCAGATGTGCAAACTATACCTAAAGTACTTATACAGCTTTTGGTTTTCAGTATTTTAATAAGGTTTTCAGGAAGTAGATAAATAAGAGTTCAAGATGCAAGATAGCATAAACACAGCATGTGTGATATGTGAGCTTTTCTATATTACCAGTAATTTTAGAGTAATGAAAATCCAGTTACATTTGTGTGTGTGTGTATGTGTGTGCATGCATGTGTGTAGTGAAATTTCACAATTATGGAGTAGATTACACATTGGACTTTCTAAATTTACAGATAGTAAAGAATCCAGTTTGGTCCAACATGGATTATATCTTAGTTTCATCCTAACATCCCAAATGACTAGGTCTTGACGTTTGCTCTGTATTTGCATATGACTTCATCTGTAATGAGAATCTTGAGAATCTTCTTCCTAGTCTACTTATCCCCACCCAGTTTGAGGTTATATACTCCTTTGAACCTGAACTCTCTAATTTCTTTTTCATTAGGGGGAATTTATCTTCTTCAAGAGGTTAGCAGTTGGAATGTTACTTTCAGGTATTTGGGAATATAGCTTTTTATACTGTCCGTTAACATGATAGATTATCATTGTATTAACCTTTATTTGATCCAACCTAACATTTTATCTCCTTTTGTTGATTTATAAATTAGATTGAATAAGTGTCCATTTTTAAAATAATTTTTATTGATACATAATATTTGTTTATATTTATGGGGTACATGTTTTATTTTGTTACATGCATAGAATAAGTAATGATCAAATCAGGGTATTTGGGGTGTCCATCACCTTGAGTATTTATCATTTCTAAGTGTTGGGAACATTTCAGGTTCTCTCTTGTAGCTGTTTTGAAACATACAGTACAGTGTTGGTAACTATAGTCACTCTGCTTTAAAATATTAGAATAATTTCTTTTTTCTTTTAACCATATTACAAGAATCTGCAAGGCAGAGTTATTCTCTCCCAGAGCTATATAAAAATGAACTGAACTTAACATTTCAGGTAGTCGGTGTTTCTTAGTTGCCAAGTGTATGATAGCCTAAAATCTCAAAGAGGTTGAGTTTAATAAGAGCATATTATGTTGAGTTGTTCACATTGTTATTTTCTGAGATATAAACTGCCATTTTAGTATTTTAGGAGTTTCACCTGAACTTCAGAAACAAAATGTTAAAAAGATGGCAAGATATTGAGCTGTGGCCGTGCTCTAGGAATGTAACGTAGTAAAAATTAATGAATTCTGATGTAACGTAAGTGTGCTGACATTAACCCTAAAAGAGACATCAGTGAGGATTGATTTAGAGCTCAGTTCATGCCTGCAATTAAAAGGATATATTAAAAGATTTGCGATATTATCTACAAAGAGTTTTGACCCATAGAAGAAGAACATAAAATAGTATAAAATATAACTTGTATATGAAACTTATATATAAAATATATAATTTGTATATAAAATACATTAAATATATTAATTTGTATATAATTAAATTTTAAATTTTCCTAAAATAATAACTTTTATAATGATACATAATTCTATAGATTATCAGAAGAAACATGGTGTTTAAGGTGAAGAGGTTTAACATCTTTGAAATATTTATTAAATGTTTATTAAATGACCTCACATCTCAGCTGTATATCCTTCAGATAACTAAATTGTATCATTTCACGTGTGGCATATATAGTTGCCACAAAATTTTAAGCCAGACTCTGTTTGCTTTTACGTTAGTATAGTATCCTCAATTTTATACTTTTTAGGATGAATAAAATAATTCCAATTCATTAGTATGTTTCTTATAGGAAAACACAATACATTCCTATAAGACTGTAGTTACCAGTTTTTAAACCTTAAACATTCTATTATAGAGATTAAATACTGTGATCTCTCTGAATTTTTATTGGTAATAGGATAGGCTGAATCATTATTACTGCTTGAAGATTCTCTAGCTCATGTCTGGCATGAGTATAAAATAAGCTTTGAAGATAAATTTAACTTTTCTTTACTGTTAAACAAATTAATCTTAGTTTTGTTTTAATTAAATGCCCCCTAAATTTAGTAGCCAAAAATTTTTCCTTTAGTCTTTTGCTTACAGTTGTAGATAATTGTTAATATAATTACCAGTTTGTGATTAAGTGCTCCCTACTGTATGCTTGCCTTGCTTTCACCTAGAATCTAGGGCCATTACTTTCTTGTAACCATTTCAGTGAGCTGCCATAGTTTTCAGTCTGTACTGTCACCTGATCCAAGCATGCGCCAAAATATCCACTGTTTCTGGCTCCTGTATGCTGAATCTGCTTTGCAAACCCTTCGTTCTTTGAGCTTTTGCTTTAGCCGAAAACCAAATTTAAGAAGTTTTCTGGAGTGTAGACATATGCCATTTGCTTCCTTAGCTCCCATGTTATGTAACTCTTTAGCTTTGTATTAAACTTGTAAATACTTATTAAATACAATAATGGCATCTCCATGTGCAATTGTGTGGCTCATGTGTTAAAATAAAGGCTGCTTGTGAATTTGTCAGAAGAATATGAATGCTCCACTTGCGCTGCATTCAGCTTTTTTTTTTTGTTCGTTTGTTTTTTGAATCAGCCACTTATTCTTTCATAGTGTTTGGTTTAATTATTTGATTATTTTATGTGTTACACTAAGGTAAGTTTAATGTAAATGAACTTTGTATTCTATGTGGTATCTCATAGGAATTGTTATAACATACTTTCCCATTTAGACATGATGGCATTTTAAAAATAAATATATGTAGAACTTAAGTAGCTTCTTCCATTTTTTATTAATTTTTAAAACACTGTTTATGGATTACTTTCTGTAAAATTCATTTTTAAAACAGTAAAGCTACCATGTATTACTTGTGGTACAGATGTAGGCAAACCCAATGTGAGAAAAATCTTATAAAAACATAGTACATAATTATTTGCTTTAGAAAATAATATTTTAAACTTCTAGAATGGTTTAAAAAGTAAACAGTAGGTTTTATTAGTGAGTTTAAGAAAAGTTAGAATTTTATTTCATGCAATTTTTTGGGAAAATAGGTATTTTCTAAACTGAGATACATTTCTATAGTTATTTGTGACAATTATTTTCTCAGAATCATAGTAATTTAATAGATTAGAGCAACCACTTGAATAATAGTTCATCTTATGATAGAAAAATTCTCTTTTAGGAAAGGATGATGTTAAATGGACGTTTAGATTGGTCTGTAAGTGTGTATGTCTTAGAAGAAAAAGAGAGTGGATTTGGAAGTGTATTTTTGCTGTTATTATATACATTTCATTTGGGAATATGAAGAAATTCTTTAACACGAGTAGTATTTGTGTAAAATAGGTTCACTTAATTTTTCACACATTTCTTAATTTATAACATTGATTGCTAATACCATATTGTAGTCTTTTCTATTTCTCCTCCTTATTTTATCTTGTACTTTGATGTTTTTCTCAGTTTCCTGAATTCTGCATTTCTTTCTTCTGAAAGAAAGTTTTAAGGTAGCTTTGTCTTGGAACCAAAACTTTAATTCAAGAACTGGCTGGCATCATTTGTAGTTCTGGCTTTTATCTCCTTATTTCTCCCTTTTGCTGATCCTCCTCCCTGTGGAGGAAACAAAAATTTCATCATAGGAATGTGAGCTATAACACGCCTCTTAACCTTTCTTTACTTTGCTGTCTTCACTATTTTACTAGTGAGTATAATTCTACTTATTCTACTAATTTTGAAAAACATATTTTGAAAATTGGATATATACTGCAATTCAAAAATAGAAACTTTGGATTTTTTGGTTTTTAGATTTAATAGTGTCTTTTATATGGAAAAATTACAATGAGACCTTAGGATTCTATCTAGAGTTGATTTTTTTTTTTCTATCTCAAGTTATTCCCAAATGAGAATTGGCCACAAAAAGAAATAAATTATAATATGCTAATTATAGACTTTCTGTTTTTGACACATTGTACATAAAAAGTTACTATAATTTGCAGCTGCTGTCACCAGTAGTTTGCAGCTAAATGCAAGTGATTAGGAAATATGTATGACAGATGCTCCATTTATAGTGCTCCATTACAAGCAATATTGGACTTCTCTGGTAATAAAATACAATTATGTGATTCTAAATGATTTTAAAAAATTACAGACCAATATATGGAGTGTTATATCTGAAATTTTTCCTTATATACATTACCAAATTATTTGTGCTAATTTTTTAAGTGTGTTTGCTTTCTTTCTTTTTTTTTTTTTTAATTAGTCTCTAATTTCTTACATTTTGCCTAAAGACCCACATCTCTGTAGAAGGATGGCTTACAGATGGCCTTCTCTCTTTTAATATTGACAAATCTTTGCCTTGGAAAGAATCCATAATATAGTGAGTTATAAAACATAGGTACCAAGAAATGAAATCAGAATTAAAGTTAAATTTATGGATATAACACATAAGGTGTTCACTCAGTGAGGTGAGATATAAAATATTCTCTTAGTCTAATTCAAAAATTCTAATCATAGCTAAGATTAGAATTTGGAAACTCTGGGTCTACATTTAAAATTATATCTAATCATATATTCCTATAGCTATCTCTTAAAGTAATAAAGCAAATACAGATAGGTGGTTTGTTTTCCAGCAATCAAGTTTAAAAGGTTAAATCTAATGCCTTTTGAGAAGTAGCATTTTAAAGATGGGAAGTTTAAAAATCCATTATAGAATAAAACTTCTTTACTTCCCATAGTATGTTTATTTTAAACATTTCATGTTCATATATATAATGTGCTATTGAGTAATAAACTGATTTAAAATTTATTTTTCAGATGAACCAGAAACTCGAGATGCATGGTGGGCAGAAATCAGACAAGAAATAAAATCACATGCTAAAGCATTAGGCTGTCATGCTGTAGTGGGCTACAGTGAATCAACTAGCATCTGGTAAATGATAATAACAACTTGATTTTCTAGACACTAATTTAGACTGCCATCTGAAAGGGGAAAAGCTTTACGCAAATAGAAGAAAAGAGAATAGCGAAGTGTTCAGGAGCATGGGCCTTGGAGTACATTAGATTAAGGTTTATATGCCGTCTTTGCCAGTTAATGACTGTGTAACTTTGAGAAAGTTATTTAACTCTTCTGAGCCTCAATTTGTACATTAAAATGGAGATAATACCATAGATCAATTAATCATTTACATCAGTGATTAAATGAGAATATAATACTGGCACACAGCAAATATTAACTCTAGGCTTCCTTTACTATAGTATGTAACTGTATTAACTTCTTCCACTGGAACCTTTGGAACCCTTGATCTGCTGTAAACGAATTGCCGTGTGTCTTTAAAGTTTGTCCATAAACTCATTCTGCCTCTTTTTACCCACTGTAATGTAACTTTTCTTGCTAACAAATGATTCTTCCTAATACTGACAAATTAGGAAGGGGCTTTCTTACTCTTGGTTCTCAATTCCTTTTTCTCCTTCCCTTCATTTGAACAATCTCCTCCTTTAAAGTACATGCCACTCTACTGTTGCATTATCTACTTCCAAAGCATTCGTCTGCCTTTCTTAGTTCTCTGCTCTTTTGTCCAGTTACATATGATTATGTTCATTCTAGCAGCTGGCATTATAGTTTCTTATTCTCAAGTCCTCTGACCCCACTTAACTTTCAACCATGTTTTGGACCTCAGTATCACTTGAAACTGTCCCGCCTTAAAATTTTGAAACGATAAAATTTTACTCTCAGATCACAACTTAACGTTTTTCTACCAATATCATTTGCTCTTTTATATCCAGTTTGTTTTGACCCTTACCTTAACCAGTTGTTTTCTCAGCTCATTACTTAGTTTCTGGCTTTTCTTGTTCTTTTGCCATCCTCGAACCCTACTTTCAGCCCCTTCAAAAGTTTACAATTGATATCATCTAGAAACTGTTTAACCTTCTGCTATCTTATTTTTCTACCGTCTATTCTTAGATAAGTCTTACTGTTAGATCCTCTGCTCTTGTGGTGATCCTTATTGTTAGGGAAAAATAATTAAACTGTAGTAAATGTGGGCATTACAGAGCCATATTATTTAATCTTCTGTGGGCTTTTCTTTTCCTTTGCAGGTGATGTGTTATACTCCTGGACTGTTTATTCCCATAGTAGCTGTTCTACTCTTGTTAACTACTAACTTTGTCAAGCTTACCTTGCCTTATTCCCTGGTTGTCTTGCCACATTGATGGATTTAATGTCATAAACTTTGAGGCCTTAGAGAAATGTTTTTTTACGTTGTTGTTGTTTTTTTTTCTTGAGATAGAGTTTCACTCTTTCACTCAGGCTGGAGTGCAATGGTGTGATTTTGGCTCACTGCAACCTCCGCCTCCTGGGTTCAAGTGATTCTCCCACCTTAGCCTCCTTAGTAGCTGGGATTACAGGTGCCCGCCTTCCTGTCTGGCTAATTGTCTTATTTTTAGTAGAGATGGGGTTTCGCCATGTTGGTCAGGCTGGTCTCGAACTCCTGACCTTGTGATCTGCCCGCCTCGGCCTCCCAAAATGCTGGGATTACAGGCGTAAGCCACCACACCCAGCCAGAGATACGGTTTTAGAAGACATAGTTCTTGGTATCACATTTACATTCTACTGGATAATTATGATGTAAAATAAATTTTAAGATTGAGATATAGGATGCTTTGGGATCCTAGAGGGCTGAAAGCTCAAAGTAGAATCGGAAGAAAATGTCAATGAAGTAACTGATGCTTGAGTTGGATTTTGGGGGATGAATATGAATTACATAAATAAAAAGAAGAGGCATAAGAGGAGGTTTCAAAGCTTACAAGATGCATTCAACGCTTAAAAGAGTAGCAAAAAAAAGGCCACAGGGTGTAGACTCAGGACGGCTGATGATAGGTCACAGATGGAGGAGTCTGCAAATGAATTCAGTTAATTTACCTAGAAGTTTGAGTTCATCTGACAGATGTCTTCTGACAGAGGTCCTTTCTAGATCTCAAAAACATCCATGTATTTAAATTTTTACTAATCTTTTCTGTTCCAGCCTATGCTACTTTCTGTTACTAGATTAAACTCTCTGAAATGCACTTCTGCTCTTACAACTTCTGATTTGAAGACATCAGTGGTTTCATGTTATTCCTTCTGACATCCTTAATTCCTACCTACACTTTAAGCCTGGTCTCCCTTTATTTTATTTACAGTTGAAGTGACTGTTCCTTCCTTGTTCTCTTTGGCTTCTGTTTTATTTTATTTCTGGGTTTTATTTATACCTGGTTTTCAGCAGTTCATCCCTAGGTTGCTACTTTTCTCATTTGTTTAGGTGATCTCATTCAATAATTATGTTGATTGTTTAATTTTTTAGCTTTCAAATTGGGTGACATATAATTTAAAAATTATTTTGAATATCAGTTTTCTGTTATATGATGATGTAGTTTAAACTTCATTTAGTATATTTTGTATATTGTTTCAGAAACCTTTAAAATGATTTAAATTTAGATTAAGCTATATAAATCACCTATATAGTTGTGCTTTTAGAATAATTTTAATAAAACTTCATATACATTTAAAGAGTACTTTAATATAATTTCAATGATTAATGCTAGATTCAGCAATACAATTTATTGCTACTTATATTTTGAAACATTCATTCTTTCAGCCTTGCAATATTTTAAATGAAGTTATTGTCTTTAATATTAATACTTTTATCTTTTTTCAATATTTAATTTATGAAGAATTCTTGCCCTCCATTCAAATAAAGTTACTTCTGTTTTCTAGACTAGGTTTAGGAGGTAAACCTCATAAATATTATTTAATATTTAGTAGAGTCTAACTTGAACTTAAATTGTCACTGTTATAATTATTTTGATATTTAGCATTTTCCAAAGTTACACTGTCTGAAAAATGTTAACTTGTTTGTGTTTTTTCCTTTATAGTGAAGAGGTCTGCATTTTATCTGCATCTGGCACAGCGGCTGTACTGAATCCTAGATTTCTGCAGGATGGCACCGTGGAAGGCTGTTTGGAACAAAGGTTGTCATGGCAGCCTGGCTTATTTTCTATAAGGGCAGAAAAGGGAGAGGTCGACTTTTTTTCTCAGAGTTGGGGTAATTCTTCTCCGTAGGGTGGCTTACAGTGGTACAGTGTAGAAATCAGGACCAAGCACTTCACTAATTTTTAACTAACCATAGTAACAGAGGAGTATTGGATTCTGCACTATATGGCACACATTATTGTTTAGTGTCTTGATAAGTGACATGTATTATTACCAGTTGAAGAATTTCAAGTGTCCATTTTTTTTTTGCTTTGTCATGATATAGAAATAATCTTTGGATTTTTCTCTTCCTTTCATTTCCCTGTGTCTCACCTCCAAAAACAGAAAGAGGTTATGAAACAATTTTTATAAAAACAATTCTTACTTTACAAAATAGTAAAAGTACTGCATTTTATCAAGATTATCTGTAGATATAATATATATGGTCCTTCCGTGTCCATAGGGAATTGATTCCAGGACCCCTTGCAGATACCAAAACCTGTAGATGCTCAAGTCCCTTATATAAAATGGTATAGTATTTGCATGTAACCTATGCACATTCTCCCCTATACTTTAAATAATCTCTACATTATTTATAATACCTGATATAATACCTGTTCGTCATTTCATTTTCATGGATTCAGTGTAATGCTGAGCACGTGGCAAATTCAAGTTTTGCTTTTTGGAATTTTGTGGGATTTCTGATTGTTTTCCTATATTCAACCTGTGATTGGTTGAATCCGTATATGCCAAACCCATGGATATGGAAGGGTGACTGTATATTTAAATATATATATACACATATATATAAACTATTAGTTTGGTACTGGAGTCTACCTGGATAATACAGATTTTAATTACCCCTTATGCCACAGTGTGCCTATTTACTTCCCCCCTCCCCAGTATTAATATGTTAAGTATATATTAAGAAAGGAAGCAAAGGCCAAGTGCGGTGGCTCACGCCTGTAATCCTAGCACTTTGTGAGGCTGAGGTGGGTGGACCACTTGAGGTCAGGAGTTTGAGACCAGCCTGGCCAACATGGTGAAACCCCATCTCCACTAAAAATACAAAAATTAGCCTGGTGTGATGGTGGGCGCCTGTAATCCCAGCTACTCAGGAGGCTGAGGCAGGAGAATTGATTGCTTGAGCCTGGGAGGTGGAGGTTGCAGTGAGCCAAGATGGCACCACTGTTCTCTAACCTGGGCAACAGAGTGAGACTCTATCTTAAAAAAAAAAAAAAAAAAAAAAAAAAGTAGTAAAAAAATTCTGTATCTTGTCAAGTTTAGTATAAACTTGCAAGCATTTATAACTAAGATATTCTAGTTCTGGTATTCACTAGAGGGACTTGGTCAGTTTCTCTTGTCAGTATTAAAATGGATATTGACTATTATAAATTCCAGAGCCTTAAAGGTCATTGTAAATAGGAAAGTGAAGGTGGGGCATTTTGAAGCACACTAAATAATTAGAATATTCTATTGAGAAAGCTCTCTTTGTCAGTGAGTTGTACCAGTGATACAATATAGTTCTTACACGTCTGTAGATTTCATTCTTAAGTTGATAGGAAGCCTAATTTAATAAATGACCTTTTTCATGTAGCTTGGTTTTTTTCTGTATTGTGGCTTGGATGAATACAGTACATTCCCTTATATAGTAGTTCAATGCAATAGGTGCCACCCCTAGCTGTTAAAAAAAAAAAAAAAAGAAAAAACAAGGAAAATGTCTTTTCTTTCTGCTGTAAAATTATTATTGCTTATTAGAAAAAATTTGGAGAGTTCCTATATCAAATGATGCTAGATTGCCATCCTTTTCAAATTCTTATATGCTTTGTAAGATTTCCTATGTCTTGCCTTGAAGTCAGCTGTTATTTTTCATGCTAATT